>NW_028155925.1:67500-512500 GCF_963993115.1 Abramis brama | reverse complement strand
ACTCACTCAGACACACACACACACACACACACTCAGAGTTTATGAGTTTAGAGTTTATAAATGTATAGATTGATGAGTTTATAAGTGTACGAGTTTTTGAGTTTAGAGTTTATAAGTTTAAATGAGTTTAGAGTTTATAAGTTTAAATGAGTTTAAGAGTTCAGAGTTTATTAATTTATGAGTTTAAGAGTTCATAAGTCTATGAATTCATGAGTTTATAAGTTAATTAGTTTATAAGTGTATGAGTTTAGAGTTCATTAGTTTAAATTAAATGGGTGAGAGTTATGTTATAAGTTATGTATGTTAGTTTAAAGCTTAAAGTAGTTCAAAGTTTGAAGTAGTTTAAAAGAACTTCTTTAAAAGAAGAAGAAAGTTGCTAGAAAGAAAGTAAGAAAGATTAGTTAGAAAGAAAGATAGATTAATTAGAAAGAAAGATGGATTAGTTAGATAGAAAGAAAGAAAGTTTAGTTAGAAAGAAAGAAAGAAAGAAAGAAAGAAAAAGATTAGTTAGAAAGAAAGAAAGACAGAAAGAAAGAAAGATTAGTTAGAAAGAAAGAAAGAAAGAAAGACAGAAAGAAAGAAAGATTAGTTAGAAAGAAAGAAAGAAAGAAAGACAGAAAGAAAGAAAGATTAGTTAGAAAGAAAGAAAGAAAGAAAGATTAGTTAGAAAGAAAGAAAGAAAGAAAGAAAGAAAGAAAGAAAGAAAGAAAGAAAAAGATTAGTTAGAAAGAAAGAAAGAAAGAAAGAAAGAAAAAGATTAGTTAGAAAGAAAGAAAGACAGAAAGAAAGAAAGATTAGTTAGAAAGAAAGAAAGAAAGAAAGAAAGAAAGAAAGAAAGATTAGTTAGAAAGAAAGAAAGAAAGAAAGAAAGAAAGAAAGAAAGAAAGAAAGAAAAAAAGAGAAAGATTAGTTTCTCATTAGATTAGATTAGCTCATATAGTATATAGAACGGCAGTTTGGTTTAGTCTTCAAGGTATTTTGATTTGAATTTTCGTCGGTTTGAATTTTTTAGAACTCCCCAATGTAAGTCAATGGGAGTTTTTGAATGAGTTTTTTCGAGGTTTGATCGTCATTTTTAGGAAAACCGTAAGTCCGATCAGTCTGAAAAGATATAGCACACTTGGTCAGAACAGTTTGAGTGTCTGAGCCGAGTTTGGAGTATGTAGAGTGAAAGCTCTAGGAGGAGTTTGATATAGAAATTTTTAGTCTCAGAAGAATAATAATAACTAGATGCGAAAGTTCGTCGAGACAAACTTTAAGTTGGCTTGAGAAAGTTTGGACCAGAAAGTTTTTTGCAAGGCGGTTGCTAGGGTATTCTGAGTGGTTGCTAGGCGGTTGCTAGGGTGTTCTGGGTGGTTGCTATGCTGTTGCTAGACGGTTGCTAGGGTATTCTGGGTGGTTGCTAGGTGGTTGCTAGGGTGTTTTGGGTGGTTGCTATGCGGTTGCTAGGGTGTTCTGGGTGGTTGCTATGGTGTTGCTAGGCGGTTGCTAGGGTATTCTGGGTGGTTGCTAGGCGGTTGCTAGGGTGTTCTGGGTGGTTGCTATGCTGTTGCTAGACGGTTGCTAGGGTATTCTGGGTGGTTGCTAGGCGGTTGCTAGGGTGTTCTGGGTGGTTGCTATGCTGTTGCTAGACGGTTGCTAGGGTATTCTGGGTGGTTGCTAGGTGGTTGCTAGGGTGTTTTGGGTGGTTGCTAGGCGGTTGCTAGGGTGTTCTGGGTGGTTGCTATGCGGTTGCTAGGGTGTTCTGGGTGGTTGCTATGGTGTTGCTAGGCGGTTGCTAAGGTATTCTGGGTGGTTGCTAGGCAGTTGCTAGGGTGTTCTGAGTGGTTGCTATGCTGTTGCTAAGGTGTTCTGGGTGGTTGCTAGGCGGTTGCTAGGGTGTTCTGGGTGGTTGCTATGGTGTTGCTAGGCGGTTGCTAGGGTATTCTGGGTGGTTGCTAGGCGGTTGCTAGGGTGTTCTGGGTGGTTGCTATGATGTTGCTAGGCGGTTGCTAAGGTATTCTGGGCGGTTGCTAGGCAGTTGCTAGGGTGTTCTGGGCGGTTGCTATGGTGTTGCTAGGTGGTTGGTAGTTGTCACAGATGGTTACTATGGAGTTTTTATAGAGTCCTTAGCATGATCTTGGTATGATTTAGCACTTAACTAATTGATATTAGCATGTAGCTATTCACTGCTAGCATGTGTAGCATGTTGGAAGTGCTGTTTGCTAGCATGAGTCAAAAGAGCCAAACCTCATCTCTATACGATGTTCTGATACAGAGATATAGGTCTTGCAAAACGGTTGCTAGGGTACTCAAGTTTGGTTGCTATGGAGTTGCTTGGGAGCTTGAAGCTTCAAACTTAAAATGTTTAAAGTGGTTTGAAGTTTAAAGTAGTTTACGAGTTTTGAGTTTACAAGTTTAAATGAGTTTAGAGTTTAAGTTTAAATGAGTTTTGTGTGTGTGTGTGTGTGTGTGTGTGTGTTCACACACACACACACACTCAGAGTTTATGAGTTTAGAGTTTATAAGTGTATAAATTGATGAGTTTATAAGTGTAAGAGTTTTTGAGTTTAGAGTTTATAAGTTTTAAATGAGTTTAGAGTTTATAAGTTTAAATGAGTTTAGAGTTTATAAGTTTAAATGAGTTTAAGAGTTCAGAGTTTATTAATTTATGAGTTTAAGAGTTCATAAGTCTATGAATTCATGAGTTTATAAGTTAATTAGTTTATAAGTGTATGAGTTTAGAGTTCATTAGTTTAAATGAGTCTCATTGGCTAATATAGTATATAGAACGGCAGTTTGGTTTAGTCTTCAAGGTATTTTGATTTGAATTTTCGTCGGTTGGTGAGTTTGAATCTAAATTTGAATTTTTTAGAACTCCCCAATGCAAGTCAATGGGAGTTTTTCCGAGTTTTGATCGTCATTTTTAGGAAAACCGTAAGTCTGATCAGTCTGAAAAGATATAGCACACTTGGTCAGATCAGTTTGAGTGTCTGAGCCGAGTTTGGAGTATGTAGAGTTAAAGCTCTAGGAGGAGTTTCATATAGAAATTTTAGTCTCGGAATAATAATAATAATAATAAGTTTAAATAGGATTTCAATATGTTGGCTCTCTCAAGCCAACTTAATAATAATAATAATAAGTTTAAATAGGATTTCAGTAAATTGGCTCTCCAAGCCAACTTAACTAGATGCGAAAGTTCGTCGAGACAAACTTTAAGTTGGCTTGAGAAAGTTTGGACCAGAAAGTTTTTTGCTAGGCGGTTGCTAGGGTATTCTGAGTGGTTGCTAGGCGGTTGCTAGGATATTTCTGGTGGTTGCTAGGGTCTTTTGGGTGGTTGCTAGGCGGTTGCTAGGGTGTTTTGGGTGGTTGCTAGGGTGTTCTGGGTGGTTGCTAGGCGGTTGCTAGGGTGTTCTGGGTGGTTACTAGGGTGTTCTGGGTGGTTGCTAGGCGGTTGCTAGGATATTTTGGGTGGTTGCTAGGGTCTTTTGGGTGGTTTATAGGCGGTTGCTAGGGTATTTTAGGTGGTTGCTAGGGTATTTTAGGTGGTTGCTAGGGTATTCTGGGTGGTTGCTAGGCGGTTGCTAGGGTATTTTGGGTGGTTGCTAGGGTCTTTTGGGTAGTTGCTAGGCGGTTTCTAAGATATTTTCGGTGGTTGCTAGGGTCTTTTGGGTGGTTTCTAGGCGGTTGCTAGGGTATTTTGGGTGGTTGCTAGGGTGTTCTGGGTGGTTGCTAGGCGGTTGCTAGGGTGTTCTGGGTGGTTGCTAGGCGGTTGCTAGGATATTTTGGGTGGTTGCTAGGGTCTTTTGGGTGGTTGATAGGCGGTTGCTAGGGTATTTTAGGTGGTTGCTAGGGTATTTTAGGTGGTTGATAGGGTATTCTGGGTGGTTGCTAGGCGGTTGCTAGGGCATTTTGGGTGGTTGCTAGGGTCTTTTGGGTAGTTGCTAGGCGGTTTCTAAGATATTTTCGGTGGTTGCTAGGGTCTTTTGGGGGGTTGCTAGGCGGTTGCTAGGGTATTTTGGGTGGTTGCTAGGGTGTTCTGGGTGGTTGCTAGGCGGTTGTAGGGTGTTCTGGGTGGTTGCTAGGCGGTTGCTAGGATATTTTGGGTGGTTGCTAGGGTGTTCTGGGTGGTTGTTAGGCAGTTGCTAGGGTGTTCTGAGTGGTTGCTATGGTGTTGCTAGGCGGTTGCTAAGGTATTCTGGGTGGTTGCTAGGCGGTTGCTAGGGTGTTCTGGGTGGTTGCTATGGTGTTGCTAGGCGGTTGCTAGGGTATTTTGGGTGGTTGCTAGGCGGTTGCTAGGGTGTTCTGGGTGGTTGCTATGGTGTTGCTAGGCGGTTGCTAAGGTATTCTGGGTTGTTGCTAGGCAGTTGCTAGGTGTTCTGGGTGGTTGCTAGGCAGTTGCTAGGGTGTTCTGGCTGTTTGCTAGGTGTTCTGGGTGGTTGCTAGGCAGTTGCTAGGTGTTCTGGGGGGTTGCTAGGCAGTTGCTAGGGTGTTCTGGGTGGTTGCTAGGGTATATTTGGTGGTTACTAGAGCATTTCTAGATGTTGCTAGGGTGTTCAAGATGGTTGCTAAGGTATTTTTGGTAGTTGCTATGGTGTTACTAGGTGGTTGGTAGTTGTCAAAGATGGTTACTATGGAGTTTTTATAGAGTTCTTAAAATCTTTAATAACGAGTGCCTTCAGTACGGCACTCGGCCTGCGGCCTCGTGCCTATGGCCGAATAGGCACAAGCATGGAGCAATATCGCAAGGCCACGAGTGTAATATTGCGTAAAAAAATACAAAAAAATGTAAAAAAAAAATTTTTTTGGTTTAGGGTGGTTGCTAGGGAGCTCTTAGTGGTTGCTAGGGTGCTGAAACTGGTTGCTATGGTGTGGCTATGAAGATTTTAGGCCATTACTTATTGGTTGCTTGATAATATAAATCCTCTGAGGGAGAGAGAGAGGGAGAGACGCAGGGCTGTCAGGCCCTTTGGAGTCTGTGTGTGTGAAAACGGCAGTTTGGATTCAAATGTTTTTAGAACTCCCCAATGTAAGTCAATGGGAGTTTTTCCGAGTTTTGATCGTCATTTTTAGGAAAACCGTAAGTCCGATCAGTCTGAAAAGATATAGCAACGCGAGTCAGATCAGTTTGAGTGTCTGAGCCGAGTTTGGAGTATGTAGAGTTAAAGCTCTAGGAGGAGTTTCATATAGAAATTTTAGTCTCGGAATAATAATAATAACTAGATGCGAAAGTTCGTCGAGACAAACTTTAAGTTGGCTTGAGAAAGTTTGGACCGGAAAGTTTTTTGCTAGGCGGTTGTTAGGATGTTATGGGTGGTCGCTATGGTGTTGCTAGGTGGTTGCTAAGGTATTCTGGGTGGTTGCTAGGCGGTTGCTAGGCGGTTGCTAGGGTATTTTGGGTGGTTGCTAGGGTGTTTTGGGTGGTTGCTAGGCGGTTGCTAGGGTCTTTTGTGTGGTTGCTAGGCGGTTGCTAGGTGGTTGCTAGGGTGTTCTGGGTGGTTGCTAGGATATTTTTGGTGGTTGCTAGGGTCTTTTAGGTGGTTGCTAGGCGGTTGCTAGGGTCTTTTGGGTGGTTGCTAGGCGGTTGCTAGGGTGTTTTGGGTGGTTGCTAGGATATTTTGGGTGGTTGCTAGGGTCTTTTGGGTGGTTGCTAGGCGGTTGCTAGGGTATTTTGGGTGGTTGCTAGGGTGTTCTGGGTGGTTGCTAGGCAGTTGCTAGGGCGTTTTGGGTGGTTGCTAAGATATTTTGGGTGGTTGCTAGGGTCTTTTGGGTGGTTGCTAGGGTCTTTTGGGTGGTTGCTAGGCGGTTGCTAGGGTATTTTGGGTGGTTGCTAGGGTGGTCTGGGTGATTGCTAGGCGGTTGCTAGGGTATTTTGGGTGGTTGCTAGAGTGTTCTGGGTGGTTGTTAGGCAGTTGCTACGGTGTTCTGAGTGGTTGCTATGGTGTTGCTAGGGTGTCCTAAGGTATTTTGGGTGGTTGCTAGGGTGTTCTGGGTGGTTGCTATGGTGTTGCTAGGGTGTTCTAAGGTATTTTGGGTGGTTGCTAGGGTGTTCTGGGTGGTTGCTATGGTGTAGCTAGGGTGTTCTAAGGTATTTTGGGTGGTTGCTAGGGTGTTCTGAGTGGTTGCTATGGTGTTGCTAGGGTGTTCTAAGGTATTTTGGGTGGTTGCTAGGGTGTTCTGAGTGGTTGCTATGGTGTTGCTATGGTGTTCTAAGGTATTTTGGGTGGTTGCTAGGGTGTTCTGGGTGGTTGCTATGGTGTTGCTAGGGTGTTCTAAGGTATTTTGGGTGGTTGCTAGGGTGTTCTGGGTGGTTGTTAGGCAGTTGCTAGGGTGTTCTGAGTGGTTGCTATGGTGTTGCTAGGGTGTTCTAAGGTATTTTGGGTGGTTGCTAGGGTGTTCTGGGTGGTTGCTAGGCGGTTGCTAGGGTGTTCTGGGGGGTTGCTATGGTATTGAGGGCGGTTGATATGGTGTTACTAGGTGGTTGGTAGTTGTCACAGATGGTTACTATGGAGTTTTTATAGAGTTCTTAGCATGATCTTGGCATGATTCAACACTTAACTAATTGCTATTAGCATGTAGCTATTCACTGCTAGCATGTGTAGCATGTTGGAAGTGCTGTTTGCTAGCATGAGTCAAAAGAGCCAAAACTCATCTCTATACGATGTTCTGATACAGAGATATAGGTCTTGCAAAACGGTTGCTAGGGTACTCAAGTTTGGTTGCTATGGAGTTGCTTGGGAGCTGGAAGCATTAAACTTAAGAAGTTTAAAGTGGTTTGAAGTTTAAAGTAGTTTAAAGTAGTTTGAAGTTTATGATAGATATATAAATAAGTTAGATAGATACACACAAACACACACACACACACACACACACTCACTCACTCAGACTACCTCGCTCACACACTCACTCAGACACACACACACACTCAGAGTTTATGAGTTTAGAGTTTATAAGTGTACGAGTTTTTGAGTTTAGAGTTTATAAGTTTAAATGAGTTTAGAGTTCAGAGTTTATTAATTTATGAGTTTAAGAGTTCATAAGTCTATGAATTCATGAGTTTATTAGTTAATTAGTTATTAAATTTAAGTTAATTAGTTTATAAGTGTATGAGATTAGAGTTTATTAGTTTAAATGAGTTTCATTGGCTAATATATATAGAACGGCAGTTTGGTTTAGTCTTCAAGGTGTTTAGATTTAAATTTTTGTCGGTTGGAATTTTTTAGAACTCCCCAATGTAAGTCAATGGGAGTTTTTGAATGAGTTTTTTCGAGTTTTGATCGTCATTTGTAGGAAAACCGTAAGTCCGATCAGTCTGAAAAGATATAGCAACTCGAGTCAGATCAGTTTGTGTGTCTGAGCCGAGTTTGGAGTATGTAGAGTTAAAGCTCTAGGAGGAGTTTGATATAGATTTTTTTAGGGTCAGAATAATAATAATAACTAGATGCGAAAGTTCGTTGAGACAAACTTTAAGTTGGCTTGAGAAAGTTTGGACCAGAAAGTTTTTTGCTAGGCGGTTGCTAGGGTATTCTGAGTGGTTGCCAGGCAGTTGCTAGGATATTTCTGGTGGTTGCTAGGGTCTTTTGGGTGGTTGCTAGGCAGTTGCTAGGGTATTTTGGGTGGTTGCTAGGGTGTTCTGGGTGGTTGCTAGGCGGTTGCTAGGGTGTTCTGGGTGGTTACTAGGGTGTTCTGGGTGGTTGCTAGGCGGTTGCTAGGATATTTTGAGTGGTTGCTAGGGTCTTTTGGGTGGTTGATAGGCGGTTGCTAGGGTATTTTAGGTGGTTGCTAGGGTATTTTAGGTGGTTGCTAGGGTATTCTGGGTGGTTGCTAGGCGGTTGCTAGGGTATTTTGGGTGGTTGCTAGGGTCTTTTGGGTAGTTGCTAGGCGGTTTCTAAGATATTTTCGGTGGTTGCTAGGGTGTTCTGGGTGGTTGCTAGGCGGTTGCTAGGGTATTTTGGGTGGTTGCTAGGGTGTTCTGGGTGGTTGCTAGGTGGTTGCTAGGGTGTTCTGGGTGGTTACTAGGGTGTTCTGTGTGGTTGCTAGGCGGTTGCTAGGATATTTTGGATGGTTGCTAGGGTATTTTGGGTGGTTGCTAGGCGGTTGCTAGGGTATTTTGGGTGGTTGCTAGGGTGTTCTGGGTGGTTGCTAGGCGGTTGCTAGGTCTTCTGGGTGGTTACTATGGTGTTGCTAGGCGGTTGCTAGGGTATTCTGCGTGGTTGCTAGGCGGTTGCTAGGGTGTTCTGGGTGTTTGCTAGGCGGTTGCTAGGTGGTTGCTAGGGTGTTCTGGGTGGTTGCTATAGTGTTGCTGGGCGGTTGCTAAGGTATTCTGGGTGGTTGCTAGGGTGTTCTGGGTGGTTGCTATGGTGTTGATAGGCGGTTGCTAGGGTGTTCTGGGTGGTTGCTATGGTGTTGCTAGGCGGTTGCTAAGGTATTCTGGGTGGTTGCTAGGCGGTTGCTAGGGTGTTCTGGGTGGTTGCTATGGTGTTGCTAGGCGGTTGCTAAGGTATTCTGGGTGGTTGCTAGGCGGTTGCTAGGGTGTTCTGGGTGGTTGCTATGGTGTTGCTAGGCGGTTGGTAGTTGTCACAGATGGTTACTATGGAGTTTTGATATAGTTGTTTGCATGATCTTGGCATGATTTAGCACTTAACTAATCGCTATTAGCATGTAGCTATTCACTGCTAGCATGTGTAGCATGTTGGAAGTGCTGTTTGCTAGCATGAGTCAAAAGAGCCAAACCTAATCTCTATACGATGTTCTGATACAGAGATATAGGTCTTGCAAAACGGTTGCTAGGGTACTCAAGTTTGGTTGCTATGGAGTTGCTTGGGAGCTGGGAGCTTTAAACGTAAGAAGTTTAAAGTGGTTTGAAGTTTAAAGTAGTTTACAGTAGTTTGAAGTTTATGACAGATAGATAGATAAGTTAATAGATAGATAAACACACACACACACACACATACACACACACACACACACTAACTCGCTCACACACTCACTCAGACACACACACACGCACACTCAAGAGTTTATGAGTTTAGAGTTTATAAGTGTATGAGTTTTTGAGTTTATAAGTTTAAATGAGTTTAGAGTTTATGTTTAAATGAGTTTAAGAGTTCAGAGTTTATTAATTTATGAGTTTAATAGTTTATAAGTCTATGAATTCATGAGTTTATAAGTTAATTAGTTAATCTCATACACTTATTCTAATTATAAGTGTATGAGTTTAGAGTTTATTAGTTTAAATGAGTCTCAATGGCTCATATAGTATATAGAACGGCAGTTTGGTTTAGTCTTCAAGGTGTTTAGATTTAAATTTTTGACATACACACACACACAAGCACGCACGCACAGACTCTCACTCTCTCTCTCACACACACACGATCTCTCTCACACACACACTCACTAACTCACTCACACACACACAGACAAGCTCATTAACACACACACACACACACACACACTCACGCACATAGACACACACTCTCTCTCTCACACACACACACACACACACTCAGAGTTTATATGAGTTTAGAGTTTACAAGTGTACAAGTTTTTGAGTTGAGTTTATAAATTTAAATGAGTGTGTACGAGTTTTTGAGTTTACACACACACACACACACACACTCACACATAGACACACACGCTCGCTCTCTCTCACACACACACACACACACACGTTTTGAATTTAGAGTTCATTAGTTTAAATGAGTCTCAATGGCTCATATAGTATATAGAACGGCAGTTTGGTTTAGTCTTCAAGGTGTTTAGATTTAAATTTTCGACATACACACACACAAGCACGCACGCACAGACTCTCACTCTCTCTCACACACACACACTATCTCTCTCACACACACACACACACTCACTAACTCACTCACTCACACACACACAGACAAGCTCATTAACACACACACACACACACACTCACGCACATACACACACACTCTCTCTCTCACACAGACACACACAGAGTTTATATGAGTTTAGAGTTTATAAGTACAAGTTTTTGAGTTAAGAGTTTATAAGTTTAAATGAGTGTGTACGAGTTTTTGAGTTTACACACACACACACACACACTCACACATAGACACACACGCTCTCTCTCTCTCACACACACACGTTTTGAGTTTAGAGTTCATTAGTTTAAATGAGTCTCAATGGCTCATATAGTATATAGAACGGCAGTTTGGTTTAGTCTTCAAGGTGTTTAGATTTAAATTTTCGACATACACACACACACAAGCACGCACGCACAGACTCTCACTCTCTCTCACACACACACACTATCTCTCTCACACACACACTCACTAACTCACTCACACACACACACACACAGACAAGCTCATTAACACACACACACACACACAAACACACACACACACTCACGCACATAGACACACACTCTCTCTCTCACACACACACACACTCAGAGTTTATATGAGTTTAGAGTTTATAAGTGTACAAGTTTTTGAGTTAAGAGTTTATAAGTTTAAATGAGTGTGTACGAGTATTTGAGTTTACACACACACACACACACACACACACGCACACACACACACACACTCACACATAGACACACACGCTCTCTCTCTCACACACACACACACACACACGTTTTGAGTTTAGAGTTCATTAGTTTAAATGAGTCTCATTGGCTAATATAGTATATAGAACGGCAGTTTGGTTTAGTCTTCAAGGTGTTTAGATTTAAATTTTCGTCGGTTTGAATTTTTTAGAACTCCCCAATGTAAGTCAATGGGAGTTTTTGAATGAGTTTTTCCGAGTTTTGATCGTCATTTTTAGGAAAACCGTAAGTCCGATCAGTCTGAAAAGATATAGCAACTCGAGTCAGATCAGTTTGAGTGTCTGAGCCGAGTTTGGAGTATGTAGAGTTAAAGCTCTAGGAGGAGTTTGATACAGAAATTTTTAGGGTCAGAAGAATAATAATAATAACTAGATGCGAAAGTTCGTCGAGACAAACTTTAAGTTGGCTTGAGAAAGTTTGGACCGGAAAGTTTTTTGCTAGGCGGTTGTTAGGATGTTATGGGTGGTCGCTATGGTGTTGCTAGGCGGTTGCTAAGGTATTCTGGGTGGTTGCTAGGCGGTTGCTAGGGTATTTTGGGTGGTTGCTAGGCGGTTGCTATGGTCTTTTGTGTGGTCGCTAGGCGGTTGCTAGGTGGTTGCTAGGGTGTTCTGGGTGGTTGCTAGGATATTTTTGGTGGTTGCTAGGGTCTTTTGGGTGGTTGCTAGGCGGTTGCTAGGGTCTTTTGGGTGGTTGCTAGGGTCTTTTGGGTGGTTGCTAGGGTCTTTTGGGTGGTTGCTAGGGTCTTTTGGGTGGTTGCTAGGCGGTTGCTAGGGTGTTTTGGGTGGTTGCTAGGATATTTCGGGTGGTTGCTAGGGTCTTTTGGGTGGTTGCTAGGCGGTTTCTAGGGTATTTTGGGTGGTTGCTAGGGTGATCTGGGTGGTTGCTAGGCAGTTGCTAGGGTGTTATGGGTGGTTGCTATGGTGTTGCTAGGCGGTTGCTAAGGTATTTTGGGTGGTTGCTAGGGTGTACTGGGTGGTTGCTAGGGTGTTATGGGTGGTTGCTATGGTGTTGCTAGGCGTTGCTAAGGTATTCTGGGTGGTTGCTAGGTGGTGGCTAGGGTGTTCTGGGTGGTTGCTAGGCAGTTGCTAGGGTGTTATGGGTGGTTGCTATGGTGTTGCTAGGCGTTGCTAAGGTATTCTGGGTGGTTGCTAGGTGGTGGCTAGGGTGTTCTGGGTGGTTGCTAGGCTGTTTTGGGTGGTTGCTAGGATATTCTGGGTGGTTGCTAGGGTCTTTTGGGTGGTTGCTAGGCGGTTGCTAGGGTGTTTTGGGTGGTTGCTAGGATATTTTGGGTGGTTGCTAGGCGGTTGCTAGGGTCTTTTGGGTGGTTGCTAGGGTCTTTTGGGTGGTTGCTAGGGTGTTCTGGGTGGTTGCTAGGCGGTTGCTAGGGTCTTTTGGGTGGTTGCTAGGCGGTTGCTAGGGTGTTCTGGGTGGTTGCTAGGCTGTTTTGGGTGGTTGCTAGGTTATTCTGGGTGGTTGCTAGGCGGTTGCTAGGATATTTCTGGTGGTTGCTAGGGTCTTTTGGGTGGTTGCTAGGATATTTTGGGTGGTTGCTAGGCGGTTGCTAGGGTCTTTTGGGTGGTTGCTAGGCGGTTGCTAGGGTCTTTTGGGTGGTTGCTAGGGTCTTTTAGGTGGTTGCTAGGCGGTTGCTAGGGTTTCTGGGTGGTTGCTAGGGTATTTTGGGTGGTTGCTAGGGTGTTCTGGGTGGTTGCTAGGCGGTTGCTAGGATCTTTTGGGTGGTTGCTAGGCGGTTGCTAGGGTTTCTGGGTGGTTGCTAGGGTGTTCTGGGTGGTTGCTAGGCGGTTGCTGGGATATTTTGGGTGGTTGCTAGGGTCTTTTGGGTGATTGCTAGGGTCTTTTGGGTGGTTGCTAGGCGGTTGTTAGGGTGTTTTAGGTGGTTGCTAGGCGGTTGCTAGGGTCTTTTGGGTGGTTGCTAGGCGGTTGCTAGGGTATTTTGGGTGGTTGCTAGGGTGTTCTGGGTGGTTGCTAGGCGGTTGCTAGGGTGTTCTGGGGGGTTGCTATGGTATTCAGGGCGGTTGATATGCTGTTACTAGGTGGTTGGTAGTTGTCACAGATGGTTACTATGGAGTCTTTATAGAGTTCTTAGCATGATCTTGGCATGATATAGCACTTAACTAATCGCTATTAGCATGTAGCTATTCACTGCTAGCATGTGTAGCATGTTGGAAGTGCTGTTTGCTAGCATGAGTCAAAAGAGCCAAACCTCATCTCTATACGATGTTCTGATACAGAGATATAGGTCTTGCAAAACGGTTGCTAGGGTACTCAAGTTTGGTTGCTATGGAGTTGCTTGGGAGCTGGAAGCTTTAAACTTAAGAAGTTTAAAGTGGTTTGAAGTTTAAAGTAGTTTACGAGTTTTGAGTTTACAAGTTTAAATGAGTTTAGAGAGTGTGTGTGTGTGTGTGTGTGTGTGTGTGTGTGTTCACACACACACACACACACACACACACTCAGAGTTTATGAGTTTAGAGTTTATAAGTGTATAAATTGATGAGTTTATAAGTGTAAGAGTTTTTGAGTTTAGAGTTTATAAGTTTTAAATGAGTTTAGAGTTTATAAGTTTTAATGAGTTTAGAGTTTATAAGTTTAAATGAGTTTGAGTTCAGAGTTTATTAATTTATGAGTTTAAGAGTTCATAAGTTTATGAATTCATGAGTTTATAAGTTAATTAGTTTATAAGTGTTTATAGTTTAGAGTTTATTAGTTTAAATGAGTCTCAATGGCTCATATAGTATATAGAACGGCAGTTTGGTTTAGTCTTCAAGGTGTTTAGATTTAAATTTTTGTCGGTTTGAATTTTTTAGAACTCCCCAATGTAAGTCAATGGGAGTTTTTGAATGAGTTTTTTCGAGTTTTGATCGTCATTTTTAGGAAAACCGTAAGTCCGATCAGTCTGAAAAGATATAGCATACCGAGTCAGATCAGTCTGAGTGTCCGAGCCGAGTTTGGAGTATGTAGAGTTAAAGCTCTAGGAGGAGTTTGATATAGATTTTTTTAGGGTCAGAAGAATAATAATAACTAGATGCGAAAGTTCGTCGAGACAAACTTTAAGTTGGCTTGAGAAAGTTTGGACCAGAAAGTTTTTTGCTAGGCGGTTGCTAGGGTATTCTGAGTGGTTGCTAGGCGGTTGCTAGGATATTTCTGGTGGTTGCTAGGGTCTTTTGGGTGGTTGCTAGGCGGTTGCTAGGGTGTTTTGGGTGGTTGCTAGGGTGTTCTGGGTGGTTGCTAGGCGGTTGCTAGGGTGTTCTGGGTGGTTACTAGGGTGTTCTGGGTGGTTGCTAGGCGGTTGCTAGGATATTTTGGGTGGTTGCTAGGGTCTTTTGGGTGGTTTATAGGCGGTTGCTAGGGTATTTTAGGTGGTTGCTAGGGTATTTTAGGTGGTTGCTAGGGTATTCTGGGTGGTTGCTAGGCGGTTGCTAGGGTATTTTGGGTGGTTGCTAGGGTCTTTTGGGTAGTTGCTAGGCGGTTTCTAAGATATTTTCGGTGGTTGCTAGGGTCTTTTGGGTGGTTGCTAGGCGGTTGCTAGGGTATTTTGGGTGGTTGCTAGGGTGTTCTGGGTGGTTGCTAGGCGGTTGCTAGGGTGTTCTGGGTGGTTACTAGGGTGTTCTGGGTGGTTGCTAGGCGGTTGCTAGGATATTTTGGGTGGTTGCTAGGGTCTTTTGGGTGGTTGCTAGGGTCTTTTGGGTAGTTGCTAGGCGGTTTCTAAGATATTTTCGGTGGTTGCTAGGGTGTTCTGGGTGGTTGCTAGGCGGTTGCTAGGGTATTTTGGGTGGTTGCTAGGGTGTTCTGGGTGGTTGCTAGGTGGTTGCTAGGGTGTTCTGGGTGGTTACTAGGGTGTTCTGGGTGGTTGCTAGGCGGTTGCTAGGATATTTTGGGTGGTTGCTAGGGTGTTCTGGGTGGTTGTTAGGCAGTTGCTACGGTGTTCTGAGTGGTTGCTATGGTGTTGCTAGGCGGTTGCTAAGGTATTCTGGGTGGTTGCTAGGCGGTTGCTAGGGTGTTCTGGGTGGTTGCTATGGTGTTGCTAGGCGGTTGCTAAGGTATTCTGGGTGGTTGCTAGGCGGTTGCTAGGGTGTTCTGGGTGGTTGCTATGGTGTTGCTAGGCGGTTGCTAGGGTGTTCTGGGTTGTTGCTAGGCAGTTGCTAGGTGTTCTGGGTGGTTGCTAGGCAGTTGCTAGGGTGTTCTGGCTGTTTGCTAGGTGTTCTGGGTGGTTGCTAGGCAGTTGCTAGGTGTTCTGGGGGGTTGCTAGGCAGTTGCTAGGGTGTTCTGGGTGGTTGCTAGGGTATATTTGGTGGTTACTAGAGCATTTCTAGATGTTGCTAGGGTGTTCAAGATGGTTGCTAAGGTATTTTTGGTAGTTGCTATGGTGTTACTAGGTGGTTGGTAGTTGTCAAAGATGGTTACTATGGAGTTTTTATAGAGTTCTTAAAATCTTTAATAACGAGTGCCTTCAGTACGGCACTCGGCCTGCGGCCTCGTGCCTATGGCCGAATAGGCACAAGCATGGAGCAATATCGCAAGGCCACGAGTGTAATATTGCGTTAAAAAATACAAAAAAATGTAAAAAAAAAAATTTTTTGGTTTAGGGTGGTTGCTAGGGAGCTCTTAGTGGTTGCTAGGGTGCTGAAACTGGTTGCTATGGTGTGGCTATGAAGATTTTAGGCCATTACTTATTGGTTGCTTGATAATATAAATCCTCTGAGGGAGAGAGAGAGGGAGAGACGCAGGGCTGTCAGGCCCTTTGGAGTCTGTGTGTGTGAAAACGGCAGTTTGGATTCAAATGTTTTTAGAACTCCCCAATGTAAGTCAATGGGAGTTTTTCCGAGTTTTGATCGTCATTTTTAGGAAAACCGTAAGTCCGATCAGTCTGAAAAGATATAGCAACGCGAGTCAGATCAGTTTGAGTGTCTGAGCCGAGTTTGGAGTATGTAGAGTTAAAGCTCTAGGAGGAGTTTCATATAGAAATTTTAGTCTCGGAATAATAATAATAATAATAATAAGTTTAAATAGGATTTCAATATGTTGGCTTTCTCAAGCCAACTTAACTAGATGCGAAAGTTCGTCGAGACAAACTTTAAGTTGGCTTGAGAAAGTTTGGACCATAAAGTTTGAAAAAGTTTAAAGTAGTTTAAAGTTTAAAGTAGTTTAAAGTTTAATTTAGTTTAAAGTGTAAATTAGTTGAAAGTTTAAAATAGTTTGAAGTTTAATTTAGTTTAAAGTTTAAATTAGTTGAAAGTTTAAAATAGTTTGAAGTTTAATTTAGTTTAAAGTTTAAAATAGTTGAAAGTTTAAAGTAGTTTGAAGTTTAATTTAGTTTAAAGTTTAAATTAGTTGAAAGTTTAAAATAGTTTGAAGTTTAATTTAGTTTAGTTTAGGGTGTTCTGGGTGGTTGCTATGGTGTTGCTAGGCGGTTGCTAGGGTATTCTGGGTGGTTGCTAGGGTGTTGCTAAGCGGTTGCTAGGGTATTTTGGGTGGTTGCTAGGGTGTTGCTAGGCGGTTGCTAAGGTATTTTGGGTGGTTGCTAGGCGGTTGCTAGGGTGTTATGGGTGGTTGCTAGGGTATTCTGGTTGGTTGCTAGGGTGTTCTGGGTGGTTGCTAGGCGGTTGCTATGGTGTTTTGGGTGGTTGCTAGGGTGTTGCTAGGCGGTTGCTAAGGTATTTTGGGTGGTTGCTAGGCGGTTACTAGGGTGTTCTGGGTGGTTGCTAGGGTGTTCTGGGTGGTTGCTAGGCGGTTGCTAGGGTGTTTTAGTGGTTGCTAGGGTGTTGCTAGGCGGTTGCTATGGTGTTCTGGGTGGTTGCTATGGTGTTGCTAGGCGGTTGCTAGGGTATTCTGGGTGGTTGCTAGGCGGTTGCTAGGGTGTTCTGGGTGGTTGCTATGCTGTTGCTAGACGGTTGCTAGGGTATTCTGGGTGGTTGCTAGGGTGTTTTGGGTGGTTGCTAGGCGGTTGCTAGGGTGTTCTGGGTGGTTGCTATGGTGTTGCTAGGCGGTTGCTAAGGTATTATGGGTGGTTGCTAGGCAGTTGCTAGGGTGTTCTGAGTGGTTGCTATGCTGTTGCTAAGGTGTTCTGGGTGGTTGCTAGGCGGTTGCTAGGGTGTTCTGGGTGGTTGCTATGGTGTTGCTAGGCGGTTGCTAGGGTATTCTGGGTGGTTGCTAGGCGGTTGCTAGGGTGTTCTGGGTGGTTGCTATGGTGTTGCTAGGCGGTTGCTAGGGTGTTCTGGGTGGTTGTTATGATGTTGCTAGGCGGTTGCTAAGGTATTCTGGGCGGTTGCTAGGCAGTTGCTAGGGTGTTCTGGGCGGTTGCTATGGTGTTGCTAGGTGGTTGGTAGTTGTCACAGATGGTTACTATGGAGTTTTTATAGAGTCCTTAGCATGATCTTGGTATGATTTAGCACTTAACTAATTGATATTAGCATGTAGCTATTCACTGCTAGCATGTGTAGCATGTTGGAAGTGCTGTTTGCTAGCATGAGTCAAAAGAGCCAAACCTCATCTCTATACGATGTTCTGATACAGAGATATAGGTCTTGCAAAACGGTTGCTAGGGTACTCAAGTTTGGTTGCTATGGAGTTGCTTGGGAGCTTGAAGCTTTAAACTTAAAACGTTTAAAGTGGTTTGAAGTTTAAAGTAGTTTACGAGTTTTGAGTTTACAAGTTTACACACACACACACACTCAGAGTTTATGAGTTTAGAGTTTATAAGTGTATAAATTGATGAGTTTATAAGTGTAAGAGTTTTTGAGTTTAGAGTTTATAAGTTTTAAATGAGTTTAGAGTTTATAAGTTTAAATGAGTTTAGAGTTTATAAGTTTAAATGAGTTTAAGAGTTCAGAGTTTATTAATTTATGAGTTTAAGAGTTCATAAGTCTATGAATTCATGAGTTTATAAGTTAATTAGTTTATAAGTGTATGAGTTTAGAGTTCATTAGTTTAAATGAGTCTCATTGGCTAATATAGTATATAGAACGGCAGTTTGGTTTAGTCTTCAAGGTATTTTGATTTGAATTTTCGTCGGTTGGTGAGTTTGAATCTAAATTTGAATTTTTTAGAACTCCCCAATGCAAGTCAATGGGAGTTTTTCCGAGTTTTGATCGTCATTTTTAGGAAAACCGTAAGTCCGATCAGTCTGAAAAGATATAGCACACTTGGTCAGATCAGTTTGAGTGTCTGAGCCGAGTTTGGAGTATGTAGAGTTAAAGCTCTAGGAGGAGTTTCATATAGAAATTTTAGTCTCGGAATAATAATAATAACTAGATGCGAAAGTTCGTCGAGACAAACTTTAAGTTGGCTTGAGAAAGTTTGGACCAGAAAGTTTTTTGCTAGGCGGTTGCTAGGGTATTCTGAGTGGTTGCTAGGCGGTTGCTAGGATATTTCTGGTGGTTGCTAGGGTCTTTTGGGTGGTTGCTAGGCGGTTGCTAGGGTGTTTTGGGTGGTTGCTAGGGTGTTCTGGGTGGTTGCTAGGCGGTTGCTAGGGTGTTCTGGGTGGTTACTAGGGTGTTCTGGGTGGTTGCTAGGCGGTTGCTAGGATATTTTGGGTGGTTGCTAGGGTCTTTTGGGTGGTTTATAGGCGGTTGCTAGGGTATTTTAGGTGGTTGCTAGGGTATTTTAGGTGGTTGCTAGGGTATTCTGGGTGGTTGCTAGGCGGTTGCTAGGGTATTTTGGGTGGTTGCTAGGGTCTTTTGGGTAGTTGCTAGGCGGTTTCTAAGATATTTTCGGTGGTTGCTAGGGTCTTTTGGGTGGTTGCTAGGCGGTTGCTAGGGTATTTTGGGTGGTTGCTAGGGTGTTCTGGGTGGTTGCTAGGCGGTTGCTAGGGTGTTCTGGGTGGTTACTAGGGTGTTCTGGGTGGTTGCTAGGCGGTTGCTAGGATATTTTGGGTGGTTGCTAGGGTCTTTTGGGTGGTTGATAGGCGGTTGCTAGGGTATTTTAGGTGGTTGCTAGGGTATTTTAGGTGGTTGATAGGGTATTCTGGGTGGTTGCTAGGCGGTTGCTAGGGCATTTTGGGTGGTTGCTAGGGTCTTTTGGGTAGTTGCTAGGCGGTTTCTAAGATATTTTCGGTGGTTGCTAGGGTCTTTTGGGTGGTTGCTAGGCGGTTGCTAGGGTATTTTGGGTGGTTGCTAGGGTGTTCTGGGTGGTTGCTAGGCGGTTGTAGGGTGTTCTGGGTGGTTACTAGGGTGTTCTGGGTGGTTGCTAGGCGGTTGCTAGGATATTTTGGGTGGTTGCTAGGGTCTTTTGGGTGGTCTATAGGCGGTTGCTAGGGTATTTTAGGTGGTTGCTAGGGTATTTTAGGTGGTTGATAGGGTATTCTGGGTGGTTGCTAGGCGGTTGCGAGGGTGTTCTGGGTGGTTGCTATGGTGTTGCTAGGCGGTTGCTAGGGTATTTTGGGTGGTTGTTAGGCGGTTGCTAGGGTGTTCTGGGTGGTTGCTATGGTGTTGCTAGGCGGTTGCTAAGGTATTCTGGGTGGTTGCTAGGCGGTTGCTAGGGTGTTCTGGGTGGTTGCTATGGTGTTGCTAGGCGGTTGCTAGGGTGTTCTGGGTTGTTGCTAGGCAGTTGCTAGGTGTTCTGGGTGGTTGCTAGGCAGTTGCTAGGGTGTTCTGGCTGTTTGCTAGGTGTTCTGGGTGGTTGCTAGGCAGTTGCTAGGTGTTCTGGGGGGTTGCTAGGCAGTTGCTAGGGTGTTCTGGGTGGTTGCTAGGGTATATTTGGTGGTTACTAGAGCATTTCTAGATGTTGCTAGGGTGTTCAAGATGGTTGCTAAGGTATTTTTGGTAGTTGCTATGGTGTTACTAGGTGGTTGGTAGTTGTCAAAGATGGTTACTATGGAGTTTTTATAGAGTTCTTAAAATCTTTAATAACGAGTGCCTTCAGTACGGCACTCGGCCTGCGGCCTCGTGCCTATGGCCGAATAGGCACAAGCATGGAGCAATATCGCAAGGCCACGAGTGTAATATTGCGTTAAAAAATACAAAAAAATGTAAAAAAAAATTTTTTTTGGTTTAGGGTGGTTGCTAGGGAGCTCTTAGTGGTTGCTAGGGTGCTGAAACTGGTTGCTATGGTGTGGCTATGAAGATTTTAGGCCATTACTTATTGGTTGCTTGATAATATAAATCCTCTGAGGGAGAGAGAGAGGGAGAGACGCAGGGCTGTCAGGCCCTTTGGAGTCTGTGTGTGTGAAAACGGCAGTTTGGATTCAAATGTTTTTAGAACTCCCCAATGTAAGTCAATGGGAGTTTTTCCAAGTTTTGATCGTCATTTTTAGGAAAACCGTAAGTCCGATCAGTCTGAAAAGATATAGCAACTAACTTCAGATCAGTTTGAGTGTCTGAGCCGAGTTTGGAGTATGTAGAGTTAAAGCTCTAGGACGAGTTTGAGTCAACAGTTTTTAACAGAAGAATAATAATAACTAGATGCGAAAGTTCGTCGAGACAAACTTTAAGTTGGCTTGAGAAAGTTTGGACCAGAAAGTTTTTTGCTAGGCGGTTGCTAGGGTATTCTGAGTGGTTGCCAGGCAGTTGCTAGGATATTTCTGGTGGTTGCTAGGGTCTTTTGGGTGGTTGCTAGGCGGTTGCTAGGGTATTTTGGGTGGTTGCTAGGGTGTTCTGGGTGGTTGCTAGGCGGTTGCTAGGGTGTTCTGGGTGGTTACTAGGGTGTTCTGGGTGGTTGCTAGGCGGTTGCTAGGATATTTTGGGTGGTTGCTAGGGTCTTTTGGGTGGTTGATAGGCGGTTGCTAGGGTATTTTAGGTGGTTGCTAGGGTATTCTGGGTGGTTGCTAGGCGGTTGCTAGGGTATTTTGGGTGGTTGCTAGGGTCTTTTGGGTAGTTGCTAGGCGGTTTCTAAGATATTTTCGGTGGTTGCTAGGGTGTTCTGGGTGGTTGCTAGGCGGTTGCTAGGGTATTTTGGGTGGTTGCTAGGGTGTTCTGGGTGGTTGCTAGGTGGTTGCTAGGGTGTTCTGGGTGGTTACTAGGGTGTTCTGGGTGGTTGCTAGGCGGTTGCTAGGATATTTTGGATGGTTGCTAGGGTATTTTGGGTGGTTGCTAGGCGGTTGCTAGGGTATTTTGGGTGGTTGCTAGGGTGTTCTGGGTGGTTGCTATGGTGTTCTAAGGTATTTTGGGTGGTTGATAGGGTGTTCTGAGTGGTTGCTATGGTGTTGCTAGGGTGTTCTAAGGTATTTTGGGTGGTTGCTAGGGTGTTCTGGGTGGTTGTTAGGCAGTTGCTAGGGTGTTCTGAGTGGTTGCTATGGTGTTGCTAGGCGGTTGCTAGGGTATTCTGGGTGGTTGCTATGGTGTTGCTAGGCGGTTGCTAGGGTATTCTGGGTGGTTGCTATGGTGTTGCTAGGCGGTTGGTAGTTGTCAAAGATGGTTTATATGGAGTTAATAACGAGTGCCTTCAGTACGGCCGAATAGGCACAAGCATGGAGCAATATCGCAAGGCCACGAGTGCAATATTGCTTTAAAAAATAAAAAAAATATAAAAAAAGGTTTTTTTTGGGTTTATGGTGGTTGCTAGGGAGCTCTTAGTGGTTGCTAGGGTGCTGTAACTGGTTGCTAGGGTGTGGCTATGAAGATTTTAGGCCATTACTTATTGGTTGCTTGATAATATAAATCCTCTGAGGGAGAGAGAGAGGGAGAGATGCAGGGGTGTCAGGCCCTTTGGAGTCTGTGTGTGTGAAAACGGCAGTTTGGATTCAAATGTTTTTAGAACTCCCCAATGTAAGTCAATGGGAGTTTTTCCGAGTTTTGATCGTCATTTTTAGGAAAACCGTAAGTCCGATCAGTCTGAAAAGATATAGCAACTCGAGTCAGATCAGTTTGAAGGTCTGAGCCGAGTTTGGAGTATGTAGAGTTAAAGCTCTAGGAGGAGATTGAGTGTAATTTTTTGGTAAGAAGAATAATAATAATAAGTTTAAATAGGATTTCAATATGTTGGCTCTCTCAAGCCAACTTAACTAGAATGTACATTTCCTGAAGAAAATGTGAAGTGGTGCTTGCAGTGGCAAAACTCGCCACTCGGTTGCTAGGGTGTTGTACATGATTGCATATGAGCCAACAACCATGTCTGTACGATGTTGTGGAGCTGAAATATGGCTTCTATATGTTGCAATATGGTTGCTAGGTGGCTCTAAATGGTTGCTAGGGTGTGAATACACAGTTACCATGGTGATATTTACAGACTGTTTTCCAACTGAAACTAATGAGCCAACCCCCATCTCTATACGATGTTCTGATGCAGAGATATACGTTTTGCTAAACGGTTGCTAGGGTACTCTATTTGGTTGCTAGTGAGTGGCTTGTCAGCTGCCAATGATGAAACTCCAAAGGCTTCTTGTCACTATGAATGATATAAACCAACTCCCATGCCTCTGCGACATTCAGAATGGAAGATATGCCTCTTTGGATTTTGGTTGCTAGGGTACTCTGTTTGGTTGCTATGGAGTTACTTGGCAGCTGCCAATGATGCAATTCCAAAGGCTTCTTGTCACTATGAATGATATAAACCAACTTCCATGCCTCTGTGACATTCAGAATGGAAGATATCCCTCTTTGGATGTTAGTTGCTAGGGTACTCTGTTTGGTTGCTAGGGAGTGGCTTGGCAGCTGCCAATCATGAAACTCCAAAGGCTGCTTGTCAGTATGAATGATATAAACCAACTCCCATGTCTCTGTGACATTCAGAATGGAAGATATGCCTCTTTGGATTTTGGTTGCTAGGGTACTCTGTTTGGTTGCTAGGGAGTGGCTTGTCAGCTGCCAATGATGAAATTCCAAAGGCTTCTTGTCAGTATGAATGATATAATCCAACTCCCATGCCTCTGTGACATTCAGAATGGAAGATATGCCTCTTTGGATTTTGGTTGCTATGGTACTCTGTTTGGTTGCTATGGAGTTACTTGGCAGCTGCCAATGATGCAATTCCAAAGGCTTCTTGTCACTATGAATGATATAAACCAACTCCCATGCCTCTGTGACATTCAGAATGGAAGATATCCCTCTTTGGATTTTGGTTGCTAGGGTACTCTGTTTGGTTGCTAGGGAGTGTCTTGGCAGCTGCCAATCATGAAACTCAAAGGCTGCTTGTCAGTATGAATGATATAAACCAACTCCCATGCCTCTGCGACATTCAGAATGGAAGATATCCGTCTTTGGATTTTGGTTGCTAGGGTACTCTGTTTGGTTGCTAGGGAGTGGCTTGGCAGCTGCCAATCATGAAACTCCAAAGGCTTCTTGTCACTACGAATGATATAAACCAACTCCCATGCCTCTGCATTATTCAGAATGGGAGATATCCTTCTTTGGATTTTGGTTGCTAGGGTACTCTGTTTGGTTGCTATGGAGTGGCTTGGCAGCTGCCATTTATGAAACTGCAAAGGCTTCTTGTCACTATGAATGATATAAACCAACTCCCATTTATCTGTGACATTCAGAATGGAAGATATCCCTCTTTGAATTTTGGTTGCTAGGGTACTCTGTTTGGTTGCTAGGGAGTGGCTTGTCAGCTGCCAATCATGAAACTCCAAAGGCTTCTTGTCACTATGAATGATATAAACCAACTCCCATGCCTCTGTGACATTCAGAATGGAAGATATCCCTCTTTGTATTTTGGTTGCTAAGGTGCTCGACAATGGTTGCTAGGGCGGGGCTTGGAAGTGTTGAGGTGATTCATGATTGGCTGTTTGCTGCCCCGAGTCAAATGAGACCACCCCCACGTTTCTATGACAATTCAGTCTGGAGATATCTCTTTGAACTCTTTCAATGGAAGTCTATGGAACTTGTTGCTAAGGGGCTCTAAATGGTTGCTAGGGCGTGGCTTGATAGCTTCACAATGATCCTGAGAGACTGATTGGTCGTCTGAGTAAAATGAGGCCTCCCCCTTGTCTCTATGACACTGTGATCCAGAGCTACGTTCAATACAAAGTCCCTATGCAATTTACCATAGTAGGAAAAGCATGTGTGTTTCATGGGACGTTCCTTCCCCATAGTAAGTCAATGGGGCAACTTTGGGCATCTCCTGCCCCCCAGGGGTGCAACTTTTACCCCATTGTGAGGTATGTTCTTACAGAGCCTGTTAGCCTCTTCAAATGTGGCAAATCACACGTTTCTGCGAAATCCTCGCTCAGAGCTACGTGTGGTCAAAGTTCGTCTCAATGTTAAGTCAATGGGACTTTTTTGGCCGCTTTTTCGCCCCTGGGGCGAACACCGCACCCCCGATCGCTTATAAAAGTCATAGCACACCTCTCCTTAATGAGCCGGTCGATTTGACACCTCACTCAGGGGTCTGTGACAAACGGTGCGGGGCGAGTTACGCGCCAAACTTTTGTCCAGAATAATAAAAAGAAATATAGCTGCAAGCAGCAATTACCGGGGCCAAGCAGAATAAGACGACAAGACATGCCAACATGTCTGAAAGTGTCAGACCAACTGCAACAATGAGCAATTAAAGACATTTAAAGAGGATTTTAGGCGAAATGGCTGAAAAATCATGTAAAAAGTGATTCAAAATATGATTTAATGGATTGTTACTTTTGACCAAAAGGTGGCGCTGTTACGAAATTGATGTGGTGTGGTCAGAGTAAGGAGACAGTGACACATACAAAGTTTTGTGTCAATATGTCGAGGCATTGCAGATATAAAGCCTGAATAGTCATTTTGGCATCATGCCTCAACTTTGCTGCTGTGCTATACGAAAACGGTTTCATCAATCGACACGAAATCCATAACTTTTTGTCGGCACAGTCTGGAGATGATACGATTCGATTTTGGTGAAAATCGGACAAACGGTCTAGGAGGAGTTCGAAAAAGTAGGTTTTGAATGAAAATCAAGATGGCGGACAGGAAGTTTGGCCAAATAAGGAAAACTTGGTATCTATGTTCTCGGCTTGACCCAAGGAATCTATTAAGACCCGTGGCATTTCAATAGCCAGATTTATTCAAAAGTTATTAGCCTTTTTGGAAATGTTGTTATAACTTTTGACCACTAGGTGGCGCTGTCTTGAAATATTTTGGTTGCCTTCAGGGGATGGTGCTGATGACACAATCTGAGTTTCGTAATATTACACCAATGCATTTGTTTAGTATAGCATTTTATTTCACAAAACTGTATTGAAGTCAATGGGAATTTCATATTTTGTTCAATTATAGCGCCACCAAGAGGCTCAGTCCCACAATTTTTTTTACGTGTCCTCAGAGTGAGCCCATACATATGTGTGTCAATTTTGGTGAAAATATCTCAATTCGCTTCGGAGTTATAGACATTTATATGAAAAAACACGAAAAAAATGACTGACACATGACTTTGATTGGAAATTAGTACCCCTAAACATCAATATTTTCGCATTTGGGCATTGGCGTATAGCTATCGACCTATGTTTTCAAACTTCTGACGGTGGTTTCGTCTCGATCGGACTAGCGGTTTCAAAGATATAGCCAAATGTTTTTTAAGCGCTAAATCACAACGCTACACAAACCGTAATGCAAAACCTAGCATGTTTGGTATCGTAGGACTCGGCCACGGTTCAGGAGTCTAAAAAGATGAGTTTCGTGAAAATAAGTCGACCACACCCAAAGTTATAAGCATTTGAAAAAAAAAATTCACCACTAGGTGGCGCTGTTTCGAAACTTCTCAGGCTCATTCAGGGCATCGTGCTGATGACCCATACCACGTTTCGTAACAATCCGTTCATGCGTTCATAAAATACAGAATTTTAGCACAAAATTCAAAATGGCCGACAGCCAAAATGACCGATATGGCAAAATTGGATATCAGTCGACTCGGCATGTTGCCCTGAATCTAACGAGACCAATTGTATGATTTTTGGACAAACTGTTCAGAAGTTATAAGCAAAAATAGCCATTTTTCATATCTCCGGACCAGTAGGTGGCGCTGCGCCGAAACACAGCATGTAGCCTCAGGTCATGCTTGTGAGTACAAGGACCAAGTTTGGTCTGAATACGATAAACCGTTGCGGAGATACGGCCTTACGACTGTTTTTGCTAGCGCTATGTAAAATGTATTCGTGCGTTTATCGAAAACGGTTTGACGAATCCATTTGAATTCCATAACTTTTTGTCAGCACTACCTGAAGATGATCTGGTTCAATTTTCGTGCAAATCGGACAAACCGTCTAGGACGAGTTCGAAAAAGTAGCTTTTTTTGAAAATTCAAGATGGTGGCCATATTTTTATGACGGCAAATGACGTCATAGGGTGCAATCGAATCGTCATGAGCTCAGGAATCAGAGGAAAAAAGAATTTCGCTGATTGGCCTTACGGTTCAAAAGTTATTAGCAAAATAAAAGTGAAACTTTGGACAGGTGGTGGCGCTAGAGGGAATGACTTAGAAACACCAAAATTGGTGTATTTAATGTTGAGACGGTCCTCTATCAGAATGTCAAACCAAAACAACTTTCCCGCAATCGGTTCTATGGGCTGCCATAGACTCCCATGGCGGAAGAATAATAATAATAAATATAGCTGCAAGCAGCAATTACCGGGGCCAAGCAGAATAAGACGACAAGACATGCCAACATGTCTGAAAGTGTCAGACCAACTGCAACAATGAGCAATTATAGACTTTAAAGAGGATTTTATGCAAAATGCCTGAAAAATCATAGAAACAATAATTAAAAATATGATTTTATGGATTATCACTTTCGACCAATAGGTGGCGCAGTTACAAAACTGATGTGATGTGGTCAGAGTGAAGTGACAATGACACATACAAAGTTTGGTGTCAATATGTCAAGGCATTGCAGAGATAAAGCCTGAATAGTGCTATTAGCATCATGCCTCAACTTTGCTGCTGCGCTATACGAAAACGGTTTCGTCTATCGACACGAAATCCATAACTTTTAGTCGGCACAGTCTGGAGATGATACGATTCGATTTTGGTGAAAATCGGACAAACGGTCTAGGAGGAGTTCGAAAAAGTAGGTTTTGACTGAACATCAAGATGGCGGACAGGAAGTTCGGCCAAATAAGGAAAACTTGGTATCTATGTTCTCGGCTTGACCCAAGGAATCTATTAAGACCAGTGGCATTTCAATAGAAAGATTTATTCAAAAGTTATTAGCCTTTTTGGAAATTTTGTTATAACTTTTGACCACTAGGTGGCGCTGTTTCGAAATATTTTGAGTACCTTCAGGGGATGGTGCTGAAGGCACATTCTGAGTTTCGTAATATTACACCAATGCATTTGTTTAGTATAGCATTTTATTTCACAAAACTCTATTGAAATCAATGGGAATTTCATGTTTTGTTCTATTATAGCGCCACCAAGAGGCTCAGTCCCACCATTTTTTTTATGTGTCATCAGAGTGAGCCCATACATATATGTGTCGATATTGGTGCAAAAATCTCAATTTGCTTCGGAGTTATAGACATTTATATGAAAAAACACGTAAAAAATGACTGACACATGACTTTGATTGAATATTACTACCCCTAAACATCAATATTTTCACATTTGGGCATTAGCATATAGTTAACAAGCTATGATTCCAAACTTCTGACGGTGGTTTCGTCTCGATCGGACAAACGGTTTCGAAGATATAGCCTAATGTTTTTTAAGCGCTAAATCACAATGCTACACAAACCGTTAGGCGAAACCTAACATGTTTGGTATCGTTGGACTCGGCAACGATTCAGGAGTCCAATGAGATGAGTTTCGTGAAAATAAGTCGATCACACCCAAAGTTATAAGCATTTGAAAAAAAAAATTCACCACTAGGTGGCGCTGTTTCGAAACTTCTCACACTCCTTCAGGACATCGTGCTGATGACCCATACCAAGTTTCGTAACAATCCGTTCATGCGTTGTTAAAATACAGCATTTTAGCACAAAATTCAAAATGGCCGACAGTCAAATTGGCCGATATGGTAAAATTGGATATCAGTCGACTCGGCATGACGCCCTGAATCTATCAAGACCAATTTTATGATTTTTGGACAAACTGTTCAGAAGTTATAAGCAAAAATAGACATTTTACATATCTCCGGACCTGTAGGTGGCACTGCGCCGAAACACAGCATGTAGCCTCAGGTCATGCTTGTGAGTACAAGTACCAAGTTTGGTCTGAATACGATAAACCGTTGCGGAGATACGGCCTTACGACTGTTTTTGCTAGCGCTACGTAAAATGTATTCGTGCGTTTATCGAAAACGGTTTGACGAATCAATTTGAATTCTATAACTTTTTGTCAGCACTACCTGAAGATGATCTGGTTCAATTTTCGTGCAAATCGGACAAACCGTCTAGGACGAGTTCGAAAAAGTAGCTTTTTTTGAACATTCAAGATGGCGGCCATATTTTTATGACGGAAAATGACGTCATAGGGTGCAATCGAATCGCCATGAGCTCAGGAATCAGAGGGAAAAATAATTTTGTTGATTGGCCTTACGGTTCAAAAGTTATTAGCAAAGTAAAAGTGAAACTTTGGACAGGTGGTGGCGCTACAGGGAATGACTTAGAAACACCAAAATTGGTGTATTTAATGTTGGGACTGTCCTCTATCAGAATGTCAAACCAAAACAACTTTCCCGCAATCGGTTCTATGGGCTGCCATAGACTCCAAGAGCGGAAGAAGAAGAAGAAGAATAATAAATATAGCTGCAAGCAGCAATTACCGGGGCCAAGCACAATCAGATGACAAGACATGCCAACATTGCTGAAAGTGTCAGACCAATGAGCAATTAAAGACATTAAAGAGGATTTTAGGCAAAATGCCTGAAAAATCATAGAAACAGTGAAGAAAAATATGATTTAATGGACTATCACTTTCGACCAATAGGTGGCGCAGTTACAAAACTGATGTGATGTGGTCAGAGTGAAGTGACAATGACACATACAAAGTTTGGTGTTAATATGTCAAGGCATTGCAGAGATAAAGCCTGAATAGTGCTATTAGCATCATGCCTCAACTTTGCTGCTGCGCTATACGAAAACGGTTTCGTCTATCGACACGAAATCCATAACTTTTAGTCGGCACGGTCTGGAGATGATACGATTCGATTTTGGTGAAAATCGGACAAATGGTCTAGGAGGAGTTCGAAAAAGTAGGTTTTGACTGAAAATCAAGATGGCGGACAGGAAGTTCGGCCAAATAAGGAAAACTTGGTATCTATGTTCTCGGCTTGACCCAAGGACTCTATTAAGACCAGTGGCATTTCAATAGCCAGATTTATTCAAAAGTTATTAGCCTTTTTGGAAAATTTGTTATAACTTTTGACCACTAGGTGGCGCTGTTTCGAAATATTTTGAATACCTTCAGGGGATGGTGCTGAAGGAACATTCTGAGTTTCGTAATATTACACCAATGCATTTGTTTAGTATAGCATTTTATTTCACAAAACTGTATTGAAATCAATGGGAATTTCATGTTTTGTTCTATTATAGCGCCACCAAGAGGCTCAGTCCCACCATTTTTTTTATGTGTCATCAGAGTGAGCCCATACATATATGTGTCGATTTTGGTGCAAAAATTTCAATTTGCTTCGGAGTTATAGACATTTATATGAAAAAACACGTAAAAAATGACTGACACATGACTTTGATTGAATATTACTACCCCTAAACATCAATATTTTCGCATTTGGGCATTGGTGTATAGCTATCGACCTATGTTTCCAAACTTCTGACGGTGGTTTCGTCTCGATCGGACAAGCGGTTTCGAAGATATAGCCTAATGTTTTTTAAGCGCTAAATCACAACGCTACACAAACCGTTAGGCGAAACCTAACATGTTTGGTATCGTTGGACTCGGCAACGATTCAGGAGTCCAATGAGATGAGTTTCGTGAAAATAAGTCGATCACACCCAAAGTTATAAGCATTTGAAAAAAAAAATTCACCACTAGGTGGCGCTGTTACGAAACTTCTCACACTCCTTCAGGACATCGTGTTGATGACCCATACCAAGTTTCGTAACAATCCGTTCATGCGTTGTTAAAATACAGCATTTTAGCACAAAATTCAAAATGGCCGACAGTCAAAATGGCCGATATGGCAAAATTGGATATCAGTCGACTCGGCATGTCGTCCTGAATCTATCAAGACCAATTTTATGATTTTTGGACAAACTGTTCAGAAGTTATAAGCAAAAATAGCCATTTTTCATATCTCCGGACCAGTAGGTGGCGCTGCGCCGAAACGCAGCATGTAGCCTCAGGTCATGCTTGTGAGTACATGTACCAAGTTTGGTCTGAATACGATAAACCGTTGCGGAGATACAGCCTTACGACTGTTTTTGCAGGCGCTACGTAAAATTAGTTTGAGCGTTTATCGAAAACGGTTTGACGAATCAATTTGAATTCCATAACTTTTGGTCAGCACTACCTGAAGATGATCTGGTTCAATTTTCATGCAAATCGGACAAACCGTCTAGGACGAGTTCGAAAAAGTAGGTTTTACAAAAAATTCAAAATGGCGGACATATTTTTATGACGCAAAATGACGTCATAGGGTGCAATCGAATTGCCATGAGCTCAGGAATCAGAAGAAAAAAGAATTTTGTTGATTGGCCTTACGGTTCAAAAGTTATTAGCAAAATAAAAGTGAAACTTTGGACAGTTGGTGGCGCTAGAGGGAATGACTTAGACACACCAAAATTGGTGAATTTAATGTTGGGACTGTCCTCTATCAGAATGTCAAACCAAAACAACTTTCCCGCAATCGGTTCTATGGGCTGCCATAGACTCCCAGAGCGGAAGAATAATAATAATAAATATAGCTGCAAGCAGCAATTACCGGGGCCAAGCAGAATAAGACGACAAGACATGCCAACATGTCTGAAAGTGTCAGACCAACTGCAACAATGAGCAATTAAAGACATTTAAAGAGGATTTTAGGCGAAATGGCTGAAAAATCATGTAAAAAGTGATTCAAAATATGATTTAATGGATTGTCACTTTTGACCAAAAGGTGGCGCTGTTACGAAATTGATGTGGTGTGGTCAGAGTAAGGAGACAGTGACACATACAAAGTTTTGTGTCAATATGTCGAGGCATTGCAGATATAAAGCCTGAATAGTCATTTTGGCATCATGCCTCAACTTTGCTGCTGTGCTATACAAAAACGGTTTCATCAATCGACACGAAATCCATAACTTTTTGTCGGCACAGTCTGGAGATGATACGATTCGATTTTGGTGAAAATCGGACAAACGGTCTAGGAGGAGTTAGAAAAAGTAGGTTTTGAATGAAAATCAAGATGGCGGACAGGAAGTTTGGCCAAATAAGGAAAACTTGGTATCTATGTTCTCAGCTTGACCCAAGGAATCTATTAAGACCCGTGGCATTTCAATAGCCAGATTTATTCAAAAGTTATTAGCCTTTTTGGAAATTTTGTTATAACTTTTGACCACTAGGTGGCGCTGTCTTGAAATATTTTGGTTGCCTTCAGGGGATGGTGCTGATGACACAATCTGAGTTTCGTAATATTACACCAATGCATTTGTTTAGTATAGCATTTTATTTCACAAAACTGTATTGAAGTCAATGGGAATTTCATATTTTGTTCAATTATAGCGCCACCAAGAGGCTCAGTCCCACAATTTTTTTTACGTGTCCTCAGAGTGAGCCCATACATATGTGTGTCAATTTTGGTGAAAATATCTCAATTCACTTCGGAGTTATAGACATTTATATGAAAAAACACGAAAAAAATGACTGACACATGACTTTGATTGGAAATTAGTACCCCTAAACATCAATATTTTCGCATTTGGGCATTGGCGTATAGCTATCGACCTATGTTTCCAAACTTCTGACGGTGGTTTCGTCTCGATCGGACTAGCGGTTTCAAAGATATAGCCAAATGTTTTTTAAGCGCTAAATCACAACGCTACACAAACCGTAAGGCAAAACCTAGCATGTTTGGTATCGTAGGACTCGGCAACGATTCAGGAGTCTAAAAAGATGAGTTTCGTGAAAATAAGTCGACCACACCCAAAGTTATAAGCATTTGAAAAAAAAAATTCACCACTAGGTGGCGCTGTTTCGAAACTTCTCAGGCTCATTCAGGGCATTGTGCTGATGACCCATACCACGTTTCGTAACAATCCGTTCATGCGTTCATAAAATACAGAATTTTAGCACAAAATTCAAAATGGCCGACAGCCAAAATGACCGATATGGTCAAATTGGATATCAGTCGACTCGGCATGTTGCCCTGAATCTAACGAGACCAATTGTATGATTTTTGGACAAACTGTTCAGAAGTTATAAGCAAAAATAGCCATTTTTCATATCTCCGGACCAGTAGGTGGCGCTGCGCCGAAACACAGCATGTAGCCTCAGGTCATGCTTGTGAGTACAAGTACCAAGTTTGGTCTGAATACGATAAACCGTTGCGGAGATACGGCCTTACGACTGTTTTTGCTAGCGCTACGTAAAATGTATTTGTGCGTTTATTGAAAACGGTTTGACGAATCCATTTGAATTCCATAACTTTTTGTCAGCACTACCTGAAGATGATCTGGTTCAATTTTCGTGCAAATCGGACCAACCGTCTAGGACGAGTTCGAAAAAGTAGCTTTTTTTGAAAATTCAAGATGGCGGCCATATTTTTATGACGGCAAATGACGTCATAGGGTGCAATCGAATCGCCATGAGCTCAGGAATCAGAGGAAAAAAGAATTTCGCTGATTGGCCTTACGGTTCAAAAGTTATTAGCAAAATAAAAGTGAAACTTTGGACAGGTGGTGGCGCTAGAGGGAATGACTTAGAAACACCAAAATTGGTGTATTTAATGTTGAGACGGTCCTCTATCAGAATGTCAAACCAAAACAACTTTCCCGCAATCGGTTCTATGGGCTGCCATAGACTCCCATGGCGGAAGAATAATAATAATAAATATAGCTGCAAGCAGCAATTATCGGGGCCAAGCGCAAGCAGACGACAGGATATGCCAACATGGCTGAAGGTGTCAGACCAACTGCAACAATGAGCAATTAAATACATTTAAAGAGGATTTTAGGCGAAATGGCTGAAAAATCATATAAAAAGTAATTCGAAATATGATTTAATGGATTATCACTTTCGACCAATCTGTGGCGCAGTTACAAAACTGATGTGATGTGGTCAGAGTGAAGTGACAATGACACATACAAAGTTTGGTGTCAATATGTCAAGGCATTGCAGAGATAAAGCCTAAATAGTGCTTTTAGCATCATGCCTCAACTTTGCTGCTACGCTATACGAAAACGGTTTCGTCTATAGACACGAAATCCATAACTTTTAGTCAGCACAGTCTGGAGATGATACGATTCGATTTTGGTGAAAATCGGACAAACGGTCTAGGAGGAGTTCGAAAAAGTAGGTTTTGACTGAAAATCAAGATGGCGGACAGGAAGCTAGGCCAAATAAGGAAACCTTGGTATCTATGTTCTCGTCTTGACCCAAGGAATCTATTAAGACCAGTTGCATTACAATAGGCCAACTTATTCAAAAGTTATTAGCAGTTTTGTAAATTTTGTTATAACTTTTGACCACTAGGTGGCACTGTCTCGAAATATTTTGGGTACCTTCAGGGGATGGTGCTGATGGCACATTTTGAGTTTCGTAATATTACACCAATGCATTTGTTTAGTATAGCATTTTATTTCACAAAACTGCATTGAAGTCAATGGGAATTTCATGTTTTGTTCTATTATAGCGCCACCAAGAGGCTGAGTCCCACCATCTTTTTTACATGTCCTCAGAGTGAGCTCATACATATGTGTGTCGATTTTGGTGAAAATATCTCAATTCGCTTCGGAGTTATAGACATTTATATGAAAAAACATGTAAAAAATGACTGACACATGACTTTGTTTGGAATTTACTACCCCTAAACATCAATATTTTCGCATTTGGGCATTGGCGTATAGCTATCGACCTATGTTTCCAAACTTCTGACGGTGGTTTCATCTCGATCGGACTAGCGGTTTCAAAGATATAGCCAAATGTTTTTTAAGCGCTAAATCACAACGCTACACAAACCGTAAGGCGAAACCTAGCATGTTTGGTATCATAGGACTCGGCAACGATTCAGGAGTCTAAAAAGATGAGTTTCGTGAAAATAAGTCGACCACACCCAAAGTTATAAGCATTTGAAAAAAAAAATTCACCACTAGGTGGCGCTGTTTCGAAACTTCTCAGGCTCATTCAGGGCATTGTGCTGATGACCCATACCACGTTTCGTAACAATCTGTTCATGCGTTCTTAAAATACAGCATTTTAGCACAAAATTCAAAATGGCCGACAGTCAAAATGGCCGATATGGTAATATTGGATATCAGTCGACTCGGCATGTTACCCTGAATCTAACGAGACCAATTTTATGATTTTTGGACAAACTGTTCAGAAGTTATAAGCAAAAATAGCCATTTTTCATATCTCCGGACCAGTAGGTGGCGCTGCGCCGAAACACAGCATGTAGCCTCAGGTCATGCTTGTGATGACATGTACCAAGTTTGGTCTGAATCCGATAAAGCGTTGCGGAGATACGGCCTTACATCTGTTTTCGCAAGCGCTACGTAAAATGTATTCGTGGGTTTATCGAAAACTGTTAAGCGAATCAACTTGAATTCCATAACTTTTTGTCAGCATGGTCTGTAGATGATCTGGTTCAATTTTCGTGCAAATCGGACAAACCGTCTAGGACGAGTTCGAAAAAGTAGCTTTTTAGATAAATTCAAAATGGCGGCCATATTGTTATGACAGAAATGATGTCATAGGGTGCAATCGAATTGGCATGAGCTCAGGAATCAGAGAGAAAAATAATTTTGTTGATTGGCCTTACGGTTCAAAAGTTATTAGCAAAATAAAAGTGAAACTTTGGACAGGTGGTGGCGCTAGAGGGAATGACTTAGACACACCAAAATTGGTGTATTTAATGTTGGGACTGTCCTCTATCAGAATGTCAAACCAAAACAACTTTCCCGCATTCGGTTCTATGGGCTGCCATAGACTCCCAGTTGGAAGAAGGAAGAATAATAATAATAAGAACGGGAACAGATACAATAGGTGCCTACGCACCTTCGGTGCTTGGCCCCTAAATATAGCTGCAAGCAGCAATTATCGGGGCCAAGCGCAAGCAGACGACAGGATATGCCAACATGGCTGAAGGTGTCAGACCAACTGCAACAATGAGCAATTAAATACATTTAAAGAGGATTTTAGGCGAAATGGCTGAAAAATCATATAAAAAGTCATTCGAAATATGATTTAATGGATTATCACTTTCGACCAATCTGTGGCGCAGTTACAAAACTGATGTGATGTGGTCAGAGTGAAGTGACAATGACACATACAAAGTTTGGTGTCAATATGTCAAGGCATTGCAGAGATAAAGCCTGAATAGTGCTTTTAGCATCATGCCTCAACTTTGCTGCTACGCTATACGAAAACGGTTTCGTCTATAGACACGAAATCCATAACTTTTAGTCAGCACAGTCTGGAGATGATACGATTCGATTTTGGTGAAAATCGGACAAACGGTCTAGGAGGAGTTCGAAAAAGTAGGTTTTGACTGAAAATCAAGATGGCGGACAGGAAGCTAGGCCAAATAAGGAAACCTTGGTATCTATGTTCTCGTCTTGACCCAAGGAATCTATTAAGACCAGTTGCATTACAATAGGCCAACTTATTCAAAAGTTATTAGCAGTTTTGTAAATTTTGTTATAACTTTTGACCACTAGGTGGCACTGTCTCGAAATATTTTGGGTACCTTCAGGGGATGGTGCTGATGGCACATTTTGAGTTTCGTAATATTACACCAATGCATTTGTTTAGTATAGCATTTTATTTCACAAAACTGCATTGAAGTCAATGGGAATTTCATGTTTTGTTCTATTATAGCGCCACCAAGAGGCTGAGTCCCACCATCTTTTTTACATGTCCTCAGAGTGAGCTCATACATATGTGTGTCGATTTTGGTGAAAATATCTCAATTCGCTTCGGAGTTATAGACATTTATATGAAAAAACATGTAAAAAATGACTGACACATGACTTTGTTTGGAATTTACTACCCCTAAACATCAATATTTTCGCATTTGGGCATTGGCGTATAGCTATCGACCTATGTTTCCAAACTTCTGACGGTGGTTTCATCTCGATCGGACTAGCGGTTTCAAAGATATAGCCAAATGTTTTTTAAGCGCTAAATCACAACGCTACACAAACCGTAAGGCGAAACCTAGCATGTTTGGTATCATAGGACTCGGCAACGATTCAGGAGTCTAAAAAGATGAGTTTCGTGAAAATAAGTCGACCACACCCAAAGTTATAAGCATTTGAAAAAAAAAATTCACCACTAGGTGGCGCTGTTTCGAAACTTCTCAGGCTCATTCAGGGCATTGTGCTGATGACCCATACCACGTTTCGTAACAATCTGTTCATGCGTTCTTAAAATACAGCATTTTAGCACAAAATTCAAAATGGCCGACAGTCAAAATGGCCGATATGGTAATATTGGATATCAGTCGACTCGGCATGTTACCCTGAATCTAACGAGACCAATTTTATGATTTTTGGACAAACTGTTCAGAAGTTATAAGCAAAAATAGCCATTTTTCATATCTCCGGACCAGTAGGTGGCGCTGCGCCGAAACACAGCATGTAGCCTCAGGTCATGCTTGTGATGACATGTACCAAGTTTGGTCTGAATCCGATAAAGCGTTGCGGAGATACGGCCTTACATCTGTTTTCGCAAGCGCTACGTAAAATGTATTCGTGGGTTTATCGAAAACTGTTAAGCGAATCAACTTGAATTCCATAACTTTTTGTCAGCATGGTCTGTAGATGATCTGGTTCAATTTTCGTGCAAATCGGACAAACCGTCTAGGACGAGTTCGAAAAAGTAGCTTTTTAGATAAATTCAAAATGGCGGCCATATTGTTATGACAGAAATGATGTCATAGGGTGCAATCGAATTGGCATGAGCTCAGGAATCAGAGAGAAAAATAATTGTGTTGATTGGCCTTACGGTTCAAAAGTTATTAGCAAAATAAAAGTGAAACTTTGGACAGGTGGTGGCGCTAGAGGGAATGACTTAGACACACCAAAATTGGTGTATTTAATGTTGGGACTGTCCTCTATCAGAATGTCAAACCAAAACAACTTTCCCGCATTCGGTTCTATGGGCTGCCATAGACTCCCAGTTGGAAGAAGGAAGAATAATAATAATAAGAACGGGAACAGATACAATAGGTGCCTACGCACCTTCGGTGCTTGGCCCCTAATAAATATAGCTGCAAGCAGCAATTACCGGGGCCAAGCAGAATAAGACGACAAGACATGCCAACATGTCTGAAAGTGTCAGACCAACTGCAACAATGAGCAATTAAAGACATTTAAAGAGGATTTTAGGCGAAATGGCTGAAAAATCATGTAAAAAGTGATTCAAAATATGATTTAATGGATTGTCACTTTTGACCAAAAGGTGGCGCTGTTACGAAATTGATGTGGTGTGGTCAGAGTAAGGAGACAGTGACACATACAAAGTTTTGTGTCAATATGTCGAGGCATTGCAGATATAAAGCCTGAATAGTCATTTTGGCATCATGCCTCAACTTTACAGCTGTGCTATACGAAAACGGTTTCATCAATCGACACGAAATCCATAACTTTTTGTCGGCACAGTCTGGAGATGATACGATTCGATTTTGGTGAAAATCAGACAAACGGTCTAGGAGGAGTTCGAAAAAGTAGGTTTTGAATGAAAATCAAGATGGCGGACAGGAAGTTTGGCCAAATAAGGAAAACTTGGTATCTATGTTCTCGGCTTGACCCAAGGAATCTATTAAGACCCGTGGCATTTCAATAGCCAGATTTATTCAAAAGTTATTAGCCTTTTTGGAAATTTTGTTATAACTTTTGACCACTAGGTGGCGCTGTCTTGAAATATTTTGGTTGCCTTCAGGGGATGGTGCTGATGACACATTCTGAGTTTGGTAATATTACACCAATGCATTTGTTTAGTATAGCATTTTATTTCACAAAACTGTATTGAAGTCAATGGGAATTCCATGTTTTGTTCTATTATAGCGCCACCAAGAGGCTCAGTCCCACCATTTTTTTTATGTGTCCTCAGAGTGAGCCCATACATATATGTGTCGATTTTGGTGCAAAAATCTCAATTTGCTTCGGAGTTATAGACATTTATATGAAAAAACACGTAAAAAATGACTGACACATGACTTTGATTGAATATTACTACTCCTAAACATCAATATTTTCGCATTTGGGCATTGGTGTATAGCTATCGACCTATGTTTCCAAACTTCTGACGGTGGTTTCGTCTCGATCGGACAAGCGGTTTCGAAGATATAGCCTAATGTTTTTTAAGCGCTAAATCACAACGCTACACAAACCGTTAGGCGAAACCTAACATGTTTGGTATCGTTGGACTCGGCAATGATTCAGGAGTCCAATGAGATGAGTTTCGTGAAAATAAGTCGATCACACCCAAAGTTATAAGCATTTGAAAAAAAAAATTCACCACTAGGTGGCGCTGTTACGAAACTTCTCACACTCCTTCAGGACATCGTGTTGATGACCCATACCAAGTTTCGTAACAATCCGTTCATGCGTTGTTAAAATACAGCATTTTAGCACAAAATTCAAAATGGCCGACAGTCAAAATGGCCGATATGGCAAAATTGGATATCAGTCGACTCGGCATGACGCCCTGAATCTATCAAGACCAATTTTATGATTTTTGGACAAACTGTTCAGAAGTTATAAGCAAAAATAACCATTTTTCATATCTCCGGACCTGTAGGTGGCGCTGTACCGAAACGCAGCATGTAGCCTCAGGTCATGCTTGTGAGTACATGTACCAAGTTTGGTCTGAATACGATAAACCGTTGCGGAGATACAGCCTTACGACTGTTTTTGCAAGCGCTACGTAAAATTTGTTCGAGCGTTTATCGAAAACGGTTTGACGAATCAACAAGATTTTAATAACTTTTTGTCACCCCTGCCTGAAGATGATCCGATTCAATTTTCGTGCAAATCGGACAAACCGTCTAGGACGAGTTCGAAAAAGTACCTTTTTAGGAAAATTCAAAATGGCGGCCATGTTTTTATGACGGAAAATGACGATATAGGGTGCAATCGAATCGTCATGAGCTCAGGAATCAGAGGAAAAAAGGATTTCGCTGATTGGCCTTACGGTTCAAAAGTTATTAGCAAAGTAAAAGTGAAACTTTGGACAGGTGGTGGCGCTAGAGGGAATGACTTAGACACACCAAAATTGGTGTACTTAATGTTGGGACTGTCCCCTATCAGAATGTCAAACCAAAACAACTTTCCCGCAATCGGTTCTATGGGCTGCCATAGACTCCCATGGCGGAAGAAGAAGAATAATAAATATAGCTGCAAGCAGCAATTACCGGGGCCAAGCAGAATAAGACGACAAGACATGCCAACATGTCTGAAAGTGTCAGACCAACTGCAACAATAAGCAATTAAAGACATTTAAAGAGGATTTTAGGCGAAATGGCTGAAAAATCATGTAAAAAGTGATTCAAAATATGATTTAATGGATTGTCACTTTTGACCAAAAGGTGGCGCTGTTACGAAATTGATGTGGTGTGGTCAGAGTAAGGAGACAGTGACACATACAAAGTTTTGTGTCAATATGTCGAGGCATTGCAGATATAAAGCCTGAATAGTCATTTTGGCATCATGCCTCAACTTTGCTGCTGTGCTATACGAAAACGGTTTCATCAATCGACACGAAATCCATAACTTTTTGTCGGCACAGTCTGGAGATGATACGATTCGATTTTGGTGAAAATCGGACAAACGGTCTAGGAGGAGTTCGAAAAAGTAGGTTTTGAATGAAAATCAAGATGGCGGACAGGAAGTTTGGCCAAATAAGGAAAACTTGGTATCTATGTTCTCGGCTTGACCCAAGGAATCTATTAAGACCCGTGGCATTTCAATAGCCAGATTTATTCAAAAGTTATTAGCCTTTTTGGAAATTTTGTTATAACTTTTGACCACTAGGTGGCGCTGTCTTGAAATATTTTGGTTGCCTTCAGGGGATGGTGCTGATGACACAATCTGAGTTTCGTAATATTACACCAATGCATTTGTTTAGTATAGCATTTTATTTCACAAAACTGTATTGAAGTCAATGGGAATTTCATATTTTGTTCAATTATAGCGCCACCAAGAGGCTCAGTCCCACAATTTTTTTTACGTGTCCTCAGAGTGAGCCCATACATATGTGTGTCAATTTTGGTGAAAATATCTCAATTCGCTTCGGAGTTATAGACATTTATATGAAAAAACACGAAAAAAATGACTGACACATGACTTTGATTGGAAATTAGTACCCCTAAACATCAATATTTTCGCATTTGGGCATTGGCGTATAGCTATCGACCTATGTTTCCAAACTTCTGACGGTGGTTTCGTCTCGATCGGACTAGCGGTTTCAAAGATATAGCCAAATGTTTTTTAAGCGCTAAATCACAACGCTACACAAACCGTAAGGCGAAACCTAGCATGTTTGGTATCGTAGGACTCGGCAATGATTCAGGAGTCTAAAAAGATGAGTTTCGTGAAAATAAGTCGACCACACCCAAAGTTATAAGCATTTGAAAAAAAAAATTCACCACTAGGTGGCGCTGTTTCGAAACTTCTCAGGCTCATTCAGGGCATTGTGCTGATGACCCATACCACATTTCGTAACAATCCGTTCATGCGTTCATAAAATACAGAATTTTAGCACAAAATTCAAAATGGCCGACAGCCAAAATGACCGATATGGTCAAATTGGATATCAGTCGACTCGGCATGTTGCCCTGAATCTAACGAGACAAATTGTATGATTTTTGGACAAACTGTTCAGAAGTTATAAGCAAAAATAGCCATTTTTCATATCTCCGGACCTGTAGGTGGCGCTGTGCCGAAACGCAGCATGTAGCCTCAGGTCATGCTTGTGAGTACATGTACCAAGTTTGGTCTGAATACGATAAACCGTTGCGGAGATACAGCCTTACGACTGTTTTTGCAAGCGCTACGTAAAATTTGTTCGAGCGTTTATCGAAAACGGTTTGACGAATCAACAAGATTTTAATAAAATTTTGTCAACCCTGCCTGAAGATGATCCGATTCAATTTTCGTGCAAATCGGACAAACCGTCTAGGACGAGTTCGAAAAAGTACCTTTTTAGGAAAATTCAAAATGGCGGCCATGTTTTTATGACGGAAAATGACGATATAGGGTGCAATCGAATCGTCATGAGCTCAGGAATCAGAGGAAAAAAGGATTTCGCTGATTGGCCTTACGGTTCAAAAGTTATTAGCAAAGTAAAAGTGAAACTTTGGACAGGTGGTGGCGCTAGAGGGAATGACTTAGACACACCAAAATTGGTGTACTTAATGTTGGGACTGTCCTCTATCAGAATGTCAAACCAAAACAACTTTCCCGCAATCGATTCTATGGGCTGCCATAGACTCCCATGGCGGAAGAAGAAGAATAATAATAATAAGAACGGGAACAGATACAATAGGTGCCTCCGCACCTTCGGTGCTTGGCCCCTAATAATAATAATAATAAGAAACGGAACAGATACAATAGGTGCCTCCGCACCTTCGGTGCTTGGCCCCTAATAATAATAATAAATATAGCTGCAAGCAGCCATTACCGGGGCCAAGCAGAATAAGACGACAAGACATGCCGACATGTCTGAAAGTGTCAGACCAACTGCAACAATGAGCAATTAAAGACATTTAAAGAGGATTTTAGGCAAAATGCCTGAAAAATCATAGAAACAATAATTAAAAATATGATTTGATGGATTATCACTTTCGACCAATAGGTGGCGCAGTTACAAAACTGATGTGATGTGGTCAGAGTGAAGTTACAATGACACATACAAAGTTTGGTGTCAATATGTCAAGGCATTGCAGAGATAAAGCCTTAATTAATGCTATTAGCATCATGCCTCAACTTTGCTGCTGCGCTATACGAAAACGGTTTCGTCTATCGACACGAAATCCATAACTTTTAGTCGGCACGGTCTGGAGATGATACGATTCGATTTTGGTGAAAATCGGACAAACGGTCTAGGAGGAGTTCGAAAAAGTAGGTTTTGAATGAAAATCAAGATGGCGGACAAGAAGTTTGACCAAATAAGGAAAATTTGGTATCTATGTTCTCGGCTTGACCCAAGGAATCTATTAAGACCAGTAGCATTTACATAGGCCGATGTATTCAAAAGTTATTAGCAGTTTTGAAAATGTTGTTATAACTTTTGACCACTAGGTGGCGCTGTCTCTAAATATTTTGGGTACCTTCAGGGGATGGTGCTGATGGCACATTCTGAGTTTCGTAATATTACACCAATGCATTTGTTTAGTATAGCATTTTATTTCACAAAACTGCATTGAAGTCAATGGGAATTTCATGTTTTGTTCTATTATAGCGCCACCAAGAGGCTCAGTCCCACCATTTTTTTTATGTGTCCTCAGAGTGAGCCCATACATATATGTGTCGATTTTGGTGCAAAAATCTCAATTTGCTTCGGAGTTATAGACATTTATATGAAAAAACACGAAAAAAATGACTGACACATGACTTTGATTGAATATTACTACCCCTAAACATCAATATTTTCGCATTTGGGCATTGGTGTATAGCTATCGACCTATGTTTCCAAACTTCTGACGGTGGTTTCGTCTCGATCGGACAAGCGGTTTCGAAGATATAGCCAAATGTTTTTTAAGCGCTAAATCACAACGCTACACAAACCGTTAGGTGAAACCTAACATGTTTGGTATCGTTGGACTCGGCAACGATTCAGGAGTCCAAAGAGATGAGTTTCGTGAAAATAAGTCGATCACACCCAAAGTTATAAGCTTTTGAAAAAAAAAATTCACCACTAGGTGGCGCTGTTACGAAACTTCTCACACTCCTTCAGGACATCGTGTTGATGACCCATACCAAGTTTCGTAACAATCCGTTCATGCGTTGTTAAAATACAGCATTTTAGCACAAAATTCAAAATGGCCGACAGTCAAAATGGCCGATATGGCAAAATTGGATATCAGTCGACTCGGCATGTCGTCCTGAATCTATCAAGACCAATTTTATGATTTTTGGACAAACTGTTCAGAAGTTATAAGCAAAAATAGCCATTTTTCATATCTCCGGACCAGTAGGTGGCGCTGCGCCGAAACGCAGCATGTAGCCTCAGGTCATGCTTGTGAGTACATGTACCAAGTTTGGTCTGAATACGATAAACCGTTGCGGAGATACAGCCTTATGACTGTTTTTGCAGGCGCTACGTAAAATTAGTTTGAGCGTTTATCGAAAACGGTTTGACGAATCAATTTGAATTCCATAACTTTTGGTCAGCACTACCTGAAGATGATCTGGTTCAATTTTCATGCAAATCGGACAAACCGTCTAGGACGAGTTCGAAAAAGTAGGTTTTACAAAAAATTCAAAATGGCGGACATATTTTTATGACGCAAAATGACGTCATAGGGTGCAATCGAATTGCCATGAGCTCAGGAATCAGAAGAAAAAAGAATTTTGTTGATTGGCCTTACGGTTCAAAAGTTATTAGCAAAATAAAAGTGAAACTTTGGACAGTTGGTGGCGCTAGAGGGAATGACTTAGACACACCAAAATTGGTGAATTTAATGTTGGGACTGTCCTCTATCAGAATGTCAAACCAAAACAACTTTCCCGCAATCGGTTCTATGGGCTGCCATAGACTCCCAGAGCGGAAGAATAATAATAATAAATATAGCTGCAAGCAGCAATTACCGGGGCCAAGCAGAATAAGACGACAAGACATGCCAACATGTCTGAAAGTGTCAGACCAACTGCAACAATGAGCAATTAAAGACATTTAAAGAGGATTTTAGGCGAAATGGCTGAAAAATCATGTAAAAAGTGATTCAAAATATGATTTAATGGATTGTCACTTTTGACCAAAAGGTGGCGCTGTTACGAAATTGATGTGGTGTGGTCAGAGTAAGGAGACAGTGACACATACAAAGTTTTGTGTCAATATGTCGAGGCATTGCAGATATAAAGCCTGAATAGTCATTTTGGCATCATGCCTCAACTTTGCTGCTGTGCTATACGAAAACGGTTTCATCAATCGACACGAAATCCATAACTTTTTGTCGGCACAGTCTGGAGATGATACGATTCGATTTTGGTGAAAATCGGACAAACGGTCTAGGAGGAGTTCGAAAAAGTAGGTTTTGAATGAAAATCAAGATGGCGGACAGGAAGTTTGGCCAAATAAGGAAAACTTGGTATCTATGTTCTCGGCTTGACCCAATGAATCTAGTAAGACCAGTGGCATTTCAATAGCCAGATGTATTCAAAAGTTATTAGCCTTTTTGGAAATTTTGTTATAACTTTTGACCACTAGGTGGCGCTGTCTTGAAATATTTTGGTTGCCTTCAGGGGATGGTGCTGATGACACAATCTGAGTTTCGTAATATTACACCAATGCATTTGTTTAGTATAGCATTTTATTTCACAAAACTGTATTGAAGTCAATGGGAATTTCATATTTTGTTCAATTATAGCGCCACCAAGAGGCTCAGTCCCACAATTTTTTTTACGTGTCCTCAGAGTGAGCCCATACATATGTGTGTCAATTTTGGTGAAAATATCTCAATTCGCTTCGGAGTTATAGACATTTATATGAAAAAACACGAAAAAAATGACTGACACATGACTTTGATTGGAAATTAGTACCCCTAAACATCAATATTTTCGCATTTGGGCATTGGTGTATAGCTATCGACCTATGTTTCCAAACTTCTGACGGTGGTTTCGTCTCGATCGGACTAGCGGTTTCAAAGATATAGCCAAATGTTTTTTAAGCGCTAAATCACAACGCTACACAAACCGTAAGGCGAAACCTAGCATGTTTGGTATCGTAGGACTCGGCAACGATTCAGGAGTCTAAAAAGATGAGTTTCGTGAAAATAAGTCGACCACACCCAAAGTTATAAGCATTTGAAAAAAAAAATTCACCACTAGGTGGCGCTGTTTCGAAACTTCTCAGGCTCATTCAGGGCATCGTGCTGATGACCCATACCACGTTTCGTAACAATCCGTTCATGCGTTCATAAAATACAGAATTTTAGCACAAAATTCAAAATGGCCGACAGCCAAAATGACCGATATGGCAAAATTGGATATCAGTCGACTCGGCATGTTGCCCTGAATCTAACGAGACCAATTGTATGATTTTTGGACAAACTGTTCAGAAGTTATAAGCAAAAATAGCCATTTTTCATATCTCCGGACCAGTAGGTGGCGCTGCGCCGAAACACAGCATGTAGCCTCAGGTCATGCTTGTGAGTACAAGTACCAAGTTTGGTCTGAATACGATAAACCGTTGCGGAGATACGGCCTTACGACTGTTTTTGCTAGCGCTACGTAAAATGTATTCGTGCGTTTATCGAAAACGGTTTGACGAATCCATTTGAATTCCATAACTTTTTGTCAGCACTACCTGAAGATGATCTGGTTCAATTTTCGTGCAAATCGGACAAACCGTCTAGGACGAGTTCGAAAAAGTAGCTTTTTTTGAAAATTCAAGATGGTGGCCATATTTTTATGACGGCAAATGACGTCATAGGGTGCAATCGAATCGCCATGAGCTCAGGAATCAGAGGAAAAAAGAATTTCGCTGATTGGCCTTACGGTTCAAAAGTTATTAGCAAAATAAAAGTGAAACTTTGGACAGGTGGTGGCGCTAGAGGGAATGACTTAGAAACACCAAAATTGGTGTATTTAATGTTGAGACGGTCCTCTATCAGAATGTCAAACCAAAACAACTTTCCCGCAATCGGTTCTATGGGCTGCCATAGACTCCCATGGCGGAAGAATAATAATAATAATAATAAATATAGCTGCAAGCAGCAATTACCGGGGCCAAGCAGAATAAGACGACAAGACATGCCAACATGTCTGAAAGTGTCAGACCAACTGCAACAATGAGCAATTAAAGACATTTAAAGAGGATTTTAGGCGAAATGGCTGAAAAATCATGTAAAAAGTGATTCAAAATATGATTTAATGGATTGTCACTTTTGACCAAAAGGTGGCGCTGTTACGAAATTGATGTGGTGTGGTCAGAGTAAGGAGACAGTGACACATACAAAGTTTTGTGTCAATATGTCGAGGCATTGCAGATATAAAGCCTGAATAGTCATTTTGGCATCATGCCTCAACTTTGCTGCTGTGCTATACGAAAACGGTTTCATCAATCGACACGAAATCCATAACTTTTTGTCGGCACAGTCTGGAGATGATACGATTCGATTTTGGTGAAAATCGGACAAACGGTCTAGGAGGAGTTCGAAAAAGTAGGTTTTGAATGAAAATCAAGATGGCGGACAGGAAGTTTGGCCAAATAAGGAAAACTTGGTATCTATGTTCTCGGCTTGACCCAAGGAATCTATTAAGACCAGTGGCATTTCAATAGCCAGATGTATTCAAAAGTTATTAGCCTTTTTGGAAATTTTATTATAACTTTTGACCACTAGGTGGCGCTGTCTTGAAATATTTTGGTTGCCTTCAGGGGATGGTGCTGATGACACAATCTGAGTTTCGTAATATTACACCAATGCATTTGTTTAGTATAGCATTTTATTTCACAAAACTGTATTGAAGTCAATGGGAATTTCATATTTTGTTCAATTATAGCGCCACCAAGAGGCTCAGTCCCACAATTTTTTTTACGTGTCCTCAGAGTGAGCCCATACATATGTGTGTCAATTTTGGTGAAAATATCTCAATTCGCTTCGGAGTTATAGACATTTATATGAAAAAACACGAAAAAAATGACTGACACATGACTTTGATTGGAAATTAGTACCCCTAAACATCAATATTTTCGCATTTGGGCATTGGCGTATAGCTATCGACCTATGTTTCCAAACTTCTGACGGTGGTTTCGTCTCGATCGGACTAGCGGTTTCAAAGATATAGCCAAATGTTTTTTAAGCGCTAAATCACAACGCTACACAAACCGTAAGGCGAAACCTAGCATGTTTGGTATCGTAGGACTCGGCAACGATTCAGGAGTCTACAAAGATGAGTTTCGTGAAAATAAGTCGACCACACCCAAAGTTATAAGCATTTGAAAAAAAAAATTCACCACTAGGTGGCGCTGTTTCGAAACTTCTCAGGCTCATTCAGGGCATCGTGCTGATGACCCATACCACGTTTCGTAACAATCCGTTCATGCGTTCATAAAATACAGAATTTTAGCACAAAATTCAAAATGGCCGACAGCCAAAATGACCGATATGGCAAAATTGGATATCAGTCGACTCGGCATGTTGCTCTGAATCTAACGAGACCAATTGTATGATTTTTGGACAAACTGTTCAGAAGTTATAAGCAAAAATAGCCATTTTTCATATCTCCGGACCAGTAGGTGGCGCTGCGCCGAAACACAGCATGTAGCCTCAGGTCATGCTTGTGAGTACAAGTACCAAGTTTGGTCTGAATACGATAAACCGTTGCGGAGATACGGCCTTACGACTGTTTTTGCTAGCGCTACGTAAAATGTATTCGTGCGTTTATCGAAAACGGTTTGACGAATCCATTTGAATTCCATAACTTTTTGTCAGCACTACCTGAAGATGATCTGGTTCAATTTTCGTGCAAATCGGACAAACCGTCTAGGACGAGTTCGAAAAAGTAGCTTTTTTTGAAAATTCAAGATGGTGGCCATATTTGTATGACGGCAAATGACGTCATAGGGTGCAATCGAATCGCCATGAGCTCAGGAATCAGAGGAAAAAAGAATTTCGCTGATTGGCCTTACGGTTCAAAAGTTATTAGCAAAATAAAAGTGAAACTTTGGACAGGTGGTGGCGCTAGAGGGAATGACTTAGAAACACCAAAATTGGTGTATTTAATGTTGAGACGGTCCTCTATCAGAATGTCAAACCAAAACAACTTTCCCGCAATCGGTTCTATGGGCTGCCATAGACTCCCATGGCGGAAGAAGAAGAAGAAGAAGAAGAAGAAGAAGAATAATAATAAGAACGGGAACAGATACAATAGGTGCCTCCGCACCTTCGGTGCTTGGCCCCTAATAATAATAAATATAGCTGCAAGCAGCAATTACCGGGGCCAAGCACAATCAGATGACAAGACATGCCAACATTGCTGAAAGTGTCAGACCAATGAGCAATTAACCTGTTAACCGTTGCCAGTGCGTCGGCGCACTGAAGCGGTTTTATTTATATATAGTTCAAAGTTACTATCAGATTTAATGTTATACCTTGACAAACTATACATCATTAAAAAGATATAAGACTCAAGTTTCAGAATTTGACCACTATTGTATTCTGAGAAACTTATAGCGACAGTTATTTCTTAATTTGTGTCAGGAGTTATGAAATGAAAAAATTAGTCGATACCTTTGATATGAATTATGCGCGTCAGCCGCTTTCATTCATAAAAAAACTCCCGTGCCGTCGTCATGACAGCGATACACAAAACAACGTGCCTCAGGGCTTTAGCTCAAAAATGTGCAGATTTGGAGAAATATTGATATATTCTCATAGGTTTACATCAGATTTCTATAGACAGGAATAATATTTATTGAATTTATACCCAAATGCGTCGATGTAATCATTATGAGCGTTTGCATAACTCTGATACTGTTTTCAATTCATACCAATAGCCTGAGGGCGCCCTCGCCGCCCTGTGCACAGTCCATATATAGAACATGAAGAAGAGCCATGATCATGTGACATTCCAGGAAGCCTCGAACACACACAAAGCTAAGAGATCGCGCTGTAACTATGGCTGTAACATGCAGTTTTGAAGACAATAAACATGTTTGCTATGATATTTGAGTTACCTGTGTTTTTCAATCCATGCCAGGTATTTCCATAATAATAGATTATATTTATAATGTAATGCTAATCTATATAGAATCGTTGTGCAGAACACTATCCAATAGTATATTTTCTGTCTGATTTTTTATCTGAAGCCAAATTAGATCACAAAAAATTATTTAAAATACTCGATTTGCTTTATAAAGTAAGTTTATAAGCACAAACATGGTTTTAATCTCATAAATTGTCGTGTATTGATGGTGTGCTAAGCTAACATGCTAGCTAGCCCTAGGTGCACCTGCCACCTAGAAGTTATATTTTTATTATTTTTTGAATGCTTACTGAAATGTTTCTTTATTCAAGAAATGCATTTGATACAGTTTAAAATGTAAGGGTGAACTTTAAGAAAAGAAATAAGTGACTGAAACCATATGAATAGCCTGTGAATAGCCAGTCGTTAGTAACTATAATGCAGACAAAAGAAATGCATATTTAGAGCCATAACCGGGCTGGAGAGGTGTGAATGTGTGCAGGGGGAGACTGAGACTGAATGGGGCTCGTTTGCACCACAAAACAATAAAGACAATATACTGGATAGATGGTTAGAAGATGACAATAAACATCAGTAGCATTTTAGCGTCAAATCAAAATAAAGTCACATGACATGGTCTTGAAAAACATTTCACTAAATACAGAGTTTTGGACTTATTATCTTAAGATTTTAAACATAAAATGTTTAGACATGTGGCATTAGCTGTAGTGCATTTCTAGATTGCTCCAGTGCCAACTTCAATTTTTTTTTCATGAGGATGTTTCATAAAAAATAATTTCTAATAACTTTACAAAACTTTGAAGCTATTTATAACAATTTTTGTCATTATGACAATAATTAATTCTACATTTACAATAAACTGCCAGGTGTCAGCTTTCAAATGAGATCATACTTGTGCTTTTAGTACAAAGGGTTCATGAACTGTATCTGTTTCAGTTTGGGTATGTCATTTCTTGGGATTTTTCAAAAGTGGGGTTGCAGCTTAACAGGTTAAAGACATTAAAGAGGATTTTAGGCAAAATGCCTGAAAAATCATAGAAACAGTGAAGAAAAATATGATTTAATGGACTATCACTTTCGACCAATAGGTGGCGCAGTTACAAAACTGATGTGATGTGGTCAGAGTGAAGTGACAATGACACATACAAAGTTTGGTGTTAATATGTCAAGGCATTGCAGAGATAAAGCCTGAATAGTGCTATTAGCATCATGCCTCAACTTTGCTGCTGCGCTATACGAAAACGGTTTCGTCTATCGACACGAAATCCATAACTTTTAGTCGGCACGGTCTGGAGATGATACGATTCGATTTTGGTGAAAATCGGACAAACGGTCTAGGAGGAGTTCGAAAAAGTAGGTTTTGACTGAAAATCAAGATGGCGGACAGGAAGTTCGGCCAAATAAGGAAAACTTGGTATCTATGTTCTCGGCTTGACCCAAGGACTCTATTAAGACCAGTGGCATTTCAATAGCCAGATTTATTCAAAAGTTATTAGCCTTTTTGGAAAATTTGTTATAACTTTTGACCACTAGGTGGCGCTGTTTCGAAATATTTTGAATACCTTCAGGGGATGGTGCTGAAGGAACATTCTGAGTTTCGTAATATTACACCAATGCATTTGTTTAGTATAGCATTTTATTTCACAAAACTGTATTGAAATCAATGGGAATTTCATGTTTTGTTCTATTATAGCGCCACCAAGAGGCTCAGTCCCACCATTTTTTTTATGTGTCATCAGAGTGAGCCCATACATATATGTGTCGATTTTGGTGCAAAAATCTCAATTTGCTTCGGAGTTATAGACATTTATATGAAAAAACACGTAAAAAATGACTGACACATGACTTTGATTGAATATTACTACCCCTAAACATCAATATTTTCGCATTTGGGCATTGGTGTATAGCTATCGACCTATGTTTCCAAACTTCTGACGGTGGTTTCGTCTCGATCGGACAAGCGGTTTCGAAGATATAGCCTAATGTTTTTTAAGCGCTAAATCACAACGCTACACAAACCGTTAGGCGAAACCTAACATGTTTGGTATCGTTGGACTCGGCAACGATTCAGGAGTCCAATGAGATGAGTTTCGTGAAAATAAGTCGATCACACCCAAAGTTATAAGCATTTGAAAAAAAAAATTCACCACTAGGTGGCGCTGTTACGAAACTTCTCACACTCCTTCAGGACATCGTGTTGATGACCCATACCAAGTTTCGTAACAATCCGTTCATGCGTTGTTAAAATACAGCATTTTAGCACAAAATTCAAAATGGCCGACAGTCAAAATGGCCGATATGGCAAAATTGGATATCAGTCGACTCGGCATGTCGTCCTGAATCTATCAAGACCAATTTTATGATTTTTGGACAAACTGTTCAGAAGTTATAAGCAAAAACAGCCATTTTTCATATCTCCGGACCAGTAGGTGGCGCTGCGCCGAAACGCAGCATGTAGCCTCAGGTCATGCTTGTGAGTACATGTACCAAGTTTGGTCTGAATATGATAAACCGTTGCGGAGATACAGCCTTACGACTGTTTTTGCAGGCGCTACGTAAAATTAGTTTGAGCGTTTATCGAAAACGGTTTGACGAATCAATTTGAATTCCATAACTTTTGGTCAGCACTACCTGAAGATGATCTGGTTCAATTTTCATGCAAATCGGACAAACCGTCTAGGACGAGTTCGAAAAAGTAGGTTTTACAAAAAATTCAAAATGGCGGACATATTTTTATGACGCAAAATGACGTCATAGGGTGCAATCGAATTGCCATGAGCTCAGGAATCAGAAGAAAAAAGAATTTTGTTGATTGGCCTTACGGTTCAAAAGTTATTAGCAAAATAAAAGTGAAACTTTGGACAGTTGGTGGCGCTAGAGGGAATGACTTAGACACACCAAAATTGGTGAATTTAATGTTGGGACTGTCCTCTATCAGAATGTCAAACCAAAACAACTTTCCCGCAATCGGTTCTATGGGCTGCCATAGACTCCCAGAGCGGAAGAATAATAATAATAATAAATATAGCTGCAAGCAGCCATTACCGGGGCCAAGCAGAATAAGACGACAAGACATGCCAACATGTCTGAAAGTGTCAGACCAACTGCAACAATGAGCAATAAAGACATTTAAAGAGGATTTTAGGCAAAATGCCTGAAAAATCATAGAAACAATAATTAAAAATATGATTTGATGGATTATCACTTTCGACCAATAGGTGGCGCAGTTACAAAACTGATGTGATGTGGTCAGAATGAAGTTACAATGACACATACAAAGTTTGGTGTCAATATTTCAAGGCATTGCAGAGATAAAGCCTTAATTAGTGCTATTAGCATCATGTCTCAACTTTGCTGCTGCGCTATACGAAAACGGTTTCGTCTATCGACACGAAATCCATAACTTTTAGTCGGCACAGTCTGGAGATGATACGATTCGATTTTGGTGAAAATCGGACAAACGGTCTAGGAGGAGTTCGAAAAAGTAGGTTTTGAATGAAAATCAAGATGGCGGACAAGAAGTTTGACCAAATAAGGAAAATTTGGTATATATGTTCTCGGCTTGATCCAAGGAATCTATTAAGACCAGTGGTATTTACATAGGCCGATGTATTCAAAAGTTATTAGCAGTTTTGGAAATGCTATTATAACTTTTGACCACTAGGTGACGCTGTCTCTAAATATTTTGGGTACCTTCAGGGGATGGTGCTGATGGCACATTCTGAGTTTCGTAATATTATACCAATGCATTTGTTAAGTATAGCATTTTATTTCACAAAACTGCATTGAAGTCAATGGGAATTTCATGTTTTGTTCTATTATAGCGCCACCAAGAGGCTCAGTCCCACCATTTTTTTTATGTGTCCTCAGAGTGAGCCCATACATATATGTGTCGATTTTGGTGCAAAAATCTCAATTTGCTTCGGAGTTATAGACATTTATATGAAAAAACACGTAAAAAATGACTGACACATGACTTTGATTGAATATTACTACCCCTAAACATCAATATTTTCGCATTTGGGCATTGGCGTATAGCTATCGACCTATGTTTCCAAACTTCTGACGGTGGTTTCGTCTCGATCGGACAAACGGTTTCGAAGATATAGCCTAATGTTTTTTAAGCGCTAAATCACAACGCTACACAAACCGTAAGGCGAAACCTAGCATGTTTGGTATCGTTGGACTCGGCAACGATTCAGGAGTCTAAGGAGATGAGTTTCGTGAAAATACGTCGACCACACCCAAAGTTATAAGCATTTGAAAAAAAAAATTCACCACTAGGTGGCGCTGTTTCGAAACTTCTCACACTTCTTCAAGACATCGTGCTGATGACCCATACCAAGATTTGTAACAATCCGTTCATGCGTTGTTAAAATACAGCATTTTAGCACAAAATTCAAAATGGCCGACAGCCAAAATGACCGATATGGTCAAATTGGATATCAGTCGACTCGGCATGTTGCCCTGAATCTAACGAGACCAATTGTATGATTTTTGGACAAACTGTTCAGAAGTTATAAGCAAAAATAGCCATTTTTCATATCTCCGGACCAGTAGGTGGCGCTGCGCCGAAACACAGCATGTAGCCTCAGGTCATGCTTGTGAGTACAAGTACCAAGTTTGGTCTGAATACGATAAACCGTTGCGGAGATACGGCCTTACGACTGTTTTTGCTAGCGCTACGTAAAATGTATTTGTGCGTTTATCGAAAACGGTTTGACGAATCCATTTGAATTCCATAACTTTTTGTCAGCACTACCTGAAGATGATCTGGTTCAATTTTCGTGCAAATCGGACAAACCGTCTAGGACGAGTTCGAAAAAGTAGCTTTTTTTGAAAATTCAAGATGGCGGCCATATTTTTATGACGGCAAATGACGTCATAGGGTGCAATCGAATCGCCATGAGCTCAGGAATCAGAGGAAAAAAGAATTTCGCTGATTGGCCTTACGGTTCAAAAGTTATTAGCAAAATAAAAGTGAAACTTTGGACAGGTGGTGGCGCTAGAGGGAATGACTTAGAAACACCAAAATTGGTGTATTTAATGTTGAGACGGTCCTCTATCAGAATGTCAAACCAAAACAACTTTCCCGCAATCGGTTCTATGGGCTGCCATAGACTCCCATGGCGGAAGAATAATAATAATAAATATAGCTGCAAGCAGCAATTATCGGGGCCAAGCGCAAGCAGATGACAGGATATGCCAACATGGCTGAAGGTGTCAGACCAACTGCAACAATGAGCAATTAAATACATTTAAAGAGTATTTTAGGTGAAATGGCTGAAAAATCACATAAATTGTCATTCAAAATATGATTTAATGGATTATCACTTTCGACCAATAGGTGGCGCAGTTACAAAACTGATGTGATGTGGTCAGAGTGAAGTGACAATGACACATACAAAGTTTGGTGTCAATATGTCAAGGCATTGCAGAGATAAAGCCTGAATAGTGCTTTTAGCATCATGCCTCAAATTTGCTGCTACGCTATACGAAAACAGTTTTCGTGTATCGTCACGAAATCCATAACTTTTAGTCAGCACAGTCTGGAGATGATACGATTCGATTTTGGTGAAAATCAGATAAATGGTCTAGGAGGAGTTCGAAAAAGTAGGTTTTGACTGAAAATCAAGATAGCGGACAGGAAGTTCGGCCAAATAAGGAAAACTTGGTATCTATGTTCTCGGCTTGACCCAAGGAATCTATTAAGACCAGTGGCATTTCAAAAGCCAGATTTATTCAAAAGTTATTAGCCTTTTTGGAAATTTTGTCATAACATTTGATCACTAGGTGGCGCTGTCTCGAAATATTTTGGGTACCTTCAGGGGATGGTGCTGATGGCACATTCTGAGTTTCGTAATATTACACCAATGCATTTGTTTACTATAGCATTTTAATTCACAAAATTGTATTGAAGTCAATGGGAATTTCATGTTTTGTTCTGTTATATCGCCACCAAGAGACTCAGTCCCACCATTTTTTTTATGTGTCCTCAGAGTGAGCCCATGCATATTTGTGTCAATTTTGGTGAAAATATCTCAATTCGCTTCGGAGTTATAGACATTTATATGAAAAATCACGTAAAAAATGACTGACACATGACTTTGATTGGAATTTACTACCCCTAAACATCAATATTTTCACATTTGGGCATTGGCGTTTAGCTATCGACCTATGTTTCCAAACTTCTGACGGTGGTTTCGTCTCGATCGGACAAGCGGTTTCAAAGATATAGCCAAATGTTTTTTAAGCGCTAAATCACAACGCTACACAAACCATAAGGCAAAACCTAACATGTTTGGTATCGTTGGACTCGGCAACGATTCAGGAGTCTAAAGAGATGAGTCTCGTGAAAATAAGTTGACCACACCCAAAGTTATAAGCATTTGGAAGCATTTGGGGAAAAAAATTCACCACTAGATGGCACTGTTTCGAAACTTATCAGACTCCTTCAGGACATCGTGCTGATGACCCATACCGAGTTTCGTAACGATACGTTCATGCATTCCTAAAATACAGCATTTTAGCACATAATTCAAAATGGCCGACAGCCAAAATGGCTGATCTGGGAAAATTGGATATCAGTCGACTCAGCATGACGTCCTGAATCTAACGAGACCACGTTTATGATTTTTGGGCAATCCATTCAGAAGTTATAAGCAAAAACAGCCATTTTTCATATCTCCGGACCAGTAGGTGGCACTATGGCGAAACGCAGCATGTAGCCTCAGGTCATGCTTGTGATGATATGGACTAAGTTTGGTCTGAATATGAAAAAGTGTTGAGGAGATACAAGCTTGTGTCTGTTTTCGTTAGAGCTACGTAAAATTTGTTTGCGCGGTATTCGAGAACGGTTTGACGAATCAACACGAATTCCATAACTTTTTGTCGGCATGGTCTGAAGATGATCTGATTCAATTTTCGTGGAAATTGGAGCAACGGCCTAGGAGGAGTTCGAAAAAGTAGCTTTTTCGGAAAATTCAAAATGGCGGAAAGCCTTTCATGACGGAAAATGACGACATAGGGTGCAATCGAATCGTCATTAGGTCAGGAATCAGAGGAAAAAAGAATTTTGTTTCTAGCCCTTGTGGTTCAAAAGTTATTAGCATAAACATGAGTGAAACGTTGGACAGTTGGTGGCGCTAGAGGGAATGACTTAGACACACCAAAATTGGTGTACTTAATGTTGGGACTGTCCTCTATCAGAATGTCAAACCATTACAACTTTCCCGCGATCGGTTCTATGGGCTGCCATAGACTCCCAGTCGGAAGAAGGAAGAATAATAATAATAAATATAGCTGCAAGCAGCAATTATCGGGGCCAAGCGCAAGCAGACGACAGGATATGCCAACATGGCTGAAGGTGTCAGACCAACTGCAACAATGAGCAATTAAATACATTTAAAGAGGATTTTAGGCGAAATGGCTGAAAAATCATATAAAAAGTAATTCGAAATATGATTTAATGGATTATCACTTTCGACCAATCTGTGGCGCAGTTACAAAACTGATGTGATGTGGTCAGAGTGAAGTGACAATGACACATACAAAGTTTGGTGTCAATATGTCAAGGCATTGCAGAGATAAAGCCTAAATAGTGCTTTTAGCATCATGCCTCAACTTTGCTGCTACGCTATACGAAAACGGTTTCGTCTATAGACACGAAATCCATAACTTTTAGTCAGCACAGTCTGGAGATGATACGATTCGATTTTGGTGAAAATCGGACAAACGGTCTAGGAGGAGTTCGAAAAAGTAGGTTTTGACTGAAAATCAAGATGGCGGACAGGAAGCTAGGCCAAATAAGGAAACCTTGGTATCTATGTTCTCGTCTTGACCCAAGGAATCTATTAAGACCAGTTGCATTACAATAGGCCAACTTATTCAAAAGTTATTAGCAGTTTTGTAAATTTTGTTATAACTTTTGACCACTAGGTGGCACTGTCTCGAAATATTTTGGGTACCTTCAGGGGATGGTGCTGATGGCACATTTTGAGTTTCGTAATATTACACCAATGCATTTGTTTAGTATAGCATTTTATTTCACAAAACTGCATTGAAGTCAATGGGAATTTCATGTTTTGTTCTATTATAGCGCCACCAAGAGGCTGAGTCCCACCATCTTTTTTACATGTCCTCAGAGTGAGCTCATACATATGTGTGTCGATTTTGGTGAAAATATCTCAATTCGCTTCGGAGTTATAGACATTTATATGAAAAAACATGTAAAAAATGACTGACACATGACTTTGTTTGGAATTTACTACCCCTAAACATCAATATTTTCGCATTTGGGCATTGGCGTATAGCTATCGACCTATGTTTCCAAACTTCTGACGGTGGTTTCATCTCGATCGGACTAGCGGTTTCAAAGATATAGCCAAATGTTTTTTAAGCGCTAAATCACAACGCTACACAAACCGTAAGGCGAAACCTAGCATGTTTGGTATCATAGGACTCGGCAACGATTCAGGAGTCTAAAAAGATGAGTTTCGTGAAAATAAGTCGACCACACCCAAAGTTATAAGCATTTGAAAAAAAAAATTCACCACTAGGTGGCGCTGTTTCGAAACTTCTCAGGCTCATTCAGGGCATTGTGCTGATGACCCATACCACGTTTCGTAACAATCTGTTCATGCGTTCTTAAAATACAGCATTTTAGCACAAAATTCAAAATGGCCGACAGTCAAAATGGCCGATATGGTAATATTGGATATCAGTCGACTCGGCATGTTACCCTGAATCTAACGAGACCAATTTTATGATTTTTGGACAAACTGTTCAGAAGTTATAAGCAAAAATAGCCATTTTTCATATCTCCGGACCAGTAGGTGGCGCTGCGCCGAAACACAGCATGTAGCCTCAGGTCATGCTTGTGATGACATGTACCAAGTTTGGTCTGAATCCGATAAAGCGTTGCGGAGATACGGCCTTACATCTGTTTTCGCAAGCGCTACGTAAAATGTATTCGTGGGTTTATCGAAAACTGTTAAGCGAATCAACTTGAATTCCATAACTTTTTGTCAGCATGGTCTGTAGATGATCTGGTTCAATTTTCGTGCAAATCGGACAAACCGTCTAGGACGAGTTCGAAAAAGTAGCTTTTTAGATAAATTCAAAATGGCGGCCATATTGTTATGACAGAAATGATGTCATAGGGTGCAATCGAATTGGCATGAGCTCAGGAATCAGAGAGAAAAATAATTTTGTTGATTGGCCTTACGGTTCAAAAGTTATTAGCAAAATAAAAGTGAAACTTTGGACAGGTGGTGGCGCTAGAGGGAATGACTTAGACACACCAAAATTGGTGTATTTAATGTTGGGACTGTCCTCTATCAGAATGTCAAACCAAAACAACTTTCCCGCATTCGGTTCTATGGGCTGCCATAGACTCCCAGTTGGAAGAAGGAAGAATAATAATAATAAGAACGGGAACAGATACAATAGGTGCCTACGCACCTTCGGTGCTTGGCCCCTAATAATAATAATAAGAACGCGAACGAAAACAATAGGTGCCTCCGCACCTTCGGTGCTTGGCCCCTAATAATAATAATAAGAAACGGAACAGATACAATAGGTGCCTCCGCACCTTCGGTGCTTGGCCCCTAAATATAGCTGCAAGCAGCAATTATCGGGGCCAAGCGCAAGCAGACGACAGGATATGCCAACATGGCTGAAGGTGTCAGACCAACTGCAACAATGAGCAATTAAATACATTTAAAGAGGATTTTAGGCGAAATGGCTGAAAAATCATATAAAAAGTCATTCGAAATATGATTTAATGGATTATCACTTTCGACCAATCTGTGGCGCAGTTACAAAACTGATGTGATGTGGTCAGAGTGAAGTGACAATGACACATACAAAGTTTGGTGTCAATATGTCAAGGCATTGCAGAGATAAAGCCTGAATAGTGCTTTTAGCATCATGCCTCAACTTTGCTGCTACGCTATACGAAAACGGTTTCGTCTATAGACACGAAATCCATAACTTTTAGTCAGCACAGTCTGGAGATGATACGATTCGATTTTGGTGAAAATCGGACAAACGGTCTAGGAGGAGTTCGAAAAAGTAGGTTTTGACTGAAAATCAAGATGGTGGACAGGAAGCTAGGCCAAATAAGGAAACCTTGGTATCTATGTTCTCGTCTTGACCCAAGGAATCTATTAAGACCAGTTGCATTACAATAGGCCAACTTATTCAAAAGTTATTAGCAGTTTTGTAAATTTTGTTATAACTTTTGACCACTAGGTGGCACTGTCTCGAAATATTTTGGGTACCTTCAGGGGATGGTGCTGATGGCACATTTTGAGTTTCGTAATATTACACCAATGCATTTGTTTAGTATAGCATTTTATTTCACAAAACTGCATTGAAGTCAATGGGAATTTCATGTTTTGTTCTATTATAGCGCCACCAAGAGGCTGAGTCCCACCATCTTTTTTACATGTCCTCAGAGTGAGCTCATACATATGTGTGTCGATTTTGGTGAAAATATCTCAATTCGCTTCGGAGTTATAGACATTTATATGAAAAAACATGTAAAAAATGACTGACACATGACTTTGATTGGAAATTAGTACCCCTAAACATCAATATTTTCGCATTTGGGCATTGGCGTATAGCTATCGACCTATGTTTCCAAACTTCTGACGGTGGTTTCGTCTCGATCGGACTAGCGGTTTCAAAGATATAGCCAAATGTTTTTTAAGCGCTAAATCACAACGCTACACAAACCGTAAGGCGAAACCTAGCATGTTTGGTATCGTAGGACTCGGCAACGATTCAGGAGTCTAAAAAGATGAGTTTCGTGAAAATAAGTCGACCACACCCAAAGTTATAAGCATTTGAAAAAAAAAATTCACCACTAGGTGGCGCTGTTTCGAAACTTCTCAGGCTCATTCAGGGCATTGTGCTGATGACCCATACCACGTTTCGTAACAATCCGTTCATGCGTTCATAAAATACAGAATTTTAGCACAAAATTCAAAATGGCCGACAGCCAAAATGACCGATATGGTCAAATTGGATATCAGTCGACTCGGCATGTTGCCCTGAATCTAACGAGACCAATTGTATGATTTTTGGACAAACTGTTCAGAAGTTATAAGCAAAAATAGCCATTTTTCATATCTCCGGACCAGTAGGTGGCGCTGCGCCGAAACACAGCATGTAGCCTCAGGTCATGCTTGTGAGTACAAGTACCAAGTTTGGTCTGAATACGATAAACCGTTGCGGAGATACGGCCTTACGACTGTTTTTGCTAGCGCTACGTAAAATGTATTTGTGCGTTTATTGAAAACGGTTTGACGAATCCATTTGAATTCCATAACTTTTTGTCAGCACTACCTGAAGATGATCTGGTTCAATTTTCGTGCAAATCGGACAAACCGTCTAGGACGAGTTCGAAAAAGTAGCTTTTTTTGAAAATTCAAGATGGCGGCCATATTTTTATGACGGCAAATGACGTCATAGGGTGCAATCGAATCGCCATGAGCTCAGGAATCAGAGGAAAAAAGAATTTCGCTGATTGGCCTTACGGTTCAAAAGTTATTAGCAAAATAAAAGTGAAACTTTGGACAGGTGGTGGCGCTAGAGGGAATGACTTAGAAACACCAAAATTGGTGTATTTAATGTTGAGACGGTCCTCTATCAGAATGTCAAACCAAAACAACTTTCCCGCAATCGGTTCTATGGGCTGCCATAGACTCCCATGGCGGAAGAATAATAATAATAATAATAATAATAATAAATATAGCTGCAAGCAGCAATTACCGGGGCCAAGCAGAATAAGACGACAAGACATGCCAACATGTCTGAAAGTGTCAGACCAACTGCAACAATGAGCAATTAAAGACATTTAAAGAGGATTTTAGGCGAAATGGCTGAAAAATCATGTAAAAAGTGATTCAAAATATGATTTAATGGATTGTCACTTTTGACCAAAAGGTGGCGCTGTTACGAAATTGATGTGGTGTGGTCAGAGTAAGGAGACAGTGACACATACAAAGTTTTGTGTCAATATGTCGAGGCATTGCAGATATAAAGCCTGAATAGTCATTTTGGCATCATGCCTCAACTTTGCTGCTGTGCTATACAAAAACGGTTTCATCAATCGACACGAAATCCATAACTTTTTGTCGGCACAGTCTGGAGATGATACGATTCGATTTTGGTGAAAATCGGACAAACGGTCTAGGAGGAGTTAGAAAAAGTAGGTTTTGAATGAAAATCAAGATGGCGGACAGGAAGTTTGGCCAAATAAGGAAAACTTGGTATCTATGTTCTCGGCTTGACCCAAGGAATCTATTAAGACCCGTGGCATTTCAATAGCCAGATTTATTCAAAAGTTATTAGCCTTTTTGGAAATTTTGTTATAACTTTTGACCACTAGGTGGCGCTGTCTTGAAATATTTTGGTTGCCTTCAGGGGATGGTGCTGATGACACAATCTGAGTTTCGTAATATTACACCAATGCATTTGTTTAGTATAGCATTTTATTTCACAAAACTGTATTGAAGTCAATGGGAATTTCATATTTTGTTCAATTATAGCGCCACCAAGAGGCTCAGTCCCACAATTTTTTTTACGTGTCCTCAGAGTGAGCCCATACATATGTGTGTCAATTTTGGTGAAAATATCTCAATTCGCTTCGGAGTTATAGACATTTATATGAAAAAACACGAAAAAAATGACTGACACATGACTTTGATTGGAAATTAGTACCCCTAAACATCAATATTTTCGCATTTGGGCATTGGCGTATAGCTATCGACCTATGTTTCCAAACTTCTGACGGTGGTTTCGTCTCGATCGGACTAGCGGTTTCAAAGATATAGCCAAATGTTTTTTAAGCGCTAAATCACAACGCTACACAAACCGTAAGGCGAAACCTAGCATGTTTGGTATCGTAGGACTCGGCAACGATTCAGGAGTCTAAAAAGATGAGTTTCGTGAAAATAAGTCGACCACACCCAAAGTTATAAGCATTTGAAAAAAAAAAATCACCACTAGGTGGCGCTGTTTCGAAACTTCTCAGGCTCATTCAGGGCATTGTGCTGATGACCCATACCACATTTCGTAACAATCCGTTCATGCGTTCATAAAATACAGAATTTTAGCACAAAATTCAAAATGGCCGACAGCCAAAATGACCGATATGGTCAAATTGGATATCAGTCGACTCGGCATGTTGCCCTGAATCTAACGAGACCAATTGTATGATTTTTGGACAAACTGTTCAGAAGTTATAAGCAAAAATAGCCATTTTTCATATCTCCGGACCAGTAGGTGGCGCTGCGCCGAAACACAGCATGTAGCCTCAGGTCATGCTTGTGAGTACAAGTACCAAGTTTGGTCTGAATACGATAAACCGTTGCGGAGATACGGCCTTACGACTGTTTTTGCTAGCGCTACGTAAAATGTATTTGTGCGTTTATTGAAAACGGTTTGACGAATCCATTTGAATTCCATAACTTTTTGTCAGCACTACCTGAAGATGATCTGGTTCAATTTTCGTGCAAATCGGACAAACCGTCTAGGACGAGTTCGAAAAAGTAGCTTTTTTTGAAAATTCAAGATGGCGGCCATATTTTTATGACGGCAAATGACGTCATAGGGTGCAATCGAATCGCCATGAGCTCAGGAATCAGAGGAAAAAAGAATTTCGCTGATTGGCCTTACAGTTCAAAAGTTATTAGCAAAATAAAAGTGAAACTTTGGACAGGTGGTGGCGCTAGAGGGAATGACTTAGAAACACCAAAATTGGTGTATTTAATGTTGAGACGGTCCTCTATCAGAATGTCAAACCAAAACAACTTTCCCGCAATCGGTTCTATGGGCTGCCATAGACTCCCATGGCGGAAGAATAATAATAATAATAAATATAGCTGCAAGCAGCAATTACCGGGGCCAAGCAGAATAAGACGACAAGACATGCGAAAATGTCTGAAAGTGTCAGACCAACTGCAACAATGAGCAATTAAAGACATTTAAAGAGGATTTTAGGCGAAATGGCTGAAAAATCATGTAAAAAGTGATTCAAAATATGATTTAATGGATTGTCACTTTTGACCAAAAGGTGGCGCTGTTACGAAATTGATGTGGTGTGGTCAGAGTAAGGAGACAGTGACACATACAAAGTTTTGTGTCAATATGTCGAGGCATTGCAGATATAAAGCCTGAATAGTCATTTTGGCATCATGCCTCAACTTTGCTGCTGTGCTATACGAAAACGGTTTCATCAATCGACACGAAATCCATAACTTTTTGTCGGCACAGTCTGGAGATGATACGATTCGATTTTGGTGAAAATCGGACAAACGGTCTAGGAGGAGTTCGAAAAAGTAGGTTTTGAATGAAAATCAAGATGGCGGACAGGAAGTTTGGCCAAATAAGGAAAACTTGGTATCTATGTTCTCGGCTTGACCCAAGGAATCTATTAAGACCCGTGGCATTTCAATAGCCAGATTTATTCAAAAGTTATTAGCCTTTTTGGAAATTTTGTTATAACTTTTGACCACTAGGTGGCGCTGTCTTGAAATATTTTGGTTGCCTTCAGGGGATGGTGCTGATGACACAATCTGAGTTTCGTAATATTACACCAATGCATTTGTTTAGTATAGCATTTTATTTCACAAAACTGTATTGAAGTCAATGGGAATTTCATATTTTGTTCAATTATAGCGCCACCAAGAGGCTCAGTCCCACAATTTTTTTTACGTGTCCTCAGAGTGAGCCCATACATATGTGTGTCAATTTTGGTGAAAATATCTCAATTCGCTTCGGAGTTATAGACATTTATATGAAAAAACACGAAAAAAATGACTGACACATGACTTTGATTGGAAATTAGTACCCCTAAACATCAATATTTTCGCATTTGGGCATTGGCGTATAGCTATCGACCTATGTTTCCAAACTTCTGACGGTGGTTTCGTCTCGATCGGACTAGCGGTTTCAAAGATATAGCCAAATGTTTTTTAAGCGCTAAATCACAACGCTACACAAACCGTAAGGCAAAACCTAGCATGTTTGGTATCGTAGGACTCGGCAACGATTCAGGAGTCTAAAAAGATGAGTTTCGTGAAAATAAGTTGACCACACCCAAAGTTATAAGCATTTGAAAAAAAAAATTCACCACTAGGTGGCGCTGTTTCGAAACTTCTCAGGCTCATTCAGGGCATTGTGCTGATGACCCATACCACGTTTCGTAACAATCCGTTCATGCGTTCATAAAATACAGAATTTTAGCACAAAATTCAAAATGGCCGACAGCCAAAATGACCGATATGGTCAAATTGGATATCAGTCGACTCGGCATGTTGCCCTGAATCTAACGAGACCAATTGTATGATTTTTGGAAAAACTGTTCAGAAGTTATAAGCAAAAATAGCCATTTTTCATATCTCCGGACCAGTAGGTGGCGCTGCGCCGAAACACAGCATGTAGCCTCAGGTCATGCTTGTGAGTACAAGTACCAAGTTTGGTCTGAATACGATAAACCGTTGCGGAGATACAGCCTTACGACTGTTTTTGCTAGCGCTACGTAAAATGTTTTTGTGCGTTTATTGAAAACGGTTTGACGAATCCATTTGAATTCCATAACTTTTTGTCAGCACTACCTGAAGATGATCTGGTTCAATTTTCGTGCAAATCGGACAAACCGTCTAGGACGAGTTCGAAAAAGTAGCTTTTTTTGAAAATTCAAGATGGCGGCCATATTTTTATGACGGCAAATGACGTCATAGGGTGAAATCGAATCGCCATGAGCTCAGGAATCAGAGGAAAAAAGAATTTCGCTGATTGGCCTTACGGTTCAAAAGTTATTAGCAAAATAAAAGTGAAACTTTGGACAGGTGGTGGCGCTAGAGGGAATGACTTAGAAACACCAAAATTGGTGTATTTAATGTTGAGACGGTCCTCTATCAGAATGTCAAACCAAAACAACTTTCCCGCAATCGGTTCTATGGGCTGCCATAGACTCCCATGGCGGAAGAATAATAATAATAATAATAAATATAGCTGCAAGCAGCAATTATCGGGGCCAAGCGCAAGCAGATGACAGGATATGCCAACATGGCTGAAGGTGTCAGACCAACTGCAACAATGAGCAATTAAAGACATTTAGAGAGGATTTTAGGCGAAATGGCTGAAAAATCATATAAAAAGTAATTCAGAATATGATTTAATGGATTATCACTTTCGACCAATAGGTGGAGCAGTTACAAAACTGATGTGATGTGGTCAGAGTGAAGTGACAATGACATATACAAAGTTTGGTGTCAATATTTCAAGGGATTTCAGAGATAAAGCCTGAATAGTGCTTTTGGCATCATGCCTCAACTTTGCTGCTGCGCTATACGAAAACGGTTTCGTCTATCGACACGAAATCCATAACTTTTAGTCGGCACAGTCTGGAGATGATACGATTCGATTTTGGTGAAAATCGGACAAACGGTCTAGGAGGAGTTCGAAAAAGTAGGTTTTGAATGAAAATCAAGATGGCGGACAGGAAGTTTTGCCAAATAAGGAAAACTTGGTATCTATGTTCTCGGCTTGACCCAGGGAATCTATTAAGACCAGTGGCATTTCAATAGCCAGATTTATTCAAAAGTTATTAGCCTTTTTGAAAATTTTGTTATAACTTTTGACCACTAGGTGGCGCTGTCTCGAAATATTTTGGGTACCTTCAGGGGATGGAGCTGATGGCACATTCTGAGTTTCGTAATATTACACCAATGCATTTGTTTAGTATAGCATTTTATTTCACAAAACTGTATTGAAGTCAATGGGAATTTCATGTTTTGTTCTGTTATAGCGCCACCAAGAGGCTCAGTCACACCATTTTTTTTATGTGTCCTCAGAGTGAGCCCATGCATATGTGTGTCAATTTTGGTGAAGATATCTCAATTCGCTTCGGAGTTATAGACATTTATATGAAAAAACACGTAAAAAATGACTGACACATGACTTTGATTGGATTTTACTACCCCTAAATATCAATATTTTCGCATTTGGGCATTAGCATATAGCTATCGACCTATGTTTCCAAACTTCTGAAGGTGGTTTCGTCTCGATCGGACAAGCGGTTTCAAAGATATAGCCAAATGTTTTTTAAGCGCTAAATCACAATGCTACACAAACCATAAGGCGAAACCTAACATGTTTGGTATCGTTGGACTCGGCAACGATTCAGGAGTCTAAAGAGATGAGTCCTGTGAAAATAAGTCGACCACACCCAAAGTTATAAGCATTTGGAAGCATTTGGGGAAAAAAATTCACCACTAGATGGCACTGTTTCGAAACTTCTCAGGCTCCTTCAGGACATCGTGCTGATGACCCATACCGAGTTTCGTAACGATAGGTTCATGCATTCCTAAAATACAGCATTTTAGCACATAATTCAAAATGGCCGACAGCCAAAATGGCTGATTGGGGAAAATTGGATATCAGTCGACTCAGCATGACGCCCTGAATCTAACGAGACCACTTTTATGATTTTTGGACAAACCATTCAGAAGTTATAAGCAAAAATAGCCATTTTTCATATCTCCGGACCAGTAGGTGGCACTGTGCCGAAACGCAGCATGTTGCCTCAGGTCATGCTTGTGATGAGATGTACCAAGTTTGGTCTGAATATGATAAAGTGTTGAGGAGATACTGGCTTGTCTCTGTTTTTGCAAGCGCTACGTAAAATTTGTTTGCGCGGTATTCGAGAACGGTTTGATGAATCAACACGAATTCCATAACTTTTTGTCGGCATGGTCTGAAGATGATCTGATTCAATTTTCGTGGAAATTGGAGCAACGGCCTAGGAGGAGTTTGAAAAAGTAGGTTTTTCGGAAAATTCAAAATGGCGGAAAAATTATTATGACGAAAAATGACGTCATAGGGTGCAATCGAATCGTCATGAGCTCAGGAATCAGAGGAAAAAAGAATTTTGTTTCTAGCCCTTGTGGTTCAAAAGTTATTAGCATAAACATGACTGCAACTTTGGACAGGTGGTGGCGCTAGAGGGAATGACTTAGACACACCAAAATTGGTGTATTTAATGTTGGGACTGTCCTCTATCAGAATGTCAAACCATTACAACTTTCCCGCGATCGGTTCTATGGGCTGCCATAGACTCCCAGTCGGAAGAAGGAAGAATAATAATAATAATAATAATAATAAGAACGGGAACGAAAACAATAGGTGCCTCCGCACCTTCGGTGCTTGGCCCCTAATAATAATAATAAGAAACGGAACAGATACAATAGGTGCCTCCGCACCTTCGGTGCTTGGCCCCTAAATATAGCTGCAAGCAGCAATTACCGGGGCCAAGCAGAATAAGACGACAAGACATGCCAACATGTCTGAAAGTGTCAGATCAACTGCGACAATGAGCGATTAAAGACTTTAAAGAGGATTTTATACAAAATGCCTGAAAAGTCATAGAAACAATAATTAAAAATATGATTTTATGGATTATCACTTTCGACCAATAGGTGGCGCAGTTACAAAACTGATGTGATGTGGTCAGAGTGAAGTGACAATGACACATACAAAGTTTGGTGTTAATATGTCAAGGCATTGCAGAGATAAAGCCTGAATAGTGCTATTAGCATCATGCCTCAAATTTGCTGCTGCGCTATACGAAAACGGTTTCGTCTATCGACACGAAATCCATAACTTTTAGTCGGCACGGTCTGGAGATGATACGATTCGATTTTGGTGAAAATCGGACAAACGGTCTAGGAGGAGTTCGAAAAAGTAGGTTTTGACTGAAAATCAAGATGGCGGACAGGAAGATCGGCCAAATAAGGAAAACTTGGTATCTATGTTCTCGGCTTGACCCAAGGAATCTATTAAGACCAGTGGCATTTCAATAGACAGATTTATTCAAAAGTTATTAGCCTTTTTGGAAATTTTGTTATAACTTTTGACCACTAGGTGGCGCTGTCTTGAAATATTTTGGTTGCCTTCAGGGGATGGTGCTGATGACACAATCTGAGTTTTGTAATATTACACCAATGCATTTGTTTAGTATAGCATTTTATTTCACAAAACTGTATTGAAGTCAATGGGAATTTCATATTTTGTTCAATTATAGCGCCACCAAGAGGCTCAGTCCCACAATTTTTTTTACGTGTCCTCAGAGTGAGCCCATACATATGTGTGTCAATTTTGGTGAAAATATCTCAATTCGCTTCGGAGTTATAGACATTTATATGAAAAAACACGAAAAAAATGACTGACACATGACTTTGATTGGAAATTAGTACCCCTAAACATCAATATTTTCGCATTTGGGCATTGGTGTATAGCTATCGACCTATGTTTCCAAACTTCTGACGGTGGTTTCGTCTCGATCGGACTAGCGGTTTCAAAGATATAGCCAAATGTTTTTTAAGCGCTAAATCACAACGCTACACAAACCGTAAGGCAAAACCTAGCATGTTTGGTATCGTAGGACTCGGCAACGATTCAGGAGTCTAAAAAGATGAGTTTCGTGAAAATAAGTCGACCACACCCAAAGTTATAAGCATTTGAAAAAAAAAATTCACCACTAGGTGGCGCTGTTTCGAAACTTCTCAGGCTCATTCAGGGCATTGTGCTGATGACCCATACCACGTTTCGTAACAATCCGTTCATGCGTTCATAAAATACAGAATTTTAGCACAAAATTCAAAATGGCCGACAGCCAAAATGACCGATATGGTCAAATTGGATATCAGTCGACTCGGCATGTTGCCCTGAATCTAACGAGACCAATTGTATGATTTTTGGAAAAACTGTTCAGAAGTTATAAGCAAAAATAGCCATTTTTCATATCTCCGGACCAGTAGGTGGCGCTGCGCCGAAACACAGCATGTAGCCTCAGGTCATGCTTGTGAGTACAAGTACCAAGTTTGGTCTGAATACGATAAACCGTTGCGGAGATACGGCCTTACGACTGTTTTTGCTAGCGCTACGTAAAATGTATTTGTGCGTTTATCGAAAACGGTTTGACGAATCCATTTGAATTCCATAACTTTTTGTCAGCACTACCTGAAGATGATCTGGTTCAATTTTCGTGCAAATCGGACAAACCGTCTAGGACGAGTTCGAAAAAGTAACTTTTTTTGAAAATTCAAGATGGCGGCCATATTTTTATGACGGCAAATGACGTCATAGGGTGAAATCGAATCGCCATGAGCTCAGGAATCAGAGGAAAAAAGAATTTCGCTGATTGGCCTTACGGTTCAAAAGTTATTAGCAAAATAAAAGTGAAACTTTGGACAGGTGGTGGCGCTAGAGGGAATGACTTAGAAACACCAAAATTGGTGTATTTAATGTTGAGACGGTCCTCTATCAGAATGTCAAACCAAAACAACTTTCCCGCAATCGGTTCTATGGGCTGCCATAGACTCCCATGGCGGAAGAATAATAATAATAAATATAGCTGCAAGCAGCAATTACCGGGGCCAAGCAGAATAAGACGACAAGACATGCCAACATGTCTGAAAGTGTCAGACCAACTGCGGCAATGAGCAATTAAAGACATTAAAGAGGATTTTAGGCAAAATGGCTGAAAAATCATAGAAACAGTAAATAAAAATATGATTTAATGGATTATCACTTTCGACCAATAGGTGGCGCAGTTACAAAACTGATGTGATGTGGTCAGAGTGAAGTGACAATGACACATACAAAGTTTGGTGTCAATATGTCAAGGCATTGCAGAGATAAAGCCTGAATAATGCTTTTAGCATCATGCCTCAACTTTGCTGCTGCGCTATACGAAAACGGTTTCGTCAATCGACACGAAATCCATAACTTTTAGTCGGCACAGTCTGGAGATGATATGATTCGATTTTGGTGAAAATCGGACAAACGGTGTGGGAGGAGTTCGAAAAAGTAGATTGTGAATGAAAATAGCATTTTATTTCACAAAACTGTATTGAAGTCAATGGGAATTTCATGTTTTGTTCTGTTATAGCGCCACCAAGAGGCTCAGTCCCACAATTTTTTTTACGTGTCCTCAGAGTGAGCCCATGCATATGTGTGTCAGTTTTGGTGAAAATATCTCAATTCGCTTTAGAGTTATAGACATTTATATGAAAAAACACGTAAAAAATGACTGACACATGACTTTGATTGAATTTTACTACCCCTAAACATCAATATTTTCGCATTTGGGCATTGGCGTATAGCTATCGACCTATGTTTCCAAACTTCTGACGATGGTTTCGTCTCGATCGGACAAACGGTTTCGAAGATATAGCCTAATGTTTTTTAAGCGCTAAATCACAACGCTACACAAACCGTAAGGCGAAACCTAGCATGTTTGGTATTGTAGGACTCGGCAAGGTTTCAGGAGACTAATTAGACTAGTCTCGTGAAAATAAGTCGACCACACCCAAAGTTATAAGCGTTTGAAAAAAAAAATTCACCACTAGGTGGCGCTGTTTCGAAACTTCTCAGGCTCATTCAGGGCATTGTGCTGATGATCCATACCACGTTTCGTAACAATCCGTTCATGCGTTCATAAAATACAGAATTTTAGCACAAAATTCAAAATGGCCGACAGCCAAAATGACCGATATGGTAAAATTGGATATCAGTCGACTCGGCATGTTGCCCTGAATCTAACGAGACCAATTTTATGATTTTTGGACAAATTGTTCAGAAGTTATAAGCAAAAATAGCCATTTTTCATATCTCCGGACCAGTAGGTGGCGCTGCGCCGAAACGCAGCATGTAGCCTCAGGTCATGCTTGTGAGTACATGTACCAAGTTTGGTCTGAATAAGATAAACCGTTGCGGAGATACAGCCTTACGACTGTTTTTGCAAGCGCTACGTAAAATTTGTTCGAGCGTTTATCGAAAACGGTTTGACGAATCAACAAGATTTTAATAACTTTTTGTCACCCCTGCCTGAAGATGATCCGATTCAATTTTCGTGCAAATCGGACAAACCGTCTAGGACGAGTTCGAAAAAGTACCTTTTTAGGAAAATTCAAAATGGCGGCCATGTTTTTATGACGGAAAATGACGATATAGGGTGCAATCGAATCGTCATGAGCTCAGGAATCAGAGGAAAAAAGGATTTCGCTGATTGGCCTTACGGTTCAAAAGTTATTAGCAAAGTAAAAGTGAAACTTTGGACAGGTGGTGGCGCTAGAGGGAATGACTTAGACACACCAAAATTGGTGTACTTAATGTTGGGACTGTCCTCTATCAGAATGTCAAACCAAAACAACTTTCCCGCAATCGGTTCTATGGGCTGCCATAGACTCCCATGGCGGAAGAAGAAGAATAATAATAATAAGAACGGGAACAGATACAATAGGTGCCTCCGCACCTTCGGTGCTTGGCCCCTAATAAATATAGCTGCAAGCAGCCATTACCGGGGCCAAGCAGAATAAGACGACAAGACATGCCAACATGTCTGAAAGTGTCAGACCAACTGCAACAATGAGCAATTAAAGACATTTAAAGAGGATTTTAGGCGAAATGGCTGAAAAATCATGTAAAAAGTGATTCAAAATATGATTTAATGGATTGTCACTTTTGACCAAAAGGTGGCGCTGTTACGAAATTGATGTGGTGTGGTCAGAGTAAGGAGACAGTGACACATACAAAGTTTTGTGTCAATATGTCGAGGCATTGCAGATATAAAGCCTGAATAGTCATTTTGGCATCATGCCTCAACTTTGCTGCTGTGCTATACGAAAACGGTTTCATCAATCGACACGAAATCCATAACTTTTTGTCGGCACAGTCTGGAGATGATACGATTCGATTTTGGTGAAAATCGGACAAACGGTCTAGGAGGAGTTCGAAAAAGTAGGTTTTGAATGAAAATCAAGATGGCGGACAGGAAGTTTGGCCAAATAAGGAAAACTTGGTATCTATGTTCTCGGCTTGACCCAAGGAATCTATTAAGACCCGTGGCATTTCAATAGCCAGATTTATTCAAAAGTTATTAGCCTTTTTGGAAATTTTGTTATAACTTTTGACCACTAGGTGGCGCTGTCTTGAAATATTTTGGTTGCCTTCAGGGGATGGTGCTGATGACACAATCTGAGTTTCGTAATATTACACCAATGCATTTGTTTAGTATAGCATTTTATTTCACAAAACTGTATTGAAGTCAATGGGAATTTCATATTTTGTTCAATTATAGCGCCACCAAGAGGCTCAGTCCCACAATTTTTTTTACGTGTCCTCAGAGTGAGCCCATACATATGTGTGTCAATTTTGGTGAAAATATCTCAATTCGCTTCGGAGTTATAGACATTTATATGAAAAAACACGAAAAAAATGACTGACACATGACTTTGATTGGAAATTAGTACCCCTAAACATCAATATTTTCGCATTTGGGCATTGGCATATAGCTATCGACCTATGTTTCCAAACTTCTGACGGTGGTTTCGTCTCGATCGGACTAGCGGTTTCAAAGATATAGCCAAATGTTTTTTAAGCGCTAAATCACAACGCTACACAAACCGTAAGGCGAAACCTAGCATGTTTGGTATCGTAGGACTCGGCAACGATTCAGGAGTCTAAAAAGATGAGTTTCGTGAAAATAAGTCGACCACACCCAAAGTTATAAGCATTTGAAAAAAAAAATTCACCACTAGGTGGCGCTGTTTCGAAACTTCTCAGGCTCATTCAGGGCATTGTGCTGATGACCCATACCACATTTCGTAACAATCCGTTCATGCGTTCATAAAATACAGAATTTTAGCACAAAATTCAAAATGGCCGACAGCCAAAATGACCGATATGGTCAAATTGGATATCAGTCGACTCGGCATGTTGCCCTGAATCTAACGAGACCAATTGTATGATTTTTGGACAAACTGTTCAGAAGTTATAAGCAAAAATAGCCATTTTTCATATCTCCGGACCAGTAGGTGGCGCTGCGCCGAAACACAGCATGTAGCCTCAGGTCATGCTTGTGAGTACAAGTACCAAGTTTGGTCTGAATACGATAAACCGTTGCGGAGATACGGCCTTACGACTGTTTTTGCTAGCGCTACGTAAAATGTATTCGTGCGTTTATCGAAAACGGTTTGACGAATCCATTTGAATTCCATAACTTTTTGTCAGCACTACCTGAAGATGATCTGGTTCAATTTTCGTGCAAATCGGACAAACCGTCTAGGACGAGTTCGAAAAAGTAGCTTTTTTTGAAAATTCAAGATGGCGGCCATATTTTTATGACGGCAAATGACGTCATAGGGTGCAATCGAATCGCCATGAGCTCAGGAATCAGAGGAAAAAAGAATTTCGCTGATTGGCCTTACGGTTCAAAAGTTATTAGCAAAATAAAAGTGAAACTTTGGACAGGTGGTGGCGCTAGAGGGAATGACTTAGAAACACCAAAATTGGTGTATTTAATGTTGAGACGGTCCTCTATCAGAATGTCAAACCAAAACAACTTTCCCGCAATCGGTTCTATGGGCTGCCATAGACTCCCATGGCGGAAGAATAATAATAATAATAATAAATATAGCTGCAAGCAGCAATTACCGGGGCCAAGCAGAATAAGACGACAAGACATGCCAACATGTCTGAAAGTGTCAGACCAACTGCGGCAATGAGCAATTAAAGACATTAAAGTGGATTTTAGGCAAAATGCCTGAAAAATCATAGAAACAGTAAATAAAAATATGATTTAATGGATTATCACTTTTGACCAATAGGTGGCGCAGTTACAAAACTGATGTGATGTGGTCAGAGTGAAGTGACAATGACACATACAAAGTTTGGTGTCAATATGACAAGGCATTGCAGAGATAAAGCCTGAATAATGCTTTTAGCATCATGCCTCAACTTTGCTGCTGCGCTATACGAAAACGGTTTTGTCAATCGACACGAAATCCATAGCTTTTAGTCGGCACAGTCTGGAGATGATATGATTCGATTTTGGTGAAAATCGGACAAACGGTATGGGAGGAGTTCGAAAAAGTAGATTGTGAATGAAAATAGCATTTTATTTCACAAAACTGTATTGAAGTCAATGGGAATTTAATGTTTTGTTCTGTTATAGCGCCACCAAGAGGCTAAGTCCCACAATTTTTTTTACGTGTCCTCAGAGTGAGCCCATGCATATGTGTGTCAGTTTTGGTGAAAATATCTCAATTCGCTTTAGAGTTATAGACATTTATATGAAAAAACATGTAAAAAATGACTGACACATGACTTTGATTGAATTTTACTACCCCTAAACATCAATATTTTCACATTTGGGCATTGGCATATAGCTATCGACCTATGTTTCCAAACTTCTGACGGAGGTTTCGTCTCGATCGGACAATCGGTTTCGAAGATATAGCCAAATGTTTTTTAAGCGCTAAATCACAACGCTACACAAACCGTAAGGCGAAACCTAGCATGTTTGGTATCGTAGGACTCGGCAAGGTTTCAGGAGACTAATTAGACTAGTCTCGTGAAAATAAGTCGACCACACCCAAAGTTATAAGCGTTTGAAAAAAAAAATTCACCACTAGGTGGCGCTGTTTCGAAACTTCTCAGGCTCATTCAGGGCATTGTGCTGATGACCCATACCACGTTTCGTAACAATCCGTTCATGCGTTCATAAAATACAGAATTTTAGCACAAAATTCAAAATGGCCGACAGCCAAAATGACCGATATGGTAAAATTGGATATCAGTCGACTCGGCATGTTGCCCTGAATCTAACGAGACCAATTTTATGATTTTTGGACAAACTGTTCAGAAGTTATGAGCAAAAATAGCCATTTTTCATATCTCCGGACCAGTAGGTGGCGCTGCGCCGAAACACAGCATGTAGCCTCAGGTCATGCTTGTGAGTACAAGTACCAAGTTTGGTCTGAATACGATAAACCGTTGCGGAGATACGGCCTTACGACTGATTTTGCTAGCGCTATGTAAAATGTATTCGTGCGTTTATCGAAAACGGTTTGACGAATCAATTTGAATTCCATAACTTTTTGTCAGCACTACCTGAAGATGATCTGGTTCAATTTTCGTGCAAATCGGACAAACCGTCTAGGACGAGTTCGAAAAAGTAGCTTTTTTTGAACATTCAAGATGGCGGCCATATTTTTATTACGGAAAATGACGTCATAGGGTGCAATCGAATCGCCATGAGCTCAGGAATCAGAGGGGAAAATAATTTTGTTGATTGGCCTTACGGTTCAAAAGTTATTAGCAAAGTAAAAGTGAAACTTTGGACAGGTGGTGGCGCTACAGAGAATGACTTAGAAACACCAAAATTGGTGTATTTAATGTTGGGACTGTCCTCTATCAGAATGTCAAACCAAAACAACTTTCCCGCAATCGGTTCTATGGGCTGCCATAGACTCCAAGAGCGGAAGAAGAAGAAGAAGAATAATAATAAGAACGGGAACAGATACAATAGGTGCCTCCGCACCTTCGGTGCTTGGCCCCTAATAATAAGAAACGGAACAGATACAATAGGTGCCTCCGCACCTTCGGTGCTTGGCCCCTAATAATAATAAGAAACGGAACAGATACAATAGGTGCCTCCGCACCTTCGGTGCTTGGCCCCTAATAATAATAAGAAACGGAACAGATACAATAGGTGCCTCCGCACCTTCGGTGCTTGGCCCCTAATAATAAGAAACGGAACAGATACAATAGGTGCCTCCGCACCTTCGGTGCTTGGCCCCTAAATATAGCTGCAAGCAGCAATTACCGGGGCCAAGCAGAATAAGACGACAAGACATGCCAACATGTCTGAAAGTGTCAGACCAACTGCAACAATGAGCAATTAAAGACATTTAAAGAGGATTTTAGGCGAAATGGCTGAAAAATCATGTAAAAAGTGATTCAAAATATGATTTAATGGATTGTCACTTTTGACCAAAAGGTGGCGCTGTTACGAAATTGATGTGGTGTGGTCAGAGTAAGGAGACAGTGACACATACAAAGTTTTGTGTCAATATGTCGAGGCATTGCAGATATAAAGCCTGAATAGTCATTTTGGCATCATGCCTCAACTTTGCTGCTGTGCTATACGAAAACGGTTTCATCAATCGACACGAAATCCATAACTTTTTGTCGGCACAGTCTGGAGATGATACGATTCGATTTTGGTGAAAATCGGACAAACGGTCTAGGAGGAGTTCGAAAAAGTAGGTTTTGAATGAAAATCAAGATGACGGACAGGAAGTTTGGCCAAATAAGGAAAACTTGGTATCTATGTTCTCGGCTTGACCCAAGGAATCTATTAAGACCCGTGGCATTTCAATAGCCAGATTTATTCAAAAGTTATTAGCCTTTTTGGAAATTTTGTTATAACTTTTGACCACTAGGTGGCGCTGTCTTGAAATATTTTGGTTGCCTTCAGGGGATGGTGCTGATGACACAATCTGAGTTTCGTAATATTACACCAATGCATTTGTTTAGTATAGCATTTTATTTCACAAAACTGTATTGAAGTCAATGGGAATTTCATATTTTGTTCAATTATAGCGCCACCAAGAGGCTCAGTCCCACAATTTTTTTTACGTGTCCTCAGAGTGAGCCCATACATATGTGTGTCAATTTTGGTGAAAATATCTCAATTCGCTTCGGAGTTATAGACATTTATATGAAAAAACACGAAAAAAATGACTGACACATGACTTTGATTGGAAATTAGTACCCCTAAACATCAATATTTTCGCATTTGGGCATTGGCGTATAGCTATCGACCTATGTTTCCAAACTTCTGACGGTGGTTTCGTCTCGATCGGACTAGCGGTTTCAAAGATATAGCCAAATGTTTTTTAAGCGCTAAATCACAACGTTACACAAACCGTAAGGCAAAACCTAGCATGTTTGGTATCGTAGGACTCGGCAACGATTCAGGAGTCTAAAAAGATGAGTTTCGTGAAAATAAGTCGACCACACCCAAAGTTATAAGCATTTGGAAAAAAAAATTCACCACTAGGTGGCGCTGTTTCGAAACTTCTCAGGCTCATTCAGGGCATTGTGCTGATGACCCATACCACGTTTCGTAACAATCCGTTCATGCGTTCATAAAATACAGAATTTTAGCACAAAATTCAAAATGGCCGACAGCCAAAATGACCGATATGGTCAAATTGGATATCAGTCGACTCGGCATGTTGCCCTGAATCTAACGAGACCAATTGTATGATTTTTGGACAAACTGTTCAGAAGTTATAAGCAAAAATAGCCATTTTTCATATCTCCGGACCAGTAGGTGGCGCTGCGCCGAAACACAGCATGTAGCCTCAGGTCATGCTTGTGAGTACAAGTACCAAGTTTGGTCTGAATACGATAAACCGTTGCGGAGATACGGCCTTACGACTGTTTTTGCTAGCGCTACGTAAAATGTATTTGTGCGTTTATCGAAAACGGTTTGACGAATCCATTTGAATTCCATAACTTTTTGTCAGCACTACCTGAAGATGATCTGGTTCAATTTTCGTGCAAATCGGACAAACCGTCTAGGACGAGTTCGAAAAAGTAGCTTTTTTTGAAAATTCAAGATGGCGGCCATATTTTTATGACGGAAAATGACGTCATAGGGTGCAATCGAATCGCCATGAGCTCAGGAATCAGAGAAAAAAAGAATTTCGCTGATTGGCCTTACGGTTCAAAAGTTATTAGCAAAGTAAAAGTGAAACTTTGGACAGGTGGTGGCGCTAGAGGGAATGACTTAGAAACACCAAAATTGGTGTATTTAATGTTGAGACGGTCCTCTATCAGAATGTCAAACCAAAACAACTTTCCCGTAATCGGTTCTATGGGCTGCCATAGACTCCCATGGCGGAAGAATAATAATAATAATAATAATAATAATAAATATAGCTGCAAGCAGCAATTACCGGGGCCAAGCAGAATAAGACGACAAGACATGCCAACATGTCTGAAAGTGTCAGACCAACTGCAACAATGAGCAATTAAAGACATTTAAAGAGGATTTTAGGCGAAATGGCTGAAAAATCATGTAAAAAGTGATTCAAAATATGATTTAATGGATTGTCACTTTTGACCAAAAGGTGGCGCTGTTACGAAATTGATGTGGTGTGGTCAGAGTAAGGAGACAGTGACACATACAAAGTTTTGTGTCAATATGTCGAGGCATTGCAGATATAAAGCCTGAATAGTCATTTTGGCATCATGCCTCAACTTTGCTGCTGTGCTATACGAAAACGGTTTCATCAATCGACACGAAATCCATAACTTTTTGTCGGCACAGTCTGGAGATGATACGATTCGATTTTGGTGAAAATCGGACAAACGGTCTAGGAGGAGTTCGAAAAAGTAGGTTTTGAATGAAAATCAAGATGGCGGACAGGAAGTTTGGCCAAATAAGGAAAACTTGGTATCTATGTTCTCGGCTTGACCCAAGGAATCTATTAAGACCCGTGGCATTTCAATAGCCAGATTTATTCAAAAGTTATTAGCCTTTTTGGAAATTTTGTTATAACTTTTGACCACTAGGTGGCGCTGTCTTGAAATATTTTGGTTGCCTTCAGGGGATGGTGCTGATGACACAATCTGAGTTTCGTAATATTACACCAATGCATTTGTTTAGTATAGCATTTTATTTCACAAAACTGTATTGAAGTCAATGGGAATTTCATATTTTGTTCAATTATAGCGCCACCAAGAGGCTGAGTCCCACCATCTTTTTTACATGTCCTCAGAGTGAGCTCATACATATGTGTGTCGATTTTGGTGAAAATATCTCAATTCGCTTCGGAGTTATAGACATTTATATGAAAAAACATGTAAAAAATGACTGACACATGACTTTGTTTGGAATTTACTACCCCTAAACATCAATATTTTCGCATTTGGGCATTGGTGTATAGCTATCGACCTATGTTTCCAAACTTCTGACGGTGGTTTCGTCTCGATCGGACTAGCGGTTTCAAAGATATAGCCAAATGTTTTTTAAGCGCTAAATCACAACGCTACACAAACCGTAAGGCGAAACCTAGCATGTTTGGTATCATAGGACTCGGCAACGATTCAGGAGTCTAAAAAGATGAGTTTCGTGAAAATAAGTCGACCACACCCAAAGTTATAAGCATTTGGAAAAAAAAATTCACCACTAGGTGGCGCTGTTTCGAAACTTCTCAGGCTCATTCAGGGCATTGTGCTGATGACCCATACCACGTTTCGTAACAATCTGTTCATGCGTTCTTAAAATACAGCATTTTAGCACAAAATTCAAAATGGCCGACAGTCAAAATGGCCGATATGGTAATATTGGATATCAGTCGACTCGGCATGTTACCCTGAATCTAACGAGACCAATTTTATGATTTTTGGACAAACTGTTCAGAAGTTATAAGCAAAAATAGCCATTTTTCATATCTCCGGACCAGTAGGTGGCGCTGCGCCGAAACACAGCATGTAGCCTCAGGTCATGCTTGTGATGACATGTACCAAGTTTGGTCTGAATCCGATAAAGCGTTGCGGAGATACGGCCTTACATCTGTTTTCGCAAGCGCTACGTAAAATGTATTCGTGGGTTTATCGAAAACTGTTAAGCGAATCAACTTGAATTCCATAACTTTTTGTCAGCATGGTCTGTAGATGATCTGGTTCAATTTTCGTGCAAATCGGACAAACCGTCTAGGACGAGTTCGAAAAAGTAGCTTTTTAGATAAATTCAAAATGGCGGCCATATTGTTATGACAGAAATGATGTCATAGGGTGCAATCGAATTGGCATGAGCTCAGGAATCAGAGAGAAAAATAATTGTGTTGATTGGCCTTACGGTTCAAAAGTTATTAGCAAAATAAAAGTGAAACTTTGGACAGGTGGTGGCGCTAGAGGGAATGACTTAGACACACCAAAATTGGTGTATTTAATGTTGGGACTGTCCTCTATCAGAATGTCAAACCAAAACAACTTTCCCGCATTCGGTTCTATGGGCTGCCATAGACTCCCAGTTGGAAGAAGGAAGAATAATAATAATAAGAACGGGAACAGATACAATAGGTGCCTACGCACCTTCGGTGCTTGGCCCCTAATAATAATAATAATAAGAAACGGAACAGATACAATAGGTGCCTCCGCACCTTCGGTGCTTGGCCCCTAATAATAATAATAAGAAACGGAACAGATACAATAGGTGCCTCCGCACCTTCGGTGCTTGGCCCCTAATAATAATAATAATAATAATAAATATAGCTGCAAGCAGCAATTATCGGGGCCAAGCGCAAGCAGATGACAGGATATGCCAACATGGCTGAAGGTGTCAGACCAACTGCAACAATGAGCAATTAAATACATTTAAAGAGTATTTTAGGTGAAATGGCTGAAAAATCACATAAATTGTCATTCAAAATATGATTTAATGGATTATCACTTTCGACCAATAGGTGGCGCAGTTACAAAACTGATGTGATGTGGTCAGAGTGAAGTGACAATGACACATACAAAGTTTGGTGTCAATATGTCAAGGCATTGCAGAGATAAAGCCTGAATAGTGCTTTTAGCATCATGCCTCAAATTTGCTGCTACGCTATACGAAAACAGTTTTCGTGTATCGTCACGAAATCCATAACTTTTAGTCAGCACAGTCTGGAGATGATACGATTCGATTTTGGTGAAAATCAGATAAATGGTCTAGGAGGAGTTCGAAAAAGTAGGTTTTGACTGAAAATCAAGATAGCGGACAGGAAGTTCGGCCAAATAAGGAAAACTTGGTATCTATGTTCTCGGCTTGACCCAAGGAATCTATTAAGACCAGTGGCATTTCAAAAGCCAGATTTATTCAAAAGTTATTAGCCTTTTTGGAAATTTTGTCATAACATTTGATCACTAGGTGGCGCTGTCTCGAAATATTTTGGGTACCTTCAGGGGATGGTGCTGATGGCACATTCTGAGTTTCGTAATATTACACCAATGCATTTGTTTACTATAGCATTTTAATTCACAAAATTGTATTGAAGTCAATGGGAATTTCATGTTTTGTTCTGTTATATCGCCACCAAGAGACTCAGTCCCACCATTTTTTTTATGTGTCCTCAGAGTGATCCCATGCATATTTGTGTCAATTTTGGTGAAAATATCTCAATTCGCTTCGGAGTTATAGACATTTATATGAAAAAACACGTAAAAAATGACTGACACATGACTTTGATTGGAATTTACTACCCCTAAACATCAATATTTTCACATTTGGGCATTGATATATAGCTAACGACCTATGTTTCCAAACTTCTGACGGTGGTTTCGTCTCGATCGGACAAGCGGTTTCAAAGATATAGCCAAATGTTTTTTAAGCGCTAAATCACAACGCTACACAAACCATAAGGCAAAACCTAACATGTTTGGTATCGTTGGACTCGGCAACGATTCAGGAGTCTAAAGAGATGAGTCTCGTGAAAATAAGTTGACCACACCCAAAGTTATAAGCATTTGGAAGCATTTGGGGAAAAAAATTCACCACTAGATGGCACTGTTTCGAAACTTCTCAGACTCCTTCAGGACATCGTGCTGATGACCCATACCGAGTTTCGTAACGATACGTTCATGCATTCCTAAAATACAGCATTTTAGCACATAATTCAAAATGGCCGACAGCCAAAATGGCTGATCTGGGAACATTGGATATCAGTCGACTCAGCATGACGTCCTGAATCTAACGAGACCACGTTTATGATTTTTGGGCAATCCATTCAGAAGTTATAAGCAAAAACAGCCATTTTTCATATCTCCGGACCAGTAGGTGGCACTATGGCGAAACGCAGCATGTAGCCTCAGGTCATGCTTGTGATGATATGGACTAAGTTTGGTCTGAATATGAAAAAGTGTTGAGGAGATACAAGCTTGTGTCTGTTTTCGTTAGAGCTACGTAAAATTTGTTTGCGCGGTATTCGAGAACGGTTTGACGAATCAACACGAATTCCATAACTTTTTGTCGGCATGGTCTGAAGATGATCTGATTCAATTTTCGTGGAAATTGGAGCAACGGCCTAGGAGGAGTTCGAAAAAGTAGCTTTTTCGGAAAATTCAAAATGGCGGAAAGCCTTTCATGACGGAAAATGACGTCATAGGGTGCAATCGAATCGTCATTAGGTCAGGAATCAGAGGAAAAAAGAATTTTGTTTCTAGCCCTTGTGGTTCAAAAGTTATTAGCATAAACATGAGTGAAACGTTGGACAGTTGGTGGCGCTAGAGGGAATGACTTAGACACACCAAAATTGGTGTACTTAATGTTGGGACTGTCCTCTATCAGAATGTCAAACCATTACAACTTTCCCGCGATCGGTTCTATGGGCTGCCATAGACTCCCAGTCGGAAGAAGGAAGAATAATAATAATAATAATAATAATAAGAACGCGAACGAAAACAATAGGTGCCTCCGCACCTTCGGTGCTTGGCCCCTAATAATAATAAGAAACGGAACAGATACAATAGGTGCCTCCGCACCTTCGGTGCTTGGCCCCTAAATATAGCTGCAAGCAGCAATTATCGGGGCCAAGCGCAAGCAGACGACAGGATATGCCAACATGGCTGAAGGTGTCAGACCAACTGCAACAATGAGCAATTAAATACATTTAAAGAGGATTTTAGGCGAAATGGCTGAAAAATCATATAAAAAGTCATTCGAAATATGATTTAATGGATTATCACTTTCGACCAATCTGTGGCGCAGTTACAAAACTGATGTGATGTGGTCAGAGTGAAGTGACAATGACACATACAAAGTTTGGTGTCAATATGTCAAGGCATTGCAGAGATAAAGCCTGAATAGTGCTTTTAGCATCATGCCTCAACTTTGCTGCTACGCTATACGAAAACGGTTTCGTCTATAGACACGAAATCCATAACTTTTAGTCAGCACAGTCTGGAGATGATACGATTCGATTTTGGTGAAAATCGGACAAACGGTCTAGGAGGAGTTCGAAAAAGTAGGTTTTGACTGAAAATCAAGATGGCGGACAGGAAGCTAGGCCAAATAAGGAAACCTTGGTATCTATGTTCTCGTCTTGACCCAAGGAATCTATTAAGACCAGTTGCATTACAATAGGCCAACTTATTCAAAAGTTATTAGCAGTTTTGTAAATTTTGTTATAACTTTTGACCACTAGGTGGCACTGTCTCGAAATATTTTGGGTACCTTCAGGGGATGGTGCTGATGGCACATTTTGAGTTTCGTAATATTACACCAATGCATTTGTTTAGTATAGCATTTTATTTCACAAAACTGCATTGAAGTCAATGGGAATTTCATGTTTTGTTCTATTATAGCGCCACCAAGAGGCTGAGTCCCACCATCTTTTTTACATGTCCTCAGAGTGAGCTCATACATATGTGTGTCGATTTTGGTGAAAATATCTCAATTCGATTCGGAGTTATAGACATTTATATGAAAAAACATGTAAAAAATGACTGACACATGACTTTGTTTGGAATTTACTACCCCTAAACATCAATATTTTCGCATTTGGGCATTGGTGTATAGCTATCGACCTATGTTTCCAAACTTCTGACGGTGGTTTCATCTCGATCGGACTAGCGGTTTCAAAGATATAGCCAAATGTTTTTTAAGCGCTAAATCACAACGCTACACAAACCGTAAGGCGAAACCTAGCATGTTTGGTATCATAGGACTCGGCAACGATTCAGGAGTCTAAAAAGATGAGTTTCGTGAAAATAAGTCGACCACACCCAAAGTTATAAGCATTTGAAAAAAAAAATTCACCACTAGGTGGCGCTGTTTCGAAACTTCTCAGGCTCATTCAGGGCATTGTGCTGATGACCCATACCACGTTTCGTAACAATCTGTTCATGCGTTCTTAAAATACAGCATTTTAGCACAAAATTCAAAATGGCCGACAGTCAAAATGGCCGATATGGTAATATTGGATATCAGTCGACTCGGCATGTTACCCTGAATCTAACGAGACCAATTTTATGATTTTTGGACAAACTGTTCAGAAGTTATAAGCAAAAATAGCCATTTTTCATATCTCCGGACCAGTAGGTGGCGCTGCGCCGAAACACAGCATGTAGCCTCAGGTCATGCTTGTGATGACATGTACCAAGTTTGGTCTGAATCCGATAAAGCGTTGCGGAGATACGGCCTTACATCTGTTTTCGCAAGCGCTACGTAAAATGTATTCGTAGGTTTATCGAAAACTGTTAAGCGAATCAACTTGAATTCCATAACTTTTTGTCAGCATGGTCTGTAGATGATCTGGTTCAATTTTCGTGCAAATCGGACAAACCGTCTAGGACGAGTTCGAAAAAGTAGCTTTTTAGATAAATTCAAAATGGCGGCCATATTGTTATGACAGAAATGATGTCATAGGGTGCAATCGAATTGGCATGAGCTCAGGAATCAGAGAGAAAAATAATTTTGTTGATTGGCCTTACGGTTCAAAAGTTATTAGCAAAATAAAAGTGAAACTTTGGACAGGTGGTGGCGCTAGAGGGAATGACTTAGACACACCAAAATTGGTGTATTTAATGTTGGGACTGTCCTCTATCAGAATGTCAAACCAAAACAACTTTCCCGCATTCGGTTCTATGGGCTGCCATAGACTCCCAGTTGGAAGAAGGAAGAATAATAATAATAAGAACGGGAACAGATACAATAGGTGCCTACGCACCTTCGGTGCTTGGCCCCTAATAATAATAATAAGAAACGGAACAGATACAATAGGTGCCTCCGCACCTTCGGTGCTTGGCCCCTAATAAATATAGCTGCAAGCAGCAATTACCGGGGCCAAGCAGAATAAGACGACAAGACATGCCAACATGTCTGAAAGTGTCAGACCAACTGCAACAATGAGCAATTAAAGACATTTAAAGAGGATTTTAGGCGAAATGGCTGAAAAATCATGTAAAAAGTGATTCAAAATATGATTTAATGGATTGTCACTTTTGACCAAAAGGTGGCGCTGTTACGAAATTGATGTGGTGTGGTCAGAGTAAGGAGACAGTGACACATACAAAGTTTTGTGTCAATATGTCGAGGCATTGCAGATATAAAGCCTGAATAGTCATTTTGGCATCATGCCTCAACTTTGCTGCTGTGCTATACGAAAACGGTTTCATCAATCGACACGAAATCCATAACTTTTTGTCGGCACAGTCTGGAGATGATACGATTCGATTTTGGTGAAAATCGGACAAACGGTCTAGGAGGAGTTCGAAAAAGTAGGTTTTGAATGAAAATCAAGATGGCGGACAGGAAGTTTGGCCAAATAAGGAAAACTTGGTATCTATGTTCTCGGCTTGACCCAAGGAATCTATTAAGACCCGTGGCATTTCAATAGCCAGATTTATTCAAAAGTTATTAGCCTTTTTGGAAATTTTGTTATAACTTTTGACCACTAGGTGGCGCTGTCTTGAAATATTTTGGTTGCCTTCAGGGGATGGTGCTGATGACACAATCTGAGTTTCGTAATATTACACCAATGCATTTGTTTAGTATAGCATTTTATTTCACAAAACTGTATTGAAGTCAATGGGAATTTCATATTTTGTTCAATTATAGCGCCACCAAGAGGCTCAGTCCCACAATTTTTTTTACGTGTCCTCAGAGTGAGCCCATACATATGTGTGTCAATTTTGGTGAAAATATCTCAATTCGCTTCGGAGTTATAGACATTTATATGAAAAAACACGAAAAAAATGACTGACACATGACTTTGATTGGAAATTAGTACCCCTAAACATCAATATTTTCGCATTTGGGCATTGGCGTATAGCTATCGACCTATGTTTCCAAACTTCTGACGGTGGTTTCGTCTCGATCGGACTAGCGGTTTCAAAGATATAGCCAAATGTTTTTTAAGCGCTAAATCACAACGCTACACAAACCGTAAGGCGAAACCTAGCATGTTTGGTATCGTAGGACTCGGCAACGATTCAGGAGTCTAAAAAGATGAGTTTCGTGAAAATAAGTCGACCACACCCAAAGTTATAAGCATTTGAAAAAAAAAATTCACCACTAGGTGGCGCTGTTTCGAAACTTCTCAGGCTCATTCAGGGCATTGTGCTGATGACCCATACCACATTTCGTAACAATCCGTTCATGCGTTCATAAAATACAGAATTTTAGCACAAAATTCAAAATGGCCGACAGCCAAAATGACCGATATGGTCAAATTGGATATCAGTCGACTCGGCATGTTGCCCTGAATCTAACGAGACCAATTGTATGATTTTTGGACAAACTGTTCAGAAGTTATAAGCAAAAATAGCCATTTTTCATATCTCCGGACCAGTAGGTGGCGCTGCGCCGAAACACAGCATGTAGCCTCAGGTCATGCTGGTGAGTACAAGTACCAAGTTTGGTCTGAATACGATAAACCGTTGCGGAGATACGGCCTTACGACTGTTTTTGCTAGCGCTACGTAAAATGTATTTGTGCGTTTATTGAAAACGGTTTGACGAATCCATTTGAATTCCATAACTTTTTGTCAGCACTACCTGAAGATGATCTGGTTCAATTTTCGTGCAAATCGGACAAACCGTCTAGGACGAGTTCGAAAAAGTAGCTTTTTTTGAAAATTCAAGATGGCGGCCATATATTTATGACGGCAAATGACGTCATAGGGTGCAATCGAATCGCCATGAGCTCAGGAATCAGAGGAAAAAAGAATTTCGCTGATTGGCCTTACGGTTCAAAAGTTATTAGCAAAATAAAAGTGAAACTTTGGACAGGTGGTGGCGCTAGAGGGAATGACTTAGAAACACCAAAATTGGTGTATTTAATGTTGAGACGGTCCTCTATCAGAATGTCAAACCAAAACAACTTTCCCGCAATCGGTTCTATGGGCTGCCATAGACTCCCATGGCGGAAGAATAATAATAATAAATATAGCTGCAAGCAGCAATTACCGGGGCCAAGCAGAATAAGACGACAAGACATGCCAACATGTCTGAAAGTGTCAGACCAACTGCAACAATGAGCAATTAAAGACATTTAAAGAGGATTTTAGGCGAAATGGCTGAAAAATCATGTAAAAAGTGATTCAAAATATGATTTAATGGATTGTCACTTTTGACCAAAAGGTGGCGCTGTTACGAAATTGATGTGGTGTGGTCAGAGTAAGGAGACAGTGACACATACAAAGTTTTGTGTCAATATGTCGAGGCATTGCAGATATAAAGCCTGAATAGTCATTTTGGCATCATGCCTCAACTTTGCTGCTGTGCTATACGAAAACGGTTTCATCAATCGACACGAAATCCATAACTTTTTGTCGGCACAGTCTGGAGATGATACGATTCGATTTTGGTGAAAATCGGACAAACGGTCTAGGAGGAGTTAGAAAAAGTAGGTTTTGAATGAAAATCAAGATGGCGGACAGGAAGTTTGGCCAAATAAGGAAAACTTGGTATCTATGTTCTCGGCTTGACCCAAGGAATCTATTAAGACCCGTGGCATTTCAATAGCCAGATTTATTCAAAAGTTATTAGCCTTTTTGGAAATTTTGTTATAACTTTTGACCACTAGGTGGCGCTGTCTTGAAATATTTTGGTTGCCTTCAGGGGATGGTGCTGATGACACAATCTGAGTTTCGTAATATTACACCAATGCATTTGTTTAGTATAGCATTTTATTTCACAAAACTGTATTGAAGTCAATGGGAATTTCATATTTTGTTCAATTATAGCGCCACCAAGAGGCTCAGTCCCACAATTTTTTTTACGTGTCCTCAGAGTGAGCCCATACATATGTGTGTCAATTTTGGTGAAAATATCTCAATTCGCTTCGGAGTTATAGACATTTATATGAAAAAACACGAAAAAAATGACTGACACATGACTTTGATTGGAAATTAGTACCCCTAAACATCAATATTTTCGCATTTGGGCATTGGCGTATAGCTATTGACCTATGTTTCCAAACTTCTGACGGTGGTTTCGTCTCGATCGGACTAGCGGTTTCAAAGATATAGCCAAATGTTTTTTAAGCGCTAAATCACAACGTTACACAAACCGTAAGGCAAAACCTAGCATGTTTGGTATCGTAGGACTCGGCAACGATTCAGGAGTCTAAAAAGATGAGTTTCGTGAAAATAAGTCGACCACACCCAAAGTTATAAGCATTTGAAAAAAAAAATTCACCACTAGGTGGCGCTGTTTCGAAACTTCTCAGGCTCATTCAGGGCATTGTGCTGATGACCCATACCACGTTTCGTAACAATCCGTTCATGCGTTCATAAAATACAGAATTTTAGCACAAAATTCAAAATGGCCGACAGCCAAAATGACCGATATGGTCAAATTGGATATCAGTCGACTCGGCATGTTGCCCTGAATCTAACGAGACCAATTGTATGATTTTTGGACAAACTGTTCAGAAGTTATAAGCAAAAATAGCCATTTTTCATATCTCCGGACCAGTAGGTGGCGCTGCGCCGAAACACAGCATGTAGCCTCAGGTCATGCTTGTGAGTACAAGTACCAAGTTTGGTCTGAATACGATAAACCGTTGCGGAGATACGGCCTTACGACTGTTTTTGCTAGCGCTACGTAAAATGTATTTGTGCGTTTATCGAAAACGGTTTGACGAATCCATTTGAATTCCATAACTTTTTGTCAGCACTACCTGAAGATGATCTGGTTCAATTTTCGTGCAAATCGGACAAACCGTCTAGGACGAGTTCGAAAAAGTAGCTTTTTTTGAAAATTCAAGATGGCGGCCATATTTTTATGACGGAAAATGACGTCATAGGGTGCAATCGAATCGCCATGAGCTCAGGAATCAGAGAAAAAAAGAATTTCGCTGATTGGCCTTACGGTTCAAAAGTTATTAGCAAAGTAAAAGTGAAACTTTGGACAGGTGGTGGCGCTAGAGGGAATGACTTAGAAACACCAAAATTGGTGTATTTAATGTTGAGACGGTCCTCTATCAGAATGTCAAACCAAAACAACTTTCCCGCAATCGGTTCTATGGGCTGCCATAGACTCCCATGGCGGAAGAATAATAATAATAAATATAGCTGCAAGCAGCAATTACCGGGGCCAAGCAGAATAAGACGACAAGACATGCCAACATGTCTGAAAGTGTCAGACCAACTGCAACAATGAGCAATTAAAGACATTTAAAGAGGATTTTAGGCGAAATGGCTGAAAAATCATGTAAAAAGTGATTCAAAATATGATTTAATGGATTGTCACTTTTGACCAAAAGGTGGCGCTGTTACGAAATTGATGTGGTGTGGTCAGAGTAAGGAGACAGTGACACATACAAAGTTTTGTGTCAATATGTCGAGGCATTGCAGATATAAAGCCTGAATAGTCATTTTGGCATCATGCCTCAACTTTGCTGCTGTGCTATACGAAAACGGTTTCATCAATCGACACGAAATCCATAACTTTTTGTCGGCACAGTCTGGAGATGATACGATTCGATTTTGGTGAAAATCGGACAAACGGTCTAGGAGGAGTTCGAAAAAGTAGGTTTTGAATGAAAATCAAGATGGCGGACAGGAAGTTTGGCCAAATAAGGAAAACTTGGTATCTATGTTCTCGGCTTGACCCAAGGAATCTATTAAGACCCGTGCCATTTCAATAGCCAGATTTATTCAAAAGTTATTAGCCTTTTTGGAAATTTTGTTATAACTTTTGACCACTAGGTGGCGCTGTCTTGAAATATTTTGGTTGCCTTCAGGGGATGGTGCTGATGACACAATCTGAGTTTCGTAATATTACACCAATGCATTTGTTTAGTATAGCATTTTATTTCACAAAACTGTATTGAAGTCAATGGGAATTTCATATTTTGTTCAATTATAGCGCCACCAAGAGGCTCAGTCCCACAATTTTTTTTACGTGTCCTCAGAGTGAGCCCATACATATGTGTGTCAATTTTGGTGAAAATATCTCAATTCGCTTCGGAGTTATAGACATTTATATGAAAAAACACGAAAAAAATGACTGACACATGACTTTGATTGGAAATTAGTACCCCTAAACATCAATATTTTCGCATTTGGGCATTGGCATATAGCTATCGACCTATGTTTCCAAACTTCTGACGGTGGTTTCGTCTCGATCGGACTAGCGGTTTCAAAGATATAGCCAAATGTTTTTTAAGCGCTAAATCACAACGCTACACAAACCGTAAGGCGAAGCCTAGCATGTTTGGTATCGTAGGACTCGGCAACGATTCAGGAGTCTAAAAAGATGAGTTTCGTGAAAATAAGTCGACCACACCCAAAGTTATAAGCATTTGAAAAAAAAAATTCACCACTAGGTGGCGCTGTTTCGAAACTTCTCAGGCTCATTCAGGGCATTGTGCTGATGACCCATACCACATTTCGTAACAATCCGTTCATGCGTTCATAAAATACAGAATTTTAGCACAAAATTCAAAATGGCCGACAGCCAAAATGACCGATATGGTCAAATTGGATATCAGTCGACTCGGCATGTTGCCCTGAATCTAACGAGACCAATTGTATGATTTTTGGACAAACTGTTCAGAAGTTATAAGCAAAAATAGCCATTTTTCATATCTCCGGACCAGTAGGTGGCGCTGCGCCGAAACACAGCATGTAGCCTCAGGTCATGCTTGTGAGTACAAGTACCAAGTTTGGTCTGAATACGATAAACCGTTGCGGAGATACGGCCTTACGACTGTTTTTGCTAGCGCTACGTAAAATGTATTTGTGCGTTTATTGAAAACGGTTTGACGAATCCATTTGAATTCCATAACTTTTTGTCAGCACTACCTGAAGATGATCTGGTTCAATTTTCGTGCAAATCGGACAAACCGTCTAGGACGAGTTCGAAAAAGTAGCTTTTTTTGAAAATTCAAGATGGCGGCCATATTTTTATGACGGCAAATGACGTCATAGGGTGCAATCGAATCGCCATGAGCTCAGGAATCAGAGGAAAAAAGAATTTCGCTGATTGGCCTTACGGTTCAAAAGTTATTAGCAAAATAAAAGTGAAACTTTGGACAGGTGGTGGCGCTAGAGGGAATGACTTAGAAACACCAAAATTGGTGTATTTAATGTTGAGACGGTCCTCTATCAGAATGTCAAACCAAAACAACTTTCCCGCAATCGGTTCTATGGGCTGCCATAGACTCCCATGGCGGAAGAATAATAATAATAATAATAATAATAATAAATATAGCTGCAAGCAGCAATTACCGGGGCCAAGCAGAATAAGACGACAAGACATGCCAACATGTCTGAAAGTGTCAGACCAACTGCAACAATGAGCAATTAAAGACATTTAAAGAGGATTTTAGGCGAAATGGCTGAAAAATCATGTAAAAAGTGATTCAAAATATGATTTAATGGATTGTCACTTTTGACCAAAAGGTGGCGCTGTTACGAAATTGATGTGGTGTGGTCAGAGTAAGGAGACAGTGACACATACAAAGTTTTGTGTCAATATGTCGAGGCATTGCAGATATAAAGCCTGAATAGTCATTTTGGCATCATGCCTCAACTTTGCTGCTGTGCTATACAAAAACGGTTTCATCAATCAACACGAAATCCATAACTTTTTGTCGGCACAGTCTGGAGATGATACGATTCGATTTTGGTGAAAATCGGACAAACGGTCTAGGAGGAGTTCGAAAAAGTAGGTTTTGAATGAAAATCAAGATGGCGGACAGGAAGTTTGGCCAAATAAGGAAAACTTGGTATCTATGTTCTCGGCTTGACCCAAGGAATCTATTAAGACCCGTGGCATTTCAATAGCCAGATTTATTCAAAAGTTATTAGCCTTTTTGGAAATTTTGTTATAACTTTTGACCACTAGGTGGCGCTGTCTTGAAATATTTTGGTTGCCTTCAGGGGATGGTGCTGATGACACAATCTGAGTTTCGTAATATTACACCAATGCATTTGTTTAGTATAGCATTTTATTTCACAAAACTGTATTGAAGTCAATGGGAATTTCATATTTTGTTCAATTATAGCGCCACCAAGAGGCTCAGTCCCACAATTTTTTTTACGTGTCCTCAGAGTGAGCCCATACATATGTGTGTCAATTTTGGTGAAAATATCTCAATTCGCTTCGGAGTTATAGACATTTATATGAAAAAACACGAAAAAAATGACTGACACATGACTTTGATTGGAAATTAGTACCCCTAAACATCAATATTTTCGCATTTGGGCATTGGCATATTGCTATCGACCTATGTTTCCAAACTTCTGACGGTGGTTTCGTCTCGATCGGACTAGCGGTTTCAAAGATATAGCCAAATGTTTTTTAAGCGCTAAATCACAACGCTACACAAACCGTAAGGCGAAACCTAGCATGTTTGGTATCGTAGGACTCGGCAACGATTCAGGAGTCTAAAAAGATGAGTTTCGTGAAAATAAGTCGACCACACCCAAAGTTATAAGCATTTGAAAAAAAAAATTCACCACTAGGTGGCGCTGTTTCGAAACTTCTCAGGCTCATTCAGGGCATTGTGCTGATGACCCATACCACGTTTCGTAACAATCCGTTCATGCGTTCATAAAATACAGAATTTTAGCACAAAATTCAAAATGGCCGACAGCCAAAATGACCGATATGGTCAAATTGGATATCAGTCGACTCGGCATGTTGCCCTGAATCTAACGAGACCAATTGTATGATTTTTGGACAAACTGTTCAGAAGTTATAAGCAAAAATAGCCATTTTTCATATCTCCGGACCAGTAGGTGGCGCTGCGCCGAAACACAGCATGTAGCCTCAGGTCATGCTTGTGAGTACAAGTACCAAGTTTGGTCTGAATACGATAAACCGTTGCGGAGATACGGCCTTACGACTGTTTTTGCTAGCGCTACGTAAAATGTATTTGTGCGTTTATTGAAAACGGTTTGACGAATCCATTTGAATTCCATAACTTTTTGTCAGCACTACCTGAAGATGATCTGGTTCAATTTTCGTGCAAATCGGACAAACCGTCTAGGACGAGTTCGAAAAAGTAGCTTTTTTTGAAAATTCAAGATGGCGGCCATATTTTTATGACGGCAAATGACGTCATAGGGTGCAATCGAATCGCCATGAGCTCAGGAATCAGAGGAAAAAAGAATTTCGCTGATTGGCCTTACGGTTCAAAAGTTATTAGCAAAATAAAAGTGAAACTTTGGACAGGTGGTGGCGCTAGAGGGAATGACTTAGAAACACCAAAATTGGTGTATTTAATGTTGAGACGGTCCTCTATCAGAATGTCAAACCAAAACAACTTTCCCGCAATCGGTTCTATGGGCTGCCATAGACTCCCATGGCGGAAGAATAATAATAATAAATATAGCTGCAAGCAGCAATTACCGGGGCCAAGCAGAATAAGACGACAAGACATGCCAACATGTCTGAAAGTGTCAGACCAACTGCAACAATGAGCAATTAAAGACATTTAAAGAGGATTTTAGGCGAAATGGCTGAAAAATCATGTAAAAAGTGATTCAAAATATGATTTAATGGATTGTCACTTTTGACCAAAAGGTGGCGCTGTTACGAAATTGATGTGGTGTGGTCAGAGTAAGGAGACAGTGACACATACAAAGTTTTGTGTCAATATGTCGAGGCATTGCAGATATAAAGCCTGAATAGTCATTTTGGCATCATGCCTCAACTTTGCTGCTGTGCTATACGAAAACGGTTTCATCAATCGACACGAAATCCATAACTTTTTGTCGGCACAGTCTGGAGATGATACGATTCGATTTTGGTGAAAATCGGACAAACGGTCTAGGAGAAGTTCGAAAAAGTAGGTTTTGAATGAAAATCAAGATGACGGACAGGAAGTTTGGCCAAATAAGGAAAACTTGGTATCTATGTTCTCGGCTTGACCCAAGGAATCTATTAAGACCCGTGGCATTTCAATAGCCAGATTTATTCAAAAGTTATTAGCCTTTTTGGAAATTTTGTTATAACTTTTGACCACTAGGTGGCGCTGTCTTGAAATATTTTGGTTGCCTTCAGGGGATGGTGCTGATGACACAATCTGAGTTTCGTAATATTACACCAATGCATTTGTTTAGTATAGCATTTTATTTCACAAAACTGTATTGAAGTCAATGGGAATTTCATATTTTGTTCAATTATAGCGCCACCAAGAGGCTCAGTCCCACAATTTTTTTTACGTGTCCTCAGAGTGAGCCCATACATATGTGTGTCAATTTTGGTGAAAATATCTCAATTCGCTTCGGAGTTATAGACATTTATATGAAAAAACACGAAAAAAATGACTGACACATGACTTTGATTGGAAATTAGTACCCCTAAACATCAATATTTTCGCATTTGGGCATTGGCGTATAGCTATCGACCTATGTTTTCAAACTTCTGACGGTGGTTTCGTCTCGATCGGACTAGCGGTTTCAAAGATATAGCCAAATGTTTTTTAAGCGCTAAATCACAACGTTACACAAACCGTAAGGCAAAACCTAGCATGTTTGGTATCGTAGGACTCGGCAACGATTCAGGAGTCTAAAAAGATGAGTTTCGTGAAAATATGTCGACCACACCCAAAGTTATAAGCATTTGAAAAAAAAAATTCACCACTAGGTGGCGCTGTTTCGAAACTTCTCAGGCTCATTCAGGGCATTGTGCTGATGACCCATACCACGTTTCGTAACAATCCGTTCATGCGTTCATAAAATACAGAATTTTAGCACAAAATTCAAAATGGCCGACAGCCAAAATGACCGATATGGTCAAATTGGATATCAGTCGACTCGGCATGTTGCCCTGAATCTAACGAGACCAATTGTATGATTTTTGGACAAACTGTTCAGAAGTTATAAGCAAAAATAGCCATTTTTCATATCTCCGGACCAGTAGGTGGCGCTGCGCCGAAACACAGCATGTAGCCTCAGGTCATGCTTGTGAGTACAAGTACCAAGTTTGGTCTGAATACGATAAACCGTTGCGGAGATACGGCCTTACGACTGTTTTTGCTAGCGCTACGTAAAATGTATTTGTGCGTTTATCGAAAACGGTTTGACGAATCCATTTGAATTCCATAACTTTTTGTCAGCACTACCTGAAGATGATCTGGTTCAATTTTCGTGCAAATCGGACAAACCGTCTAGGACGAGTTCGAAAAAGTAGCTTTTTTTGAAAATTCAAGATGGCGGCCATATTTTTATGACGGAAAATGACGTCATAGGGTGCAATCGAATCGCCATGAGCTCAGGAATCAGAGAAAAAAAGAATTTCGCTGATTGGCCTTACGGTTCAAAAGTTATTAGCAAAGTAAAAGTGAAACTTTGGACAGGTGGTGGCGCTAGAGGGAATGACTTAGAAACACCAAAATTGGTGTATTTAATGTTGAGACGGTCCTCTATCAGAATGTCAAACCAAAACAACTTTCCCGCAATCGGTTCTATGGGCTGCCATAGACTCCCATGGCGGAAGAATAATAATAATAAATATAGCTGCAAGCAGCAATTACCGGGGCCAAGCACAATCAGATGACAAGACATGCCAACATTGCTGAAAGTGTCAGACCAATGAGCAATTAAAGACATTAAAGAGGATTTTAGGCAAAATGCCTGAAAAATCATAGAAACAGTGAAGAAAAATATGATTTAATGGACTATCACTTTCGACCAATAGGTGGCGCAGTTACAAAACTGATGTGATGTGGTCAGAGTGAAGTGCCAATGACACATACAAAGTTTGGTGTTAATATGTCAAGGCATTGCAGAGATAAAGCCTGAATAGTGCTATTAGCATCATGCCTCAACTTTGCTGCTGCGCTATACGAAAACGGTTTCGTCTATCGACACGAAATCCATAACTTTTAGTCGGCACGGTCTGGAGATGATACGATTCGATTTTGGTGAAAATCGGACAAACGGTCTAGGAGGAGTTCGAAAAAGTAGGTTTTGACTGAAAATCAAGATGGCGGACAGGAAGTTCGGCCAAATAAGGAAAACTTGGTATCTATGTTCTCGGCTTGACCCAAGGACTCTATTAAGACCAGTGGCATTTCAATAGCCAGATTTATTCAAAAGTTATTAGCCTTTTTGGAAAATTTTGTTATAACTTTTGACCACTAGGTGGCGCTGTTTCGAAATATTTTGAATACCTTCAGGGGATGGTGCTGAAGGAACATTCTGAGTTTCGTAATATTACACCAATGCATTTGTTTAGTATAGCATTTTATTTCACAAAACTGTATTGAAATCAATGGGAATTTCATGTTTTGTTCTATTATAGCGCCACCAAGAGGCTCAGTCCCACCATTTTTTTTATGTGTCATCAGAGTGAGCCCATACATATATGTGTCGATTTTGGTGCAAAAATCTCAATTTGCTTCGGAGTTATAGACATTTATATGAAAAAACACGTAAAAAATGACTGACACATGACTTTGATTGAATATTACTACCCCTAAACATCAATATTTTCGCATTTGGGCATTGGCGTATAGCTATCGACCTATGTTTCCAAACTTCTGACGGTGGTTTCGTCTCGATCGGACAAGCGGTTTCGAAGATATAGCCTAATGTTTTTTAAGCGCTAAATCACAACGCTACACAAACCGTTAGGCAAAACCTAACATGTTTGGTATCGTTGGACTCGGCAACGATTCAGGAGTCCAATGAGATGAGTTTCGTGAAAATAAGTCGATCACACCCAAAGTTATAAGCATTTGAAAAAAAAAATTCACCACTAGGTGGCGCTGTTACGAAACTTCTCACACTCCTTCAGGACATCGTGTTGATGACCCATACCAAGTTTCGTAACAATCCGTTCATGCGTTGTTAAAATACAGCATTTTAGCACAAAATTCAAAATGGCCGACAGTCAAAATGGCCGATATGGCAAAATTGGATATCAGTCGACTCGGCATGTCGTCCTGAATCTATCAAGACCAATTTTATGATTTTTGGACAAACTGTTCAGAAGTTATAAGCAAAAATAGCCATTTTTCATATCTCCGGACCAGTAGGTGGCGCTGCGCCGAAACGCAGCATGTAGCCTCAGGTCATGCTTGTGAGTACATGTACCAAGTTTGGTCTGAATACGATAAACCGTTGCGGAGATACAGCCTTACGACTGTTTTTGCTAGGGCTACGTAAAATGTATTCGTGCGTTTATCGAAAACGGTTTGACGAATCAATTTGAATTCCATAACTTTTGGTCAGCACTGCCTGAAGATGATCTGGTTCAATTTTCGTGCAAATCGGACAAACCGTCTAGGACGAGTTCGAAAAAGTAGCTTTTTCAGAAAATTCAAAATGGCGGCCATATTTATATGACGGAAAATGACGTCATAGGGTGCAATCGAATCTGCATGAGCTCAGGAATCAGAGGAAAAAAGAATTTTGTTGATTGGCCTTACGGTTCAAAAGTTATTAGCAAAATAAAAGTGAAACTTTGGACAGGTGGTGGCGCTAGAGGGAATGACTTAGAAACACAAAAATTGGTGTATTTAATGTTGGGACTGTCCTCTATCAGAATGTCAAACCAAAACAACTTTCCCGCAATCGGTTCTATGGGCTGCCATAGACTCCCATGGCGGAAGAAGAAGAAGAAGAAGAAGAAGAATAATAATAAGAACGGGAACAGATACAATAGGTGCCTCCGCACCTTCGGTGCTTGGCCCCTAATAAATATAGCTGCAAGCAGCCATTACCGGGGCCAAGCACAATAAGACGACAAGACATGCCGACATGTCTGAAAGTGTCAGACCAACTGCAACAATGAGCAATTAAAGACATTTAAAGAGGATTTTAGGCAAAATGCCTGAAAAATCATAGAAACAATAATTAAAAATATGATTTGATGGATTATCACTTTCGACCAATAGGTGGCGCAGTTACAAAACTGATGTGATGTGGTCAGAGTGAAGTTACAATGACACATACAAAGTTTGGTGTCAATATGTCAAGGCATTGCAGAGATAAAGCCTTAATTAATGCTATTAGCATCATGCCTCAACTTTGCTGCTGCGCTATACGAAAACGGTTTCGTCTATCGACACGAAATCCATAACTTTTAGTCGGCACGGTCTGGAGATGATACGATTCGATTTTGGTGAAAATCGGACAAACGGTCTAGGAGGAGTTCGAAAAAGTAGGTTTTGAATGAAAATCAAGATGGCGGACAAGAAGTTTGACCAAATAAGGAAAATTTGGTATCTATGTTCTCGGCTTGACCCAAGGAATCTATTAAGACCAGTGGCATTTACATAGGCCGATGTATTCAAAAGTTATTAGCAGTTTTGGAAATGTTGTTATAACTTTTGACCACTAGGTGGCGCTGTCTCTAAATATTTTGGGTACCTTCAGGGGATGGTGCTGATGGCACATTCTGAGTTTCGTAATATTACACCAATGCATTTGTTTAGTATAGCATTTTATTTCACAAAACTGCATTGAAGTCAATGGGAATTTCATGTTTTGTTCTATTATAGCGCCACCAAGAGGCTCAGTCCCACCATTTTTTTTATGTGTCCTCAGAGTGAGCCCATACATATATGTGTCGATTTTGGTGCAAAAATCTCAATTTGCTTCGGAGTTATAGACATTTATATGAAAAAACACGAAAAAAATGACTGACACATGACTTTGATTGAATATTACTACCCCTAAACATCAATATTTTCGCATTTGGGCATTGGCGTATAGCTATCGACCTATGTTTCCAAACTTCTGACGGTGGTTTCGTCTCGATCGGACAAGCGGTTTCGAAGATATAGCCAAATGTTTTTTAAGCGCTAAATCACAACGCTACACAAACCGTTAGGCGAAACCTAACATGTTTGGTATCGTTGGACTCGGCAACGATTCAGGAGTCCAATGAGATGAGTTTCGTGAAAATAAGTCGATCACACCCAAAGTTATAAGCTTTTGAAAAAAAAAATTCACCACTAGGTGGCGCTGTTACGAAACTTCTCACACTCCTTCAGGACATCGTGTTGATGACCCATACCAAGTTTCGTAACAATCTGTTCATGCGTTGTTAAAATACAGCATTTTAGCACAAAATTCAAAATGGCCGACAGTCAAAATGGCCGATATGGCAAAATTGGATATCAGTCGACTCGGCATGTCGTCCTGAATCTATCAAGACCAATTTTATGATTTTTGGACAAACTGTTCAGAAGTTATAAGCAAAAATATCCATTTTTCATATCTCCGGACCAGTAGGTGGCGCTGCGCCGAAACGCAGCATGTAGCCTCAGGTCATGCTTGTGAGTATATGTACCAAGTTTGGTCTGAATACGATAAACCGTTGCGGAGATACAGCCTTACGACTGTTTTTGCTAGGGCTACGTAAAATGTATTCGTGCGTTTATCAAAAACGGTTTGACGAATCAATTTGAATTCCATAACTTTTGGTCAGCACTGCCTGAAGATGATCTGGTTCAATTTTCGTGCAAATCGGACAAACCGTCTAGGACGAGTTCGAAAAAGTAGCTTTTTCAGCCCATTAAAAATGGCGGCCATATTTATAAGCCGGAAAATGACGTCATAGGGTGCAATCGAATCGGCATGAGCTCGGGAATCAGAGGAAAAAAGAATTTTGTTGATTGGCCAAACGGTTCAAAAGTTATTAGCAAAATAAAAGTGAAATTTTGGACAGTTGGTGGCGCTAGAGGGATTGGTTTTAAGACACCAAATTTGGTATGGTGACTTTTTGGACTGTCCTCTATCATTGTGCCAAATTTCATAACTTTCCCGCAATCGGTTCTATGGGCTGCCATAGACTCCCATGGCGGAAGAAGAATAATAATAATAAATATAGCTGCAAGCAGCAATTACCGGGGCCAAGCAGAATAAGACGACAAGACATGCCAACATGTCTGAAAGTGTCAGACCAACTGCAACAATGAGCAATTATAGACTTTAAAGAGGATTTTATGCAAAATGCCTGAAAAATCATAGAAACAATAATTAAAAATATGATTTTATGGATTATCACTTTCGACCAATAGGTGGCGCAGTTACAAAACTGATGTGATGTGGTCAGAGTGAAGTGACAATGACACATACAAAGTTTGGTGTCAATATGTCAAGGCATTGCAGAGATAAAGCCTGAATAGTGCTATTAGCATCATGCCTCAACTTTGCTGCTGCGCTATACGAAAACGGTTTCGTCTATCGACACGAAATCCATAACTTTTAGTCGGCACGGTCTGGAGATGATACGATTCGATTTTGGTGAAAATCGGACAAACGGTCTAGGAGGAGTTCGAAAAAGTAGGTTTTGACTGAACATCAAGATGGCGGACAGGAAGTTCGGCCAAATAAGGAAAACTTGGTATCTATGTTCTCGGCTTGACCCAAGGAATCTATTAAGACCAGTGGCATTTCAATAGATAGATTTATTCAAAAGTTATTAGCCTTTTTGGAAATTTTGTTATAACTTTTGACCACTAGGTGGCGCTGTTTCGAAATATTTTGAGTACCTTCAGGGGATGGTGCTGAAGGCACATTCTGAGTTTCGTAATATTACACCAATGCATTTGTTTAGTATAGCATTTTATTTCACAAAACTCTATTGAAATCAATGGGAATTTCATGTTTTGTTCTATTATAGCGCCACCAAGAGGCTCAGTCCCACCATTTTTTTTATGTGTCATCAGAGTGAGCCCATACATATATGTGTCGATTTTGGTGCAAAAATCTCAATTTGCTTCGGAGTTATAGACATTTATATGAAAAAACACGTAAAAAATTACTGACACATGACTTTGATTGAATATTACTACCCCTAAACATCAATATTTTCACATTTGGGCATTAGCGTATAGTTAACAAGCTATGATTCCAAACTTCTGACGGTGGTTTCGTCTCAATCGGACAAACGGTTTCGAAGATATAGCCTAATGTTTTTTAAGCGCTAAATCACAATGCTACACAAACCGTTAGGCGAAACCTAACATGTTTGGTATCGTTGGACTCGGCAACGATTCAGGAGTCCAATGAGATGAGTTTCGTGAAAATAAGTCGATCAGACCCAAAGTTATAAGCATTTGAAAAAAAAAATTCACCACTAGGTGGCGCTGTTTCGAAACTTCTCACACTCCTTCAGGACATCGTGCTGATGACCCATACCAAGTTTCGTAACAATCCGTTCATGCGTTGTTAAAATACAGCATTTTAGCACAAAATTCAAAATGGCCGACAGTCAAATTGGCCGATATGGCAAAATTGGATATCAGTCGACTCGGCATGACGCCCTGAATCTATCAAGACCAATTTTATGATTTTTGGACAAACTGTTCAGAAGTTATAAGCAAAAATAGCCATTTTTCATATCTCCGGACCTGTAGGTGGCGCTGTGCCGAAACGCAGCATGTAGCCTCAGGTCATGCTTGTGAGTACATGTACCAAGTTTGGTCTGAATACGATAAACCGTTGCGGAGATACAGCCTTACGACTGTTTTTGCAAGCGCTACGTAAAATTTGTTCGAGCGTTTATCGAAAACGGTTTGACGAATCAACAAGATTTTAATAACTTTTTGTCAACCCTGCCTGAAGATGATCCGATTCAATTTTCGTGCAAATCGGACAAACCGTCTAGGACGAGTTCGAAAAAGTACCTTTTTAGGAAAATTCAAAATGGCGGCCATGTTTTTATGACGGAAAATGACGATATAGGGTGCAATCGAATCGTCATGAGCTCAGGAATCAGAGGAAAAAAGGATTTCGCTGATTGGCCTTACGGTTCAAAAGTTATTAGCAAAGTAAAAGTGAAACTTTGGACAGGTGGTGGCGCTAGAGGGAATGACTTAGACACACCAAAATTGGTGTACTTAATGTTGGGACTGTCCTCTATCAGAATGTCAAACCAAAACAACTTTCCCGCAATCGGTTCTATGGGCTGCCATAGACTCCCATGGCGGAAGAAGAAGAATAATAAATATAGCTGCAAGCAGCAATTATCGGGGCCAAGCGCAAGCAGACGACAGGATATGCCAACATGGCTGAAGGTGTCAGACCAACTGCAACAATGAGCAATTAAATACATTTAAAGAGGATTTTAGGCGAAATGGCTGAAAAATCATATAAAAAGTCATTCGAAATATGATTTAATGGATTATCACTTTCGACCAATCTGTGGCGCAGTTACAAAACTGATGTGATGTGGTCAGAGTGAAGTGACAATGACACATACAAAGTTTGGTGTCAATATGTCAAGGCATTGCAGAGATAAAGCCTGAATAGTGCTTTTAGCATCATGCCTCAACTTTGCTGCTACGCTATACGAAAACGGTTTCGTCTATAGACACGAAATCCATAACTTTTAGTCAGCACAGTCTGGAGATGATACGATTCGATTTTGGTGAAAATCGGACAAACGGTCTAGGAGGAGTTCGAAAAAGTAGGTTTTGACTGAAAATCAAGATGGCGGACAGGAAGCTAGGCCAAATAAGGAAACCTTGGTATCTATGTTCTCGTCTTGACCCAAGGAATCTATTAAGACCAGTTGCATTACAATAGGCCAACTTATTCAAAAGTTATTAGCAGTTTTGTAAATTTTGTTATAACTTTTGACCACTAGGTGGCACTGTCTCGAAATATTTTGGGTACCTTCAGGGGATGGTGCTGATGGCACATTTTGAGTTTCGTAATATTACACCAATGCATTTGTTTAGTATAGCATTTTATTTCACAAAACTGCATTGAAGTCAATGGGAATTTCATGTTTTGTTCTATTATAGCGCCACCAAGAGGCTGAGTCCCACCATCTTTTTTACATGTCCTCAGAGTGAGCTCATACATATGTGTGTCGATTTTGGTGAAAATATCTCAATTCGCTTCGGAGTTATAGACATTTATATGAAAAAACATGTAAAAAATGACTGACACATGACTTTGTTTGGAATTTACTACCCCTAAACATCAATATTTTCGCATTTGGGCATTGGCGTATAGCTATCGACCTATGTTTCCAAACTTCTGACGGTGGTTTCATCTCGATCGGACTAGCGGTTTCAAAGATATAGCCAAATGTTTTTTAAGCGCTAAATCACAACGCTACACAAACCGTAAGGCGAAACCTAGCATGTTTGGTATCATAGGACTCGGCAACGATTCAGGAGTCTAAAAAGATGAGTTTCGTGAAAATAAGTCGACCACACCCAAAGTTATAAGCATTTGAAAAAAAAAATTCACCACTAGGTGGCGCTGTTTCGAAACTTCTCAGGCTCATTCAGGGCATTGTGCTGATGACCCATACCACGTTTCGTAACAATCTGTTCATGCGTTCTTAAAATACAGCATTTTAGCACAAAATTCAAAATGGCCGACAGTCAAAATGGCCGATATGGTAATATTGGATATCAGTCGACTCGGCATGTTACCCTGAATCTAACGAGACCAATTTTATGATTTTTGGACAAACTGTTCAGAAGTTATAAGCAAAAATAGCCATTTTTCATATCTCCGGACCAGTAGGTGGCGCTGCGCCGAAACACAGCATGTAGCCTCAGGTCATGCTTGTGATGACATGTACCAAGTTTGGTCTGAATCCGATAAAGCGTTGCGGAGATACGGCCTTACATCTGTTTTCGCAAGCGCTACGTAAAATGTATTCGTGGGTTTATCGAAAACTGTTAAGCGAATCAACTTGAATTCCATAACTTTTTGTCAGCATGGTCTGTAGATGATCTGGTTCAATTTTCGTGCAAATCGGACAAACCGTCTAGGACGAGTTCGAAAAAGTAGCTTTTTAGATAAATTCAAAATGGCGGCCATATTGTTATGACAGAAATGATGTCATAGGGTGCAATCGAATTGGCATGAGCTCAGGAATCAGAGAGAAAAATAATTGTGTTGATTGGCCTTACGGTTCAAAAGTTATTAGCAAAATAAAAGTGAAACTTTGGACAGGTGGTGGCGCTAGAGGGAATGACTTAGACACACCAAAATTGGTGTATTTAATGTTGGGACTGTCCTCTATCAGAATGTCAAACCAAAACAACTTTCCCGCATTCGGTTCTATGGGCTGCCATAGACTCCCAGTTGGAAGAAGGAAGAATAATAATAATAAGAACGGGAACAGATACAATAGGTGCCTACGCACCTTCGGTGCTTGGCCCCTAATAATAAGAACGGGAACAGATACAATAGGTGCCTCCGCACCTTCGGTGCTTGGCCCCTAATAATAATAAGAACGCGAACAAAAACAATAGGTGCCTCCGCACCTTCGGTGCTTGGCCCCTAATAATAATAATAATAATAATAATAATAAGAAACGGAACAGATACAATAGGTGCCTCCGCACCTTCGGTGCTTGGCCCCTAATAATAATAAGAAACGGAACAGATACAATAGGTGCCTCCGCACCTTCGGTGCTTGGCCCCTAATAATAATAATAATAATAATAATAAGAAACGGAACAGATACAATAGGTGCCTCCGCACCTTCGGTGCTTGGCCCCTAAATATAGCTGCAAGCAGCAATTACCGGGGCCAAGCAGAATAAGACGACAAGACATGCCAACATGTCTGAAAGTGTCAGACCAACTGCAACAATGAGCAATTAAAGACATTTAAAGAGGATTTTAGGCGAAATGGCTGAAAAATCATGTAAAAAGTGATTCAAAATATGATTTAATGGATTGTCACTTTTGACCAAAAGGTGGCGCTGTTACGAAATTGATGTGGTGTGGTCAGAGTAAGGAGACAGTGACACATACAAAGTTTTGTGTCAATATGTCGAGGCATTGCAGATATAAAGCCTGAATAGTCATTTTGGCATCATGCCTCAACTTTGCTGCTGTGCTATACAAAAACGGTTTCATCAATCGACACGAAATCCATAAATTTTTGTCGGCACAGTCTGGAGATGATACGATTCGATTTTGGTGAAAATCGGACAAACGGTCTAGGAGGAGTTAGAAAAAGTAGGTTTTGAATGAAAATCAAGATGGCGGACAGGAAGTTTGGCCAAATAAGGAAAACTTGGTATCTATGTTCTCGGCTTGACCCAAGGAATCTATTAAGACCCGTGGCATTTCAATAGCCAGATTTATTCAAAAGTTATTAGCCTTTTTGGAAATTTTGTTATAACTTTTGACCACTAGGTGGCGCTGTCTTGAAATATTTTGGTTGCCTTCAGGGGATGGTGCTGATGACACAATCTGAGTTTCGTAATATTACACCAATGCATTTGTTTAGTATAGCATTTTATTTCACAAAACTGTATTGAAGTCAATGGGAATTTCATATTTTGTTCAATTATAGCGCCACCAAGAGGCTCAGTCCCACAATTTTTTTTACGTGTCCTCAGAGTGAGCCCATACATATGTGTGTCAATTTTGGTGAAAATATCTCAATTCGCTTCGGAGTTATAGACATTTATATGAAAAAACACGAAAAAAATGACTGACACATGACTTTGATTGGAAATTAGTACCCCTAAACATCAATATTTTCGCATTTGGGCATTGGCGTATAGCTATCGACCTATGTTTCCAAACTTCTGACGGTGGTTTCGTCTCGATCGGACTAGCGGTTTCAAAGATATAGCCAAATGTTTTTTAAGCGCTAAATCACAACGCTACACAAACCGTAAGGCGAAACCTAGCATGTTTGGTATCGTAGGACTCGGCAACGATTCAGGAGTCTAAAAAGATGAGTTTCGTGAAAATAAGTCGACCACACCCAAAGTTATAAGCATTTGAAAAAAAAAATTCACCACTAGGTGGCGCTGTTTCGAAACTTCTCAGGCTCATTCAGGGCATTGTGCTGATGACCCATACCACATTTCGTAACAATCCGTTCATGCGTTCATAAAATACAGAATTTTAGCACAAAATTCAAAATGGCCGACAGCCAAAATGACCGATATGGTCAAATTGGATATCAGTCGACTCGGCATGTTGCCCTGAATCTAACGAGACCAATTGTATGATTTTTGGACAAACTGTTCAGAAGTTATAAGCAAAAATAGCCATTTTTCATATCTCCGGACCAGTAGGTGGCGCTGCGCCGAAACACAGCATGTAGCCTCAGGTCATGCTTGTGAGTACAAGTACCAAGTTTGGTCTGAATACGATAAACCGTTGCGGAGATACGGCCTTACGACTGTTTTTGCTAGCGCTACGTAAAATGTATTTGTGCGTTTATTGAAAACGGTTTGACGAATCCATTTGAATTCCATAACTTTTTGTCAGCACTACCTGAAGATGATCTGGTTCAATTTTCGTGCAAATCGGACAAACCGTCTAGGACGAGTTCGAAAAAGTAGCTTTTTTTGAAAATTCAAGATGGCGGCCATATTTTTATGACGGCAAATGACGTCATAGGGTGCAATCGAATCGCCATGAGCTCAGGAATCAGAGGAAAAAAGAATTTCGCTGATTGGCCTTACGGTTCAAAAGTTATTAGCAAAATAAAAGTGAAACTTTGGACAGGTGGTGGCGCTAGAGGGAATGACTTAGAAACACCAAAATTGGTGTATTTAATGTTGAGACGGTCCTCTATCAGAATGTCAAACCAAAACAACTTTCCCGCAATCGGTTCTATGGGCTGCCATAGACTCCCATGGCGGAAGAAGAAGAAGAAGAAGAAGAAGAAGAATAATAATAAGAACGGGAACAGATACAATAGGTGCCTCCGCACCTTCGGTGCTTGGCCCCTAATAATAATAATAATAATAATAATAATAATAATAATAATAAGAAACGGAACAGATACAATAGGTGCCTCCGCACCTTCGGTGCTTGGCCCCTAATAATAATAATAATAAGAAGAAACGGAACAGATACAATAGGTGCCTCCGCACCTTCGGTGCTTGGCCCCTAATAATAATAATAATAAGAAACGGAACAGATACAATAGGTGCCTCCGCACCTTCGGTGCTTGGCCCCTAATAAGAACGGGAACAGATACAATAGGTGCCTCCGCACCTTCGGTGCTTGGCCCCTAATAATAATAAGTATGAGCAATAACAATAGTGATGCCTTGCTTTCAGCAAGCACCACTAATAATAATAATAAGTATGAGCAATAACAATAGTGATGCCTTGCTTTCAGCAAGCACCACTAACTAGATTAAAAAGTTCGTCGAGACAAACTTTAAGTTGGCTTGAGAAAGTTTGGACTGGAAAGTTTAAAGTTTAAAGTAGTTTGAAGCTTAAAGTAGTTTGAAGTTTAATTTAGTTTAACGTTTAATTTAGTTTAAAGTTTAAAGAAGTTTGAAGTTTAATTTAGTTTAAAGTTTAAAGTAGTTTGAAGTTTAATTTAGTTTACAGTTTAAAGTAGTTTGAAGTTTTTAGTTTAAAGTTTAAATTAGTTTGAAGTTTAAAGTAGTTTAAAGTTGCTAGGGTGTTCTGGGTGGTTGCTATGGTGTTGCTAGGCAGTTGCTAGGGTGTTCTGGGTGGTTGCTAGGCGGTTGCTAGGATGTTCTGGGTGGTTGCTATGGTGTTGCTAGGGTATTCTTGGTGGTTGCTAGGCGGTTGCTAAGGTATTCTGGGTGGTTGCTAGGCAGTTGCTAGGGTGTTCTGGGTGGTTGTTAGGGCGTTGCTAGGCAGTTGCTAGGTGTTCTGGGTGGTTGCTAGGGCGTTGCTAGGCAGTTGCTAGGGTATTCTGAGTGGTTGCTATGGTGTTGCTAGGCAGTTGCTATGGTGTTAATAGGCGGTTGCTAGGGTATTCTTGGTGGCTGCTAGGGCGTTGCTAGGCAGTTGCTAGGGTATTCTGGGTGGTTGCTATGGTGTTGCTAGGCGGTTGCTAGGGTATTCTGGGTGGTTGCTAGGCAGTTGCTAGGCAGTTGCTAGGGTGTTCTGGGTGGTTGCTATGGTGTTGCTAGGCGGTTGCTAGGGTATTATGGGTGGTTGCTAGGCGGTTGCTAGGGTATTCTTGGTGGTTGCTATGGTGTTGCTAGGCGGTTGCTAGGGTATTCTGGGTGGTTGCTGGGTGGTTGCTAGGTGGTTGCTAGGGTATTCTTGGTGGTTGCTAGGGCGTTGCTAGGTGGTTGCTAGGCTGTTCTGGGTGGTTGCTATGGTGTTGCTATGCAGTTGCTATGGTATTCTGGGTGGTTGCTAGGCAGTTGCTAGGGTGTTCTGGGTGGTTACTAGGCAGTTGCTAGGTGTTCTGGGTGGTTGCTAGGCAGTTGCTAGGGTGTTCTGGGTGGTTGCTAAGGTATTTTTGTTAGTTGCTATGGTGTTACTAGGTGGTTGGTAGTTGTCAAATATGGTTACTATGGAGTTTTTATAGAGTTCTTAAAATCTTTAATAACGAGTGCCTTCAGTACGGCACTCGGCCTGCGGCCTCGTGCCTATGGCCGAATAGGCACAAGCATGGAGCGATATCGCAAGGCCACGAGAGTAAAATTGCTTTAAAAAATAAAAAAAATGTAAAAAAATGTTTTTTTTTGGTTTAGGGTGGTTGCTAGGGAGCTCTTAGTGGTTGCTAGGGTGCTGAAACTGGTTGCTAGGGTGTGGCTGTGAAGATTTTAGGCCATTACTTATTGGCTGCTTGATAATATAAATCCTCTGAGGGAGAGAGAGAGGGAGAGACGCAGGGGTGTCAGGCCCTTTGGAGTCTGTGTGTGTGAAAACGTCGGTTGGGATTCAAATATTTTTAGAACTCCCAATGTAAAGTCAATGGGACTTTTTTGGCCGCTTTTTCGTCCGCTGTGCGAACATCGTACACCCGATCGCTTAGAAAAGTCATAGCACACCTCTCCTCAATGAGCCGCTCGATTTGACGCCTCACTCAGGGGTCTGTGACAAACGGTGCGGGGCGCATTACGCGCCAAACTTTTGTCCAGAATAATAAAAAGAAGTAGAATAATAACTAGAATGTACATTTCCTGAAGAAAATGTGAAGTGGTGCTTGCAGTGGCAAAACTCGCCACTCGGTTGCTAGGGTGTTGTACATGATTGCATACGAGCCAACAACCATGTCTGTACGATGTTCTGGAGCTGAAATATGGCTTCTATATGTTGCAATATGGTTGCTAGGTGGCTCTAAATGGTTGCTAGGGTGTGAATACACAGTTACCATGGTGATATTTACAGACTGTTTTACAACTGAAACTAATGAGCCAACCCCCATCTCTATACAATATTCTGATGCAGAGATGCAGGTCTTGTAAAATGGTTGCTAGGGTACTCTGTTTGGTTGCTATGGAGTTGCTTGGCAGCTGCTAATGATGAAACTGCAAAGGCTTCTTGTCAGTATGAATGATATAAACCAACTCCCATCTCTATACGATGTTCTGATGCAGAGATGCTAAACGGTTGCTAGGGTACTCTGTTTGGTTGCTAGGGAGTGGCTTGTCAGCTGCCAATCATGAAACTCCAAAGGCTTCTTGTCACTATGAATGATATAAACCAACTCCCATGCCTCTGCGACATTCAGAATGGAAGATATCCCTCTTTGGATTTTGGTTGCTAGGGTACTCTGTTTGGTTGCTAGGGAGTGGCTTGTCAGCTGCCAATCATGAAACTCCAAAGGCTTCTTGTCACTATGAATGATATAAACCAACTCCCATGCCTCTGTGACATTCAGAATGGAAGATATCCCTCTTTGTATTTTGGTTGCTAAGGTGCTCGACAATGGTTGCTAGGGCGGGGCTTGGAAGTGTTGAGGTGATTCATGATTGGCTGTTTGCTGCCCCGAGTCAAATGAGACCACCCCCACGTTTCTATGACAATTCAGTCTGGAGATATCTCTTTGAACTCTTTCAATGGAAGTCTATGGAACTTGTTGCTAAGGGGCTCTAAATGGTTGCTAGGGCGTGGCTTGATAGCTTCACAATGATCCTGAGAGACTGATTGGTCGTCTGAGTAAAATGAGGCCTCCCCCTTGTCTCTATGACACTGTGATCCAGAGCTACGTTCAATACAAAGTCCCTATGCAATTTACCATAGTAGGAAAAGCATGTGTGTTTCATGGGACGTTGCTTCCCCATAGTAAGTCAATGGGGCAACTTTGGGCATCTCCTGCCCCCCAGGGGTGCAACTTTTACCCCATTGTGAGGTATGTTCTTACAGAGCCTGTTAGCCTCTTCAAATGTGGCAAATCACACGTTTCTGCGAAATCCTCGCTCAGAGCTACGTGTGGTCAAAGTTCGTCTCAATGTTAAGTCAATGGGACTTTTTTGGCCGCTTTTTCGCCCCTGGGGCGAACACCGCACCCCCGATCGCTTATAAAAGTCATAGCACGCCTCTCCTTAATGAGCCGGTTGATTTGACACCTCACTCAGGGGTCTGTGACAAACGGTGCGGGGCGAGTTACGCGCCAAACTTTTGTCCAGAATAATAAGAATAAGAATAATAACTAGAATGTACATTTCCTGAAGAAAATGTGAAGTGGTGCTTGCAGTGGCAAAACTCGCCACTCGGTTGCTAGGGTGTTGTACATGATTGCATACGAGCCAACAACCATGTCTGTATGATGTTGTGGAGCTGAAATATGGCTTCTATATGTTGCAATATGGTTGCTAGGTGGCTCTAAATGGTTGCTAGGGTGTGAATACACAGTTACCATGGTGATATTTACAGACTGTTTTACAACCGAAACTAATGAGCCAACCCCCATCTCTATACAATATTCTGATGCAGAGATGTAAGTCTTGTAAAATGGTTGCTAGGGTACTCTGTTTGGTTGCTATGGAGTTGCTTGGCAGCTGCTAATGATGAAACTGCAAAGGCTTTTTGTCAGTATGAATGATATAAACCAACTCCCATCTCTATACGATGTTCTGATGCAGAGATAAACGGTTGCTAGGGTACTCTGTTTGGTTGCTAGGGAGTAGCTTGGCAGCTGCCAATCATGAAACTCCAAAGGCTGCTTGTCAGTATGAATGATATAATCCAACTCCCATGCCTCTGTGACATACAGAATGGAAGATATCCCTCTTTGGATTTTGGTTGCTAGTGTACTCTATTTGGTTGCTAGGGAGTGGCTTGGCAGCTGGCAATCATGAAACTCCAAAGGCTGCTTGTCAGTATGAATGAAATAATCCAACTCCCATGCCTCTGTGACATACAGAATGGAAGATATCCCTCTTTGGATTTTGGTTGCTAGGGTACTCTGTTTGGTTGCTAGGGAGTGGCTTGTCAGCTGCCAATCATTAAACTCCAAAGGCTTCTTGTCACTATGAATGATATAAACCAACTCCCATGCCTCTGTGACATTCAGAATGGAAGATATCCCTCTTTGGATTTTGGTTGCTAGGGTACTCTGTTTGGTTGCTAGGGAGTGGCTTGTCAGCTGCCAATCATGAAACTCCAAAGGTTTCTTGTCACTATGAATGATATAAACCAACTCCCATGCCTCTGTGACATTCAGAATGGAAGATATCCCTCTTTGGATTTTGGTTGCTAAGGTGCTCGACAATGGTTGCTAGGGAGGGGCTTGGAAGTGTTGAGGTGATTCATGATTGGCTGTTTGCTGCCCTGAGTCAACTGAGACCACCCCCATGTTTCTATGACAATTCAGTCTGGAGATATCTCTTTGAACTCTTTCAATGGAAGTCTATGGAACTTGTTGCTAAGGGGCTGTAAATGGTTGCTAGGGCGTGGCTTGATAGCTTCACAATGATCCTGAGAGACTGATTGGTCGTCTGAGTAAAATGAGCCCTCCCCCTTGTCTCTATGACACTGTGATCCAGAGCTACGTTCAATACAAAGTCCCTATGCAATTTACCATAGTAGGAAAAGCATGTGTGTTTCACGGGACGTTCCTTCCCCATAGTAAGTCAATGGGGCAACTTTGGGCATCTCCTGCCCCCCAGGGGTGCAACTTTTACCCCATTGTGAGGTATGTTCTTACAGAGCCTGTCAGCCACTTCAAATGTGGCAAATCACACGTTTCTGCGAAATCCTCGCTCAGAGCTACGTGTGGTCAAAGTTCGTCGCAATGTTAAGTCAATGGGACTTTTTTGGCCGCTTTTTCGCCCCTGGGGCGAACACCGCACCCCCGATCGCTTATAAAAGTCATAGCACACCTCTCCTTAATGAACCGGTCGATTTGACACCTCACTCAGGGGTCTGTGACAAACGGTGCGGGGCGAGTTACGCGCCAAACTTTGTGTGGAATAATAAGAATAATAACTAGAATGTACATTTCCTGAAGAAAATGTGAAGTGGTGCTTGCAGTGGCAAAACTCGCCACTCGGTTGCTAAAGTGCGTTTAGCTATTTTTTAGCAAGATTATAACAAAATGATCATCATGCTAGCATTATAAGCATGTGACTAACATAATGCTAGCATGTTGCTAGCATGATGCTAATATGATTAGCATGTTGTTAGCATCATGCTAGCATGTTTTTAGCAAAAGCTAACGTGAATGTAGCTAGCATGATTAGCATGTTGTTAGCATGATGCTAGCATTTTTTAACAAGATGCTAACATGAATAGCATGTTTGCTAGCATGTTTGTAGCAAGAAGCTAGCATGATTAGCATGTAGCTAGTATCATGCTAGCATTATTAGCATGTTGCTAGCATCATGCTAGAATTATTAGCATCATGCTAGCATCATGTTAGCATGATTAGCATGTAGCTAGCATGATGCTAGCTTGTTTTACCACGTTGCTAGCATGGTTTACCATGATTTACCATAGTTTACCATGATTTACCACAATTTACCATAGTTTACCAGATTTACTATAGTATACCATGATTTACCATGTTCAAGTATGATTTACTATGATTCTAGCATGATTTGCCATAGTTTACCATGATTTACCACGATTTACTATAGTTTATCATGATTTACTATAGTATACCATGATTTACCATGTTCAAGTATGATTTACTGATTCTAACATGATTTACCATAGTTTACCATGATTTACCATAGTTTACCATGATTTACCACAATTTACTATAGTTTACCATGATTTACTATAGTATACCATGATTTACCATGTTCAAGTATGATTTACTGATTATAGCATGATTTACCATAGTTTACCATGATTTACCATAGTTTACCACGATTTACCACGATTTACTATAGTATACCATGATTTACCATGTTGAAGTATGATTTACTGATTCTAGCATGAATTACCATAGTTTACCATGATTTACCATATTTTACCATGATTTACCACGATTTACCATAGTTTACCATGATTTACTATAGTATACCATGATATACCATGTTCAAGTATGATTTACTGATTCTAGCATGATTTATCATAGTTTACCATGATTTACCATAGTTTACCATGATTTACCATAGTTTACCATGATTTACTATAGTATACCATGATTTACCATGTTCAAGTATGATTTACTATGATTCTAGCATGATTTACCATAGTTTACCATGATTTACCACAATTTACCATAGTTTACTATGATTTACTATAGTATACCATGATTTACCATGTTTTAGTATGATTTACTATGATTCTAGGATGATTTACCATAGTTTACCATGATTTAGTCAAAAGAGCCAAGTCCCATGTCTATACTATGTTTTGATGCAGAGATATACGTTTTGCTAAACGGTTGCTAGGGTACTCTATTTGGTTGCTAGGGAGTGGCTTGGCAGCTGGCAATCATGAAACTCCAAAGGCTGCTTGTCAGTATGAATGAAATAATCCAACTCCCATGCCTCTGTGACATACAGAATGGAAGATATCCCTCTTTGGATTTTGGTTGCTAGGGTACTCTGTTTGGTTGCTAGGGAGTGGCTTGTCAGCTGCCAATCATTAAACTCCAAAGGCTTCTTGTCACTATGAATGATATAAACCAACTCCCATGCCTCTGTGACATTCAGAATGGAAGATATCCCTCTTTGGATTTTGGTTGCTAGGGTACTCTGTTTGGTTGCTAGGGAGTGGCTTGTCAGCTGCCAATCATGAAACTCCAAAGGTTTCTTGTCACTATGAATGATATAAACCAACTCCCATGCCTCTGTGACATTCAGAATGGAAGATATCCCTCTTTGGATTTTGGTTGCTAAGGTGCTCGACAATGGTTGCTAGGGAGGGGCTTGGAAGTGTTGAGGTGATTCATGATTGGCTGTTTGCTGCCCTGAGTCAACTGAGACCACCCCCATGTTTCTATGACAATTCAGTCTGGAGATATCTCTTTGAACTCTTTCAATGGAAGTCTATGGAACTTGTTGCTAAGGGGCTGTAAATGGTTGCTAGGGCGTGGCTTGATAGCTTCACAATGATCCTGAGAGACTGATTGGTCGTCTGAGTAAAATGAGCCCTCCCCCTTGTCTCTATGACACTGTGATCCAGAGCTACGTTCAATACAAAGTCCCTATGCAATTTACCATAGTAGGAAAAGCATGTGTGTTTCACGGGACGTTCCTTCCCCATAGTAAGTCAATGGGGCAACTTTGGGCATCTCCTGCCCCCCAGGGGTGCAACTTTTACCCCATTGTGAGGTATGTTCTTACAGAGCCTGTCAGCCACTTCAAATGTGGCAAATCACACGTTTCTGCGAAATCCTCGCTCAGAGCTACGTGTGGTCAAAGTTCGTCGCAATGTTAAGTCAATGGGACTTTTTTGGCCGCTTTTTCGCCCCTGGGGCGAACACCGCACCCCCGATCGCTTATAAAAGTCATAGCACACCTCTCCTTAATGAACCGGTCGATTTGACACCTCACTCAGGGGTCTGTGACAAACGGTGCGGGGCGAGTTACGCGCCAAACTTTGTGTGGAATAATAAGAATAACTAGAATGTACATTTCCTGAAGAAAATGTGAAGTGGTGCTTGCAGTGGCAAAACTCGCCACTCGGTTGCTAGGGTGTTGTACATGATTGCATATGAGCCAACAACCATGTCTGTACGATGTTGTGGAGCTGAAATATGGCTTCTATATGTTGCAATATGGTTGCTAGGTGGCTCTAAATGGTTGCTAGGGTGTGAATACACAGTTACCATGGTGATATTTACAGACTGTTTTCCAACTGAAACTAATGAGCCAACCCCCATCTCTATACGATGTTCTGATGCAGAGATATACGTTTTGCTAAACGGTTGCTAGGGTACTCTATTTGGTTGCTAGTGAGTGGCTTGTCAGCTGCCAATGATGAAACTCCAAAGGCTTCTTGTCACTATGAATGATATAAACCAACTCCCATGCCTCTGCGACATTCAGAATGGAAGATATGCCTCTTTGGATTTTGGTTGCTAGGGTACTCTGTTTGGTTGCTATGGAGTTACTTGGCAGCTGCCAATGATGCAATTCCAAAGGCTTCTTGTCACTATGAATGATATAAACCAACTTCCATGCCTCTGTGACATTCAGAATGGAAGATATCCCTCTTTGGATGTTAGTTGCTAGGGTACTCTGTTTGGTTGCTAGGGAGTGGCTTGGCAGCTGCCAATCATGAAACTCCAAAGGCTGCTTGTCAGTATGAATGATATAAACCAACTCCCATGTCTCTGTGACATTCAGAATGGAAGATATGCCTCTTTGGATTTTGGTTGCTAGGGTACTCTGTTTGGTTGCTAGGGAGTGGCTTGTCAGCTGCCAATGATGAAATTCCAAAGGCTTCTTGTCAGTATGAATGATATAATCCAACTCCCATGCCTCTGTGACATTCAGAATGGAAGATATGCCTCTTTGGATTTTGGTTGCTATGGTACTCTGTTTGGTTGCTATGGAGTTACTTGGCAGCTGCCAATGATGCAATTCCAAAGGCTTCTTGTCACTATGAATGATATAAACCAACTCCCATGCCTCTGTGACATTCAGAATGGAAGATATCCCTCTTTGGATTTTGGTTGCTAGGGTACTCTGTTTGGTTGCTAGGGAGTGTCTTGGCAGCTGCCAATCATGAAACTCAAAGGCTGCTTGTCAGTATGAATGATATAAACCAACTCCCATGCCTCTGCGACATTCAGAATGGAAGATATCCGTCTTTGGATTTTGGTTGCTAGGGTACTCTGTTTGGTTGCTAGGGAGTGGCTTGGCAGCTGCCAATCATGAAACTCCAAAGGCTTCTTGTCACTACGAATGATATAAACCAACTCCCATGCCTCTGCATTATTCAGAATGGGAGATATCCTTCTTTGGATTTTGGTTGCTAGGGTACTCTGTTTGGTTGCTATGGAGTGGCTTGGCAGCTGCCATTTATGAAACTGCAAAGGCTTCTTGTCACTATGAATGATATAAACCAACTCCCATTTATCTGTGACATTCAGAATGGAAGATATCCCTCTTTGAATTTTGGTTGCTAGGGTACTCTGTTTGGTTGCTAGGGAGTGGCTTGTCAGCTGCCAATCATGAAACTCCAAAGGCTTCTTGTCACTATGAATGATATAAACCAACTCCCATGCCTCTGTGACATTCAGAATGGAAGATATCCCTCTTTGTATTTTGGTTGCTAAGGTGCTCGACAATGGTTGCTAGGGCGGGGCTTGGAAGTGTTGAGGTGATTCATGATTGGCTGTTTGCTGCCCCGAGTCAAATGAGACCACCCCCACGTTTCTATGACAATTCAGTCTGGAGATATCTCTTTGAACTCTTTCAATGGAAGTCTATGGAACTTGTTGCTAAGGGGCTCTAAATGGTTGCTAGGGCGTGGCTTGATAGCTTCACAATGATCCTGAGAGACTGATTGGTCGTCTGAGTAAAATGAGGCCTCCCCCTTGTCTCTATGACACTGTGATCCAGAGCTACGTTCAATACAAAGTCCCTATGCAATTTACCATAGTAGGAAAAGCATGTGTGTTTCATGGGACGTTCCTTCCCCATAGTAAGTCAATGGGGCAACTTTGGGCATCTCCTGCCCCCCAGGGGTGCAACTTTTACCCCATTGTGAGGTATGTTCTTACAGAGCCTGTTAGCCTCTTCAAATGTGGCAAATCACACGTTTCTGCGAAATCCTCGCTCAGAGCTACGTGTGGTCAAAGTTCGTCTCAATGTTAAGTCAATGGGACTTTTTTGGCCGCTTTTTCGCCCCTGGGGCGAACACCGCACCCCCGATCGCTTATAAAAGTCATAGCACACCTCTCCTTAATGAGCCGGTCGATTTGACACCTCACTCAGGGGTCTGTGACAAACGGTGCGGGGCGAGTTACGCGCCAAACTTTTGTCCAGAATAATAAAAAGAACTAGAATGTACATTTCCTGAAGAAAATGTGAAGTGGTGCTTGCAGTGGCAAAACTCGCCACTCGGTTGCTAGGGTGTTGTACATGATTGCATATGAGCCAACAACCATGTCTGTACGATGTTGTGGAGCTGAAATATGGCTTCTATATGTTGCAATATGGTTGCTAGGTGGCTCTAAATGGTTGCTAGGGTGTGAATACACAGTTACCATGGTGATATTTACAGACTGTTTTCCAACTGAAACTAATGAGCCAACCCCCATCTCTATACGATGTTCTGATGCAGAGATATACGTTTTGCTAAACGGTTGCTAGGGTACTCTATTTGGTTGCTAGTGAGTGGCTTGTCAGCTGCCAATGATGAAACTCCAAAGGCTTCTTGTCACTATGAATGATATAAACCAACTCCCATGCCTCTGCGACATTCAGAATGGAAGATATGCCTCTTTGGATTTTGGTTGCTAGGGTACTCTGTTTGGTTGCTATGGAGTTACTTGGCAGCTGCCAATGATGCAATTCCAAAGGCTTCTTGTCACTATGAATGATATAAACCAACTTCCATGCCTCTGTGACATTCAGAATGGAAGATATCCCTCTTTGGATGTTAGTTGCTAGGGTACTCTGTTTGGTTGCTAGGGAGTGGCTTGGCAGCTGCCAATCATGAAACTCCAAAGGCTGCTTGTCAGTATGAATGATATAAACCAACTCCCATGTCTCTGTGACATTCAGAATGGAAGATATGCCTCTTTGGATTTTGGTTGCTAGGGTACTCTGTTTGGTTGCTAGGGAGTGGCTTGTCAGCTGCCAATGATGAAATTCCAAAGGCTTCTTGTCAGTATGAATGATATAATCCAACTCCCATGCCTCTGTGACATTCAGAATGGAAGATATGCCTCTTTGGATTTTGGTTGCTATGGTACTCTGTTTGGTTGCTATGGAGTTACTTGGCAGCTGCCAATGATGCAATTCCAAAGGCTTCTTGTCACTATGAATGATATAAACCAACTCCCATGCCTCTGTGACATTCAGAATGGAAGATATCCCTCTTTGGATTTTGGTTGCTAGGGTACTCTGTTTGGTTGCTAGGGAGTGTCTTGGCAGCTGCCAATCATGAAACTCAAAGGCTGCTTGTCAGTATGAATGATATAAACCAACTCCCATGCCTCTGCGACATTCAGAATGGAAGATATCCGTCTTTGGATTTTGGTTGCTAGGGTACTCTGTTTGGTTGCTAGGGAGTGGCTTGGCAGCTGCCAATCATGAAACTCCAAAGGCTTCTTGTCACTACGAATGATATAAACCAACTCCCATGCCTCTGCATTATTCAGAATGGGAGATATCCTTCTTTGGATTTTGGTTGCTAGGGTACTCTGTTTGGTTGCTATGGAGTGGCTTGGCAGCTGCCATTTATGAAACTGCAAAGGCTTCTTGTCACTATGAATGATATAAACCAACTCCCATTTATCTGTGACATTCAGAATGGAAGATATCCCTCTTTGAATTTTGGTTGCTAGGGTACTCTGTTTGGTTGCTAGGGAGTGGCTTGTCAGCTGCCAATCATGAAACTCCAAAGGCTTCTTGTCACTATGAATGATATAAACCAACTCCCATGCCTCTGTGACATTCAGAATGGAAGATATCCCTCTTTGTATTTTGGTTGCTAAGGTGCTCGACAATGGTTGCTAGGGCGGGGCTTGGAAGTGTTGAGGTGATTCATGATTGGCTGTTTGCTGCCCCGAGTCAAATGAGACCACCCCCACGTTTCTATGACAATTCAGTCTGGAGATATCTCTTTGAACTCTTTCAATGGAAGTCTATGGAACTTGTTGCTAAGGGGCTCTAAATGGTTGCTAGGGCGTGGCTTGATAGCTTCACAATGATCCTGAGAGACTGATTGGTCGTCTGAGTAAAATGAGGCCTCCCCCTTGTCTCTATGACACTGTGATCCAGAGCTACGTTCAATACAAAGTCCCTATGCAATTTACCATAGTAGGAAAAGCATGTGTGTTTCATGGGACGTTCCTTCCCCATAGTAAGTCAATGGGGCAACTTTGGGCATCTCCTGCCCCCCAGGGGTGCAACTTTTACCCCATTGTGAGGTATGTTCTTACAGAGCCTGTTAGCCTCTTCAAATGTGGCAAATCACACGTTTCTGCGAAATCCTCGCTCAGAGCTACGTGTGGTCAAAGTTCGTCTCAATGTTAAGTCAATGGGACTTTTTTGGCCGCTTTTTCGCCCCTGGGGCGAACACCGCACCCCCGATCGCTTATAAAAGTCATAGCACACCTCTCCTTAATGAGCCGGTCGATTTGACACCTCACTCAGGGGTCTGTGACAAACGGTGCGGGGCGAGTTACGCGCCAAACTTTTGTCCAGAATAATAAAAAGAATAATAATAAGTATGAGCAATAACAATAGTGATGCCTTGCTTTCAGCAAGCACCACTAATAATAATAAGTATGAGCAATAACAATAGTGATGCCTTGCTTTCAGCAAGCACCACTAATAACTAGAATGTACATTTCCTGAAGAAAATGTGAAGTGGTGCTTGCAGTGGCAAAACTCGCCACTCGGTTGCTAAAGTGCGTTTAGCTATTTTTTAGCAAGATTATAACAAAATGATCATCATGCTAGCATTATAAGCATGTGACTAACATAATGCTAGCATGTTGCTAGCATGATGCTAATATGATTAGCATGTTGTTAGCATCATGCTAGCATGTTTTTAGCAAAAGCTAACGTGAATGTAGCTAGCATGATTAGCATGTTGTTAGCATGATGCTAGCATTTTTTAACAAGATGCTAACATGAATAGCATGTTTGCTAGCATGTTTGTAGCAAGAAGCTAGCATGATTAGCATGTAGCTAGTATCATGCTAGCATTATTAGCATGTTGCTAGCATCATGCTAGAATTATTAGCATCATGCTAGCATCATGTTAGCATGATTAGCATGTAGCTAGCATGATGCTAGCTTGTTTTACCACGTTGCTAGCATGGTTTACCATGATTTACCATAGTTTACCATGATTTACCACAATTTACCATAGTTTACCAGATTTACTATAGTATACCATGATTTACCATGTTCAAGTATGATTTACTATGATTCTAGCATGATTTGCCATAGTTTACCATGATTTACCACGATTTACTATAGTTTATCATGATTTACTATAGTATACCATGATTTACCATGTTCAAGTATGATTTACTGATTCTAACATGATTTACCATAGTTTACCATGATTTACCATAGTTTACCATGATTTACCACAATTTACTATAGTTTACCATGATTTACTATAGTATACCATGATTTACCATGTTCAAGTATGATTTACTGATTATAGCATGATTTACCATAGTTTACCATGATTTACCATAGTTTACCACGATTTACCACGATTTACTATAGTATACCATGATTTACCATGTTGAAGTATGATTTACTGATTCTAGCATGAATTACCATAGTTTACCATGATTTACCATAGTTTACCATGATTTACCACGATTTACCATAGTTTACCATGATTTACTATAGTATACCATGATATACCATGTTCAAGTATGATTTACTGATTCTAGCATGATTTATCATAGTTTACCATGATTTACCATAGTTTACCATGATTTACCATAGTTTACCATGATTTACTATAGTATACCATGATTTACCATGTTCAAGTATGATTTACTATGATTCTAGCATGATTTACCATAGTTTACCATGATTTACCACAATTTACCATAGTTTACTATGATTTACTATAGTATACCATGATTTACCATGTTTTAGTATGATTTACTATGATTCTAGGATGATTTACCATAGTTTACCATGATTTAGTCAAAAGAGCCAAGTCCCATGTCTATACTATGTTTTGATGCAGAGATATACGTTTTGCTAAACGGTTGCTAGGGTACTCTTTTTGGTTGTTATGGAGTTGCTTGACAGCTGCCAATAATGAAACTGCAAAGGCTTCTTGACACTTTGAATGATATAAACCAACTCCCATGCCTCTGCGACATTCAGAATGGAAGATATGCCTCTTTGGATTTTGGTTGCTAGGGTACTCTGTTTGGTTGCTAGGGAGTGGCTTCTCAGCTGTCAATGATGAAATTCCAAAGGCTTCTTGTCAGTATGAATTATATAATCCAACTCCCATGCCTCTGTGACATTCAGAATGGAAGATATGCCTCTTTGGATTTTGGTTGCTAGGGTACTCTGTTTGGTTGCTATGGAGTTACTTGGCAGCTGCCAATGATGCAGTTCCAAAGGCTTCTTGTCACTATGAATGATATAAACCAACTCCCATGCCTCTGTGACATTCAGAATGGAAGATATCCCTCTTTGGATTGTGGTTGCTAAGGTGCTCGACAATGGTTGCTAGGGAGAGGCTTGGAAGTGTTGAGGTGATTCATGATTGGCTGTTTGCTGCCCCAAGTCAAATGAGACCACCCCCATGTTTCTATGACAATTCAGTCTGGAGATATCTCTTTGAACTCTTTCAATGGAAGTCTATGGAACTTGTTGCTAAGGGGCTCTAAATAGTTGCTAGGGCGTGGCTTGATAGCTTCACAATGATCCTGAGAGACTGATTGGTCGTCTGAGTAAAATGAGCCGTCCCCCTTGTCTCTATGACACTGTGATCCAGAGCTACGTTCAATACAAAGTCCCTATGCAATTTACCATAGTAGGAAAAGCATGTGTGTTTCACGGGACGTTCCTTCCCCATAGTAAGTCAAAGGGGCAACTTTGGGCATCTCCTGCCCCCCAGGGGTGCAACTTTTACCCCATTGTGAGGTATGTTCTTACAGAGCCTGTCAGCCTCTTCAAATGTGGCAAATCACACGTTTCTGCGAAATCGTCGCTCGGAGTTATGACTCGTCAAAGTTTGTCGCAATGTTAAGTCTATGGGATTTTTCGGACGCTTTTTCGCCCCTGGGGCGAACACCGCACCCCCGATCGCTTATAAAAGTCATAGCACACCTCTCCTCAATGAGCCGGTCGATTTGACACCTCATTCATGGATCTGTGACAAACGGTGCGGGACGAGTTACGCGCCAAACTTTGTGTGGAATAATAATAAAAAGAAGAATAATAACTAGAATGTACATTTCCTGAAGAAAATGTGAAGTGGTGCTTGCAGTGGCAAAACTCGCCACTCGGTTGCTAGAGTGTGGTACATGATTGCATACGAGCCAACAAACATGTCTGTACGATGTTCTGGTGCTGAGATATGGCTTAATCATGTTGTTCAGGTGGTTGCTAGGGTGTTGCTAGGGTGTTCTGTGTGGTTGCTAGGGCTTTGCTAGGTGGTTGCTAGGGTGTTCTGGCTGGTTGCTATGGTGTTGCTAGGCGGTTGCTAGGGTATTCTGGGTGGTTGCTATGGCGTTGCTAGGGTATTCTGGGTGGTTGCTATGGTGTTGCTAGGCGGTTGCTAGGGTATTCTGAGTGGTTGCTATGGTGTTGCTAGGCGGTTGCTAGGGTATTCTGCGTGGTTGCTATGGCGTTGCTAGGGTATTCTGGGTGGTTGCTATGGTGTTGCTAGGCGGTTGCTAGGGTATTCTGGGTGGTTGCTATGGTGTTGCTAGGCGGTTGCTAGGGTATTCTGGGTGGTTGCTAGGCGGTTGCTAGGGTATTATTGGTGGTTGCTAGGGCGTTGTTAGGCAGTTGCTAGGGTGTTCTGGGTGGTTGCTATGGTGTTGCTAGGCGGGTGCTAGGGTATTCTGGGTGGTTGCTACGGCGTTGCTAGGCAGTTGCTAGGGTATTATTGGTGGTTGCTAGGGCGTTGCTAGGGTGTTCTGGGTGGTTGCTATGGTGTTGCTAGGCGGTTGCTAGGGTATTCTGGGTTGTTGCTAGGGCGTTGCTAGGGTGTTGCTAGGCGGTTGCTAGGGTATTCTGGATGGTTGCTAGGGCGTTGCTAGGTAGTTGCTAGGCTAGGGTATTCTGGGTGGTTGCTATGGTGTTGCTAGGTGGTTGCTAGGGTATTCTGGGTGGTTGCTAGGCGGTTGCTAGGCAGTTGCTAGGGTATTCTGGGTGGTTGCTATGGTGTTGCTAGGCGGTTGCTAGGGTATTCTGGGTGGTTGCTATGGTGTTGCTAGGTGGTTGCTAGGGTATTCTGGGTGGTTGCTAGGCGGTTGCTAGGGTATTCTTGGTGGTTGCTAGGCAGTTGCTAGGGTATTCTGGGTGGTTGCTAGGGCGTTGCTAGGCAGTTGCTAGGGTGTTCTGGGTGGTTGCTATGGTGTTGCTAGGCAGTTGCTATGGTATTCTGGGTGGATGCTAGGGCGTTGCTAGGGTGTTCTGGGTGGTTGCTAGGCAGTTGCTAGGTGTTCTGGGTGGTTACTAGGCAGTTGCTAGGTGGTTGCTAGGGTATTCTTGGTGGTTGCTAGGGCGTTGCTAGGTGGTTGCTAGGGTGTTCTGGGTGGTTGCTATGGTGTTGCTAGGCAGTTGCTAGGAGTTCTGGGTGGTTGCTAGGCAGTTGCTAGGTGTTCTGGGTGGTTGCTAGGTGTTCTGGGTGGTTGCTAGGCAGTTGCTAGGTGTTCTGGGTGGTTGCTAGGCAGTTGCTAGGGTGTTCTGGGTGCTTGCTAGAGTTTTTTGTGGTTACTAGAGCATTTCTAGACGTTGCTAGGGTGTTCAGGGTGGTTGCTAAGGTGTTTTTGTTAGTTGCTATGGTGTTACTAGGTGGTTGGTAGTTGTCAAATATGGTTACTATGGAGTTTTTATAGAGTTCTTAAAATCTTTAATAACGAGTGCCTTCAGTACGGCACGAGGCCTGCGGCCTCGTGCCTATGGCCGAATAGGCACAAGCATGGAGCGATATCGCAAGGCCATGAGAGTAAAATTGCTTTAAAAAAATAAAAAAATAATAAAAAAATGTTTTTTTTTGGTTTAGGGTGGTTGCTAGGGAGCTCTTAGTGGTTGCTAGGGTGCTGAAACTGGTTGCTAGGGTGTGGCTATGAAGATTTTAGGCCATTACTTATTGGCTGCTTGATAATATAAATCCTCTGAGGGAGAGAGAGAGGGAGAGACGCAGGGGTGTCAGGCCCTTTGGAGTCTGTGTGTGTGAAAACGTCGGTTGGGATTCAAATATTTTTAGAACTCCCAATGTAAAGTCAATGGGGATTTTTTGGCCGCTTTTTCGTCCGCTGTGCGAACATCGTACACCCGATCGCTTAGAAAAGTCATAGCACACCTCTCCTCAATGAGCCGGTCGATTTGACACCTCACTCAGGGGTCTGTGACAAACGGTGCGGGGCGAGTTACGCGCCAAACTTTGTGTGGAATAAGTATGAGCAATAACAATAGTGTTGCTTTGAAAAGCACCACTAATAACTAGAATGTACATTTCCTGAAGAAAATATGAAGTGGTGCTTGCAGTGGCAAAACTCGCCACTGGGCAGATGCTAACACAATTGACATGTTGTGATACCATGATATACCACATTTTAGCATTATTTACCACGATTTACCATGTTTCTAAGATGATGTACTACGATTTACCACATTCCAGCATGATTTACTATGATTAACATGTTGTTAGAATGATGCTAGCAGAATTAGAATGTTGTTAGCATGATTAGCATGTTAGTTGGATGATGCTAGCATGATTAGCATGTTGCTAGCATGCTTTTAACAAGATGCTAGCATGATTAGCATGTTGCTAGCATTCTTTTAACAAGATGCTAACATGATTAGCATTTTGCTAACATGTTTTTAGCTAGATGCTAACAGGATTAGCATGTTGCTAGCATTATGCTAGCTTGAATAACATGTTGTTAACATGATGCTAGCTTGATTAGCATGTTGCTAGCTTGATTAGCATGTTGGTAGCATGATGCTAGCATGATTAACATGATGCTAGCTTGATTAGCATTATGTTAACATGATGCTAGCTTGATTAGCATGTTGATAGCATGATGCTAACATGATTAGCATTTTGTTAGCATGCTTTTAACAAGATGTTAGCATGATTAGCATTTTGCTAGCATGTTTTTAGCTAGATGCTAACATGATTAGCATGTTGATAGCATGATGCTAGCTTGATTAGCATGTTGGTAGCATAATGCTAGCATGATTAGCATGTTGGTAGCATAATGCTAGCATGATTAGCATGTTGTTAGCATGATGCTAACATGATTAGCATGTTGTTAGCATGATGCTAGCTTGATTAGCATGATTAGCATGTTGGTAGCATAATGCTAGCATGATTAGCATGTTGTTAGCATGATGCTAACATGATTAGCATGTTGTTAGCATGATGCTAGCTTGATTAGCATGTTGCTAGCATGATGCTAGCTTGATTAGCATGTTTTGCTAACATGATGCTAGCATGATTAGCATGTTGCTAGCATGTTTTTAACAAGATGCTGTTGCCAGGTGGTTGCTAGGGTGTTCTGGGTGGTTGCTATGGTGTTGCTAGGCAGTTGCTAAGGTGTTCTGGGTGGTTGCTAGGCAGTTGCTAGGGTATTCTTGGTGGTTGCTAGGGTGTTCTGGGTGGTTGCTATGGTGTTGCTAGGCAGTTGCTATGGTATTCTGGGTGGATGCTAGGGCGTTGCTAGGCAGTTGCTAGGGTGTTCTAGGTGGTTGCTAGGTGTTCTGGGTGGTTGCTAGGCAGTTGCTAGGGTGTTCTGGGTGGTTACTAGAGCATTTCTAGACATTGCTAGGTGTTCTGGGTGGTTGCTAGGCAGTTGCTAGGGTGTTCTAGGTGGTTGCTAGGTGTTCTGGGTGGTTGCTAGGCAGTTGCTAGGGTGTTCAGGGTGGTTGCTAGAGTTTTTTGGTGGTTACTAGAGCATTTCTAGACGTTGCTAGGGTGTTCTGGGTGGTTGCTAGGCAGTTGCTAGGGTGTTTTGGGTGGTTGCGAGTGCCTTCAGTACGGCACTCGGCCTCCGGCCTCGTGCCTATGGCTGAATAGGGTGTTCTGGGTGGTTGCGAGTGCCTTCAGTACGGCACTCGGCCTGCGGCCTCGTGCCTATGGCCGAATAGGCACAAGCATGGAGCGATATCGCAAGGCCACAAGAGTAAAATTGCTTTAAAAAATATAAAAAAAATTAAAAAATGTTTTTTTTTGGTTTAGGGTGGTTGCTAGGGAGCTCTTAGTGGTTGCTAGGGTGCTGAAACTGGTTGCTAGGGTGTGGCTATGAAGATTTTAGGCCATAACTTATTGGCTGCTTGATAATATAAATCCTCTGAGGGAGAGAGAGAGGGAGAGATGCAGGGGTGTCAGGCCCTTTGGAGTGGTGTGTGTGTGAAAACGTTGGTTGGGATTCAAATATTTTTAGAACTCCCAATGTAAAGTCAATGGGACTTTTTTGGCTGCTTTTTCGTCCGCTGTGCGAACATCGTACACCCGATCGCTTAGAAAAGTCATAGCACACCTCTCCTCAATGAGCCGGTCGATTTGACACCTCATTCATGGGTCTGTGACAAACGGTGCGGGGCGAGTTACGCGCCAAACTTTGTCCAGAATAATAATAATAACTAGAATGTACATTTCCTGAAGAAAATGTGAAGTGGTGCTTGCAGTGGCAAAACTCGCCACTCGGTTGCTAGGGTGTTGTACATGATTGCATACAAGCCAACAACCATGTCTGTACGATGTTCTGGTGCAGAGATATGGCTTATTCATGTTGTTCAGGTGGTTGCTAGGGTGTTCTGTGTGGTTGCTAGGGTATTCTGGGTGGTTGCTATGGTGTTCTGGGTGGTTGCATGGTGTTGCTAGGCGGTTGCTAGGGTATTCTGGGTGGTTGCTAGGGCGTTGCTAGGGTATTCTGGGTGGTTGCTATGGTGTTGCTAGGCGGTTGCTAGGGTATTCTGGGTGGTTGCTATGGTGTTGCTAGGCGGTTGCTAGGGTATTATGGGTGGTTGCTAGGCGGTTGCTAGGGTATTCTTGGTGGTTGCTAGGGCGTTGCTAGGCAGTTGCTAGGGTGTTCTGGGTGGTTGCTATGGTGTTGCTAGGCGGGTGCTAGGGTATTCTAGGTGGTTGCTACGGCGTTGCTAGGCAGTTGCTAGGGTGTTCTGGGTGGTTGCTATGGTGTTGCTAGGCGGTTGCTAAGGTGTTCTGGGTGGTTGCTAGGGCGTTGCTAGGCAGTTGCTAGGGTATTCTGGGTGGTTGCTAGGCGGTTGCTAGGGTATTCTTGGTGGTTGCTAGGGCGTTGCTAGGCAGTTGCTAGGGTGTTCTGGGTGGTTGCTATGGTGTTGCTAGGGTATTCTGGGTTGTTGCTAGGGCGTTGCTAGGCAGTTGCTAGGGTGTTCTGGGTGGTTGTTATGGTGTTGCTAGGCGGTTGCTAGGGTATTCTGGTGGTTGCTAGGGCGTTGCTAGGCAGTTGCTAGGGTATTCTGGGTGGTTGCTATGGTGTTGCTAGGCGGTTGCTAGGGTATTCTGGGTGGTTGCTAGGGTATTCTTGGTGGTTGCTAGGCAGTTGCTAGGGTATTCTGGGTGGTTGCTAGGGCGTTGCTAGGCAGTTGCTAGGGTGTTCTGGGTGGTTGCTATGGTGTTGTTAGGCAGTTGCTATGGTATTCTGGGTGGATGCTAGGGCGTTGCTAGGGTGTTCTGGGTGGTTGCTAGGCAGTTGCTAGGTGTTCTGGGTGGTTACTAGGCAGTTGCTAGGTGTTCTGGGTGGTTGCTAGGCAGTTGCTAGGATGTTCTGGGTGGTTGCTAGAGTTTTTTGCTGGTTACTAGAGCATTTCTAGACGTTGCTAGGGTGTTCAGGATGGTTGCTAAGGTATTTTTTTAGTTGCTATGATGTTACTAGGTGGTTGGTAGTTGTCAAAGATGGTTACTATGGAGTTTTTATAGAGTAATTAAAATCTTTAATAACGAGTGCCTTCTGTACGGCACTCGGCCTGCGGCCTCGTGCCTATGGTCGAATAGGCACAAGCATGGAGCAATATCGCAAGGCCACGAGTGTAATATTGCATTAAAAAATACAAAAAAATAAAAAAAAATTTTTTTTTTGGTTTAGGGTGGTTGCTAGGGAGCTCTTAGTGGTTGCTAGGGTGCTGAAACTGGTTGCTAGGGTGTGGCTATGAAGATTTTAGGCCATAACTTATTGGCTGCTTGATAATATAAATCCTCTGAGGGAGAGAGAGAGGGAGAGACGCAGGGGTGTCAGGCCCTTTGGAGTGGTGTGTGTGTGAAAACGTCGGTTGGGATTCAAATATTTTTAGAACTCCCAATGTAAAGTCAATGGGACTTTTTTGGCCGCTTTTTCGTCCGCTGTGCGAACATCGTACACCCGATCGCTTAGAAAAGTCATAGCACACCTCTCCTCAATGAGCCGGTCGATTTGATGCCTCACTCAAAGGTCTGTGACAAACGGTGCGGGGCGAGTTTCGCGCCAAACTTTGTCCAGAATAATAAGAATAAGAATAATAACTAGAATGTACATTTCCTGAAGAAAATGTGAAGTGGTGCTTGCAGTGGCAAAACTCGCCACTCGGTTGCTAGGGTGCGGTTAGCTAGATTTTAGCAAGATGATAACAAAATTAACATGATAAGCATGTGACTAACATAATGCTAGCACCATGTTAGCATGATTAGCATATTGCTAGCATGATTATTATGTTGCTAGGATGATGCTAGCATGCTTTTACCATGTGGCTAGCATAGTTTACCATGATTTACCATAGTTTACCATGATTTACCATAGCTTACCATGATTTACTATAGTATACCATGATTTACCATGTTCAAGTATGATTTACTGATTCAAGCATGATTTACCATAGTTTACCATGATTTACCACGATTTACCATAGTTTACCATGATTAACTATAGTATACCATGATTTACCATGTTGAAGTATGATTTACTGATTCTAGCATGATTTAGCATTGTTTACCATGATTTACCACGATTTACCATAGTTTACCATGATTTACTATAGTATACCACGATTTACCATGTTCAAGTATAATTTACTGATTCTAGCATGATTTACCATAGTTTACCATGATTTACCATAGTTTACCACGATTTACCATAGTTTACCATGATTTACCATATACCATAGTTTACCATGATTTACCATAGTTTACCATGATTTCCCACGATTTACCATAGTTTACCATGATTTACTATAGTATACCATGATTTACCATGTTCAAGTATGATTTACTGATTCTAGCATGATTTACCATAGTTTACCATGATTTACCATAGTTTACCATTATTTACCACGATTTACCATAGTTTACCATGATTTACCATAGTTTACCATGATTTACCACGATTTACCACGATTTACCGTAGTTTACCATGATTTACTATAGTATACCATGATTTACCATGTTCAAGTATGATTTACTGATTCTAGCATTATTTATCATAGTTTACCATGATTTACCATGATTTACTATAGTATACCAGATTTACCATAGTTTACCATGATTTACCATGATTTACCATAGTTTACTATGATTTACTATAGTAGACCATGATTTACCATGTTCAAGTATGATTTACTGATTCTAGCATGATTTACCATAGTTTACCATGCTTTTCCATAGTTTACCATGATTTACCATAGTTTACCATGATTTACCATGATTTACCATAGTTTACCATAGTTTACCATGATTTACTATAGTATACCATGATTTACCATGTTCAAGTATGATTTACTGATTCAAGCATGGTTTACCATAGTTTACCACGATTTACTATAGTTTACCATGATTTACTATAGTATACCATGATTTACCATGTTCAAGTATGATTTACTGATTCTAGCATGATATACCATAGTTTACCATGATTTACCATAGTTTACCATGATTTACTATAGTATACCATGATATACCATGTTCAAGTATGATTTACTGATTCTAGCATGATTTACCATAGTTTACCATGATTTACCATAGTTTAACATGATTTACCATAGTTTACCATGATTTACTATAGTATACCATGATTTACCATGTTCAAGTATGATTTACTATGATTCTAGCATGATTCACCATAGTTTACCATGATTTACCACGATTTACCATAGTTTACTATGATTTACTATAGTATACCATGATTTACCATGTTTTAGTATGATTTACTATGATTCTAGGATGATTTACCATAGTTTACCATGATTTAGTCAAAAGAGCCAAGTCCCATCTCTATACTATGTTTTGATGCAGAGATATACGTTTTGCTAAACGGTTGCTAGGGTACTCTTTTTGGTTGTTATGGAGTTGCTTGACAGCTGCCAATGATGAAACTGCAAAGGCTTCTTGACACTTTGAATGATATAAACCAACTCCCATGCCTCTGTGACATTCAGAATGGAAGATATCCCTCTTTGGATTTTGGTTGCTAAGGTGCTCGACAATGGTTGCTATGGAGGGGCCAGGAAGTGTTGAGGTGATTCATGATTGGCCGTTTGCTGCCCCGAGTCAAATGAGACCACCCTCGTGTTTGTATGACAATTCAGTCTGGAGATATCCCTTTGATCTATTTCAATGGAAGTCTATGGGACTTGTTGCTAAGGTTCTCTAAATGGTTGCTAGGGCGTGGCTTGATAGCTTCACAATGAGCCTGAGAGACTGATTGGTCGTCTGAGTAAAATGAGCCCGCCCCCTTGTCTCTATGACACTGTGATCCAGAGCTACGTTCAATAGAAAATCCCTATGCAATTTACCATAGTAGGAAAAGCATGTGTGTTTCACGGGACGTTCCTTCCCCATAGTAAGTCAATGGGGCAACTTTGGGCAGCTCCTGCCCCCCAGGGGTGCAACTTTTACCCCATTGTGAGGTATGCTCTTACAGAGCCTGTTAGCCTCTTCAAATGTGGCAAATCACACGTTTCTGCGAAATCCTCGCTCCGAGCTACGAGTGCTCAAAGTTCGTCGCAATGTTAAGTCATTGGGACTTTTTGGGCCGCTTTTTCACCCCTGGGGCGAACACCGCCCCCCCGATCGCTTATAAAAGTCATAGCACACCTCTCCTCAATGAGCCAGTCGATTTGACACCTCATTCATGAATCTGTGACAAACGGTGCGGGACGAGTTACGCGCCAAACTTTGTGTGGAATAATAATAAAAAGAAGAATAATAATAAGTATGAGCAATAACAATAGTGATGCCTTGCTTTCAGCAAGCACCACTAACTAGAATGTACATTTCCTGAAGAAAATGTGAAGTGGTGCTTACAGTGGCAAAATTCACCACTGGGCAGATGCTAACACAATTAACATGTTGTGATACCATGATATACCACATTTTAGCATTATTTACCACGATTTACCATGTTTCTAAGATGATTTATTACGATTTACCACATTCCAGCATGATTTACTATGATTAACATGTTGTTAGAATGATGCTAGCAGGATTAGCATGTTGTTATCATGATTAGCATGTTGGTTGGATGATGGTAACATGATTAGCATGTTGCTAGCATGCTTTTAACAAGATGCTAGCATGATTAGCATTTTGCTAGCATGTTTTTAGCTAGATACTAACATGATTAGCATGTTGTTAACATTATGCTAGCTTGATTAGCATGTTGCTAGCATGATTAGCATGTTGCTAGCATGATGCTAGCTTGATTAGCATGTTGCTAGCATTATGCTAGCATGATTAGCATGTTGCTAGCATGATGCTAGCTTGATTAGCATGATGCTAGCATTATGCTAGCTTGATTAGCATGTTGTTAGCATGATGCTAGCTTTATTAGCATGTTGATAGCATAATGCTAGCATGATTAGCATGTTGCTAGCATGATGCTAGCTTGATTAGCATGTTGCTAGCATGATGCTAGCTTTATTAGCATGTTGGTAGCCTAATGCTAGCATGATTAGCATGTTGCTAGCATGATGCTAGCTTGATTAGCATGAGGCTAGCATTATGCTAGCTTGATTAGCATGTTGTTAGCATGATGCTAGCTTTATTGGCATGTTGGTAGCCTAATGCTAGCATGATTAGCATGTTGCTAGCATGATGCTAGCTTGATTCGCATTATGCTAGCTTGATTAGCATGTTGCTAGCATGATTAGCATGTTGCTAGCATGGTGCTAGCTTGATTAGCATGCTGCTAGCATAATGCTAGCATGATTAACATGTTGCTAGCATGATGCTAGCTTGATTAGCATGATGCTAACATTAAGCTAGCTTGATTAGCATGTTGTTAGCATGATGCTAGCTTGATTAGCATGTTGCCAGCATGTTTTTAGCAAGATGCTGTTGCCAGGTGGTTGCTAGGGTGTTCTGGGTGGTTGCTATGGTGTTGCTAGGCAGTTGCTAAGGTGTTCTGGGTGGTTGCTAGGCAGTTGCTAGGGTATTCTTGGTGGTTGCTAGGCAGTTGCTAGGGTATTCTTGGTGGTTGCTAGGGCGTTGCTAGGTGGTTGCTAGGGTGTTCTGGGTGGTTGCTATGGTGTTGCTAGGCAGTTGCTATGGTATTCTGGGTGGATACTAGGGCATTGCTAGGCAGTTGCTAGGGTGTTCTGGGTGGTTGCTAGGCAGTTGCTAGGTGTTCTAGGTGGTTGCTAGGCAGTTGCTAGGGTGTTCTGGGTGCTTGCTAGAGTTTTTTGTGGTTACTAGAGCATTTCTAGACGTTGCTATGGTGTTCAGGGTGGTTGCTAAGGTGTTTTTGTTAGTTGCTATGGTGTTACTAGGTGGTTGGTAGTTGTCAAAGATGGTTACTATGGAGTTTTTATAGAGTTCTTAAAATCTTTAATAACGAGTGCCTTCAGTACGGCACGAGGCCTGCGGCCTCGTGCCTATGGCCGAATAGGCACAAGCATGGAGCGATATCGCAAGGCCACGAGAGTAAAATTGCTTTAAAAAATAAAAAAAATGTAAAAAAATGTTTTTTTTTGGTTTAGGGTGGTTGCTAGGGAGCTCTTAGTGGTTGCTAGGGTGCTGAAACTGGTTGCTATGGTGTGGCTATGAAGATTTTAGGCCATTACTTATTGGCTGCTTGATAATATAAATCCTCTGAGGGAGAGAGAGAGGGAGAGACGCAGGGGTGTCAGGCCCCTTGGAGTCTGTGTGTGTGAAAACGTCGGTTGGGATTCAAATATTTTTAGAACTCCCAATGTAAAGTCAATGGGACTTTTTTGGCCGCTTTTTCGTCCGCTGTGCGAACATCGTACACCCGATCGCTTAGAAAAGTCATAGCACACCTCTCCTCAACGAGCCGCTCGATTTGACGCCTCACTCAGGGGTCTGTGACAAACGGTGCGGGGCGCATTACGCGCCAAACTTTTGTCCAGAATAATAAAAAGAAGTAAAAGAATAATAATAAGTATGAGCAATAACAATAGTGATGCTTTCAAAAAAGCACCACTAATAATAAGTATGAGCAATAACAATAGTGATGCTTTTAAAAAAGCACCACTAATAACTAGAATGTACATTTCCTGAAGAAAATGTGAAGTGGTGCTTGCAGTGGCAGTACTCGCCACTCGGTTGCTAGAGTGTGGTACATGATTGCATACAAGCCAACAAACATGTCTGTACGATGTTCTGGTGCTGAGATATGGCTTATTCATGTTGTTCAGGTGGTTGCTAGGGTGTTCTTTGTGGTTGCTAGGGCTTTGCTAGGTGGTTGCTAGGGTGTTCTGGGTGGTTGCTATGGTGTAGCTAGGCGGTTGCTAGGGTATTCTGGGTGGTTGCAAGGGCGTTGCTAGGCAGTTGCTAGGGTGTTCTGGGTAGTTGCTATGGAGTTGCTATGCGGTTGCTAGGGTATTCTGGGTGGTTGCTATGGTGTTGCTAGGTGGTTGCTAGGGTATTCTGGGTGGTTGCTAGGGCGTTGCTAGGCGGTTGCTAGGGTATTCTGGGTGGTTGCTATGGTGTTGCTAGGCGGTTGCTAGGGTATTCTGGGTGGTTGCTAGGGCATTGCTAGGCGGTTGCTAGGGTATTCTGGGTGGTTGCTATGGTGTTGCTAGGCGGTTGCTAGGGTATTCTGGGTGGTTGCTAGGGCATTGCTAGGCGGTTGCTAGGGTGTTCTGGGTGGTTGCTATGGTGTTGCTAGGTGGTTGCTAGGGTATTCTGGGTGGTTGCTAGGGCGTTGCTAGGCAGTTGTTAGGGTATTCTGGGTGGTTGCTATGGTGTTGCTAGGCGGTTGCTAGGGTATTCTGGGGTGTTGCTAGGGCTTTGCTAGGCGGTTGCTAGGGTGTTCTGGGTGGTTGCTAGGCGGTTGCTAGGGTGTTCTGGGTGGTTGCTATGGTGTTGCTAGGGTGTTCTGGGTGGTTGTTAGGCAGTTGCTAGGGTATTTTGGGTGGTTGCTAGGGCGTTGCTAGGCAGTTGCTAGGGTGTTCTGGGTGGTTGTTATGGTGTTGCTAGGCGGTTGCTAGGGTGTTCTGGGTGGTTGCTAGGCGGTTGCTAGGGTGTTCTGGGTGGTTGCTATGGTGTTGCCAGGCGGTTGCTAGGGTGTTCTGGGTGGTTGTTAGGCAGTTGCTAGGGTATTTTGGGTGGTTGCTAGGGCGTTGCTAGGCAGTTGCTAGGGTATTCTTAGTGGTTGCTATGGTGTTGCTAGGTGGTTGCTAGGGTATTCTGGGTGGTTGCTAGGGCGTTGCTAGGCAGTTGTTAGGGTATTCTGGGTGGTTGCTATGGTGTTGCTAGGCGGTTGCTAGGGTATTCTGGGGTGTTGCTAGGGCTTTGCTAGGCGGTTGCTAGGGTATTCTGGGTGGTTGCTAGGCGGTTGCTAGGGTGTTCTGGGTGGTTGCTATGGTGTTGCTAGGCGTTTGCTAGGGTGTTCTGGGTGGTTGTTAGGCAGTTGCTAGGGTATTTTGGGTGGTTGCTAGGGCGTTGCTAGGCAGTTGCTAGGGTGTTCTGGGTGGTTGTTATGGTGTTGCTAGGCGGTTGCTAGGGTATTCTGGGTGGTTGCTAGGGCGTTGCTAGGCAGTTGCTAGGGTGTTCTGGGTGGTTGCTATGGTGTTGCTAGGTGGTTGGTAGGGTATTTTTGGTGGTTGCTAGGGAGTTGCTAGGCAGTTGCTAGGGTGTTCAGGGCGGTTGCTAAGGTATTATGGGTGGTTACTATGGTGTTACTAAGTGGTTGGTAGTTGTCACAGATGATTACTATTGGAGTTCTTAGCATTTTCTTGGCATGATTTAGCACTTACTAATTGCTATTAGCATGTAGCTATTCACAGCTAGCATGTGTAGCATGTTGGAATTCCTCTTTGCTAGCATGAGTCAAAAGATACAACCCCCATCTCTATACGATGTTCTGATGCAGAGAAATAGGTCTTGCAAAATGGTTGCTAAGGTACTTTGTTTGGTTGCTAGGGAGTGGCTTGGCAGCTGCCAATCATGAAACTCTAAAGGCTGCTTGTCAGTATGAATGATATAAACCAACTCCCATTCCTCTGTGACATTCAGAATGAAAGATATCCCTCTATGGATTTTGGTTGCTAAGGTGCTTGACAATGGTTACTAGGGCGGGGCTAGCAAGTGTTGTGGTGTCTCATGAATGGCTGTTTGCTGCCCTGAGTCAAACTTGTCTTAACCCCATCTCTTTATGATGTTCTTATGCAGAGAAATAGGTCTTGCAAAATGGTTGCTAGGGTACTCTGTTTGGTTGCTATGGAGTTGCTTGGCAGCTGCCAATGATGAAACTGCAAAGGCTTCTTGTCACTATGAATGATCTAAACCAACTCCCATGCCTCTGTGACATTCAGAATGGAAGATATCCCTCTAGGATTTTGGTTGCTAAGGTGCTCGACAATGGTTGCTAGGGAGAGGCTAGGAAGTGTTGAGGTGATTCATGATTGGCTGTTTGCTGCCCCGAGTCAACTGAGACCACCCCCATGTTTCTATGACAATTCAGTCCAGAGATATCCCTTTGATCTCTTTCAATTGAAGTCTATGGGACTTGTTGCTAAGGTGCTCTAAATGGTTGCTAGGGCGTGGCTTGATAGCTTCACAATGATCCTTAGAGACTGATTGGTCGTCTGAGTAAAATGAGCCCGCCCCCTTGTCTGTCTGACACTGTGATCCAGAGCTACGTTCAATACAATATCCCTATGCAATGTGTAGGACGGCCCATTTCATGGGACGCTCCTGCCCCCCAGGGGTGCAACTTTTACCCCATTGTGAGGTATGTTCTTACAGAGCCTGTCAGCCTCTTCAAATGTGGCAAATCACACGTTTCTCCGAAATCCTCGCTCAGAGCTACGAGTGCTCAAAGTTCGTCGCAATGTTAAGTCAATGGGACTTTTTGGGCCGCTTTTTCGCCCCTGGGGCGAGCACCGCCCCCCCGATCGCTTATAAAAGTCATAGCACACCTCTCCTCAATGAGCCGGTCGATTTGACACCTCACTCAGGGGTCTGTGACAAATGGTGCGGGGCGCATTACGCGCCAAACTTTTGTCCGGAATAATAATAAAAAGAATAAGAATAATAAGTATGAGCAACTAGAATGTACATTTCCTGAAGAAAATGTGAAGTGGTGCTTGCAGTGGCAAAACTCGCCACTCGGTTGCTAGGGTGTTGTACATGATTGCATATGAGCCAACAACCATGTCTGTACGATGTTGTGGAGCTGAAATATGGCTTCTATATGTTGCAATATGGTTGCTAGGTGGCTCTAAATGGTTGCTAGGGTGTGAATACACAGTTACCATGGTGATATTTACAGACTGTTTTCCAACTGAAACTAATGAGCCAACCCCCATCTCTATACGATGTTCTGATGCAGAGATATACGTTTTGCTAAACGGTTGCTAGGGTACTCTATTTGGTTGCTAGTGAGTGGCTTGTCAGCTGCCAATGATGAAACTCCAAAGGCTTCTTGTCACTATGAATGATATAAACCAACTCCCATGCCTCTGCGACATTCAGAATGGAAGATATGCCTCTTTGGATTTTGGTTGCTAGGGTACTCTGTTTGGTTGCTATGGAGTTACTTGGCAGCTGCCAATGATGCAATTCCAAAGGCTTCTTGTCACTATGAATGATATAAACCAACTTCCATGCCTCTGTGACATTCAGAATGGAAGATATCCCTCTTTGGATGTTAGTTGCTAGGGTACTCTGTTTGGTTGCTAGGGAGTGGCTTGGCAGCTGCCAATCATGAAACTCCAAAGGCTGCTTGTCAGTATGAATGATATAAACCAACTCCCATGTCTCTGTGACATTCAGAATGGAAGATATGCCTCTTTGGATTTTGGTTGCTAGGGTACTCTGTTTGGTTGCTAGGGAGTGGCTTGTCAGCTGCCAATGATGAAATTCCAAAGGCTTCTTGTCAGTATGAATGATATAATCCAACTCCCATGCCTCTGTGACATTCAGAATGGAAGATATGCCTCTTTGGATTTTGGTTGCTATGGTACTCTGTTTGGTTGCTATGGAGTTACTTGGCAGCTGCCAATGATGCAATTCCAAAGGCTTCTTGTCACTATGAATGATATAAACCAACTCCCATGCCTCTGTGACATTCAGAATGGAAGATATCCCTCTTTGGATTTTGGTTGCTAGGGTACTCTGTTTGGTTGCTAGGGAGTGTCTTGGCAGCTGCCAATCATGAAACTCAAAGGCTGCTTGTCAGTATGAATGATATAAACCAACTCCCATGCCTCTGCGACATTCAGAATGGAAGATATCCGTCTTTGGATTTTGGTTGCTAGGGTACTCTGTTTGGTTGCTAGGGAGTGGCTTGGCAGCTGCCAATCATGAAACTCCAAAGGCTTCTTGTCACTACGAATGATATAAACCAACTCCCATGCCTCTGCATTATTCAGAATGGGAGATATCCTTCTTTGGATTTTGGTTGCTAGGGTACTCTGTTTGGTTGCTATGGAGTGGCTTGGCAGCTGCCATTTATGAAACTGCAAAGGCTTCTTGTCACTATGAATGATATAAACCAACTCCCATTTATCTGTGACATTCAGAATGGAAGATATCCCTCTTTGAATTTTGGTTGCTAGGGTACTCTGTTTGGTTGCTAGGGAGTGGCTTGTCAGCTGCCAATCATGAAACTCCAAAGGCTTCTTGTCACTATGAATGATATAAACCAACTCCCATGCCTCTGTGACATTCAGAATGGAAGATATCCCTCTTTGTATTTTGGTTGCTAAGGTGCTCGACAATGGTTGCTAGGGCGGGGCTTGGAAGTGTTGAGGTGATTCATGATTGGCTGTTTGCTGCCCCGAGTCAAATGAGACCACCCCCACGTTTCTATGACAATTCAGTCTGGAGATATCTCTTTGAACTCTTTCAATGGAAGTCTATGGAACTTGTTGCTAAGGGGCTCTAAATGGTTGCTAGGGCGTGGCTTGATAGCTTCACAATGATCCTGAGAGACTGATTGGTCGTCTGAGTAAAATGAGGCCTCCCCCTTGTCTCTATGACACTGTGATCCAGAGCTACGTTCAATACAAAGTCCCTATGCAATTTACCATAGTAGGAAAAGCATGTGTGTTTCATGGGACGTTCCTTCCCCATAGTAAGTCAATGGGGCAACTTTGGGCATCTCCTGCCCCCCAGGGGTGCAACTTTTACCCCATTGTGAGGTATGTTCTTACAGAGCCTGTTAGCCTCTTCAAATGTGGCAAATCACACGTTTCTGCGAAATCCTCGCTCAGAGCTACGTGTGGTCAAAGTTCGTCTCAATGTTAAGTCAATGGGACTTTTTTGGCCGCTTTTTCGCCCCTGGGGCGAACACCGCACCCCCGATCGCTTATAAAAGTCATAGCACACCTCTCCTTAATGAGCCGGTCGATTTGACACCTCACTCAGGGGTCTGTGACAAACGGTGCGGGGCGAGTTACGCGCCAAACTTTTGTCCAGAATAATAAAAAGAATAATAATAAGTATGAGCAATAACAATAGTGATGCCTTGCTTTCAGCAAGCACCACTAATAACAATAGTGATGCCTTGCTTTCAGCAAGCACCACTAACTAGAATGTACATTTCCTGAAGAAAATGTGAAGTGGTGCTTGCAGTGGCAAAACTCACCACTGGGCAGATGCTAACACAATTAACATGTTGTGATACCATGATATACCACGTTTTAGCATTATTTACCACGATTTACCATGTTTCTAAGATGATTTACTACGATTTACCACATTCCAGCATGATTTTCTATGATTAACATGTCGTTAGAATGATGCTAGCAGGATTAGCATGTTGTTAGCATGATTAGCATGTTGGTTGGATGATGCTAGCATGATTAGCATGTTGCTAGTATGCTTTTAACAAGATGCTAGCATGATTAGCATTTTGATAGCATGTTTTTAGCTAGATGCTAACATGATTAGCATGTTGCTAGCATTATGCTAGCTTGATTAGCATGTTGCTAGCATAATGCTAGCATGATTAGCATGTTGCTAGCATGATGCTAGCATTATGCTAGCTTGATTAGCATGTTGGTAGCATGATGCTAGCATGATTAGCATGTTGCTAGCATGATGCTAGCTTGATTAGCATGTTGCTAGCATGATGTTAGCATGATTAGCATGTTGCTAGCTTGATTAGCATGTTGCTAGCATGATGCTAGCTTGATTAGCATGATGCTAGCTTGATTAGCATGTTGCTAGCATGATGATAGCATGATTAGCATGTTGCTAGCATGATGCTAACATTATGCTAGCTTGATTAGCATGTTGCTAGCATGATGCTAGCTTTATTAGCATGTTGGTAGCATGATGCTAGCTTGTTTAGCATGTTGCTAGCATGATGCTAGCATGATTAGCATGTTGGTAGCATGATGCTAGCTTGATTAGCATGTTGCTAGCATGATGCTAGCTTGATTAGCATGATGCTAGCTTGATTAGCATGATGCTAGCATGATGCTAGCATGATAAGCATGTTGCTAGCATGATGCTAGCATGATAAGCATGTTGCCAGGTGGTTGCTAGGGTGTTCTGGGTGGTTGCTATGGTGTTGCTAGGCAGTTGCTAAGGTGTTCTGGGTGGTTGCTAGGCAGTTGCTAGGGTATTCTTGGTTGTTGCTAGGGCGTTGCTAGGTGGTTGCTAGGGTGTTCTGGGTGGTTGCTATGGTGTTGCTAGGCAGTTGCTATGGTATTCTGGGTGGATGCTAGGGTGTTGCTAGGCAGTTGCTATGGTATTCTGGGTGGTTGCTATGGTGTTGCTAAGCAGTTGCTAAGGTGTTCTGGGTGGTTGCTAGGCAGTTGCTAGGGTATTCTTGGTGGTTGCTAGGGCGTTGCTAGGTGGTTGCTAGGGTGTTCTGGGTGCTTGCTAGAGTTTTTTGTGGTTACTAGAGCATTTCTAGACGTTGGTAGGGTGTTCAGGGTGGTTGCTAATGTGTTTTTGTTAGTTGCTATGGTGTTACTAGGTGGTTGGTAGTTGTCAAATATGGTTACTATGGAGTTTTTATAGAGTTCTTAAAATCTTTAATAACGAGTGCCTTCTGTACGGCACTCGGCCTGCGGCCTCGTGCCTATGGCCGAATAGGCACAAGCATGGAGCGATATCGCAAGGCCACGAGAGTAAAATTGCTTTAAAAAATAAAAAAAAAATAAAAAAATGTTTTTTTTTGGTTTAGGGTGGTTGCTAGGGAGCTCTTAGTGGTTGCTAGGGTGCTGAAACTGGTTGCTAGGGTGTGGCTATGAAGATTTTAGGCCATAACTTATTGGCTGCTTGATAATATAAATCCTCTGAGGGAGAGAGAGAGGGAGAGACGCAGGGGTGTCAGGCCCTTTGGAGTCTGTGTGTGTGAAAACGTCGGTTGGGATTCAAATATTTTTAGAACTCCCCATGTAAAGTCAATGGGACTTTTTTGGCCGCTTTTTCGTCCGCTGTGCGAACATCGTACACCCGATCGCTTAGAAAAGTCATAGCACACCTCTCCTCAATGAGGCGGTCGATTTGACACCTCACTCAGGGGTCTGAGACAAACGATGCGGGGCGCATTACGCGCCAAACTTTGTCCAGAATAATAAGAAGAAGAACTAGAATGTACATTTCCTGAAGAAAATGTGAAGTGGTGCTTGCAGTGGCAAAACTCGCCACTCGGTTGCTAGAGTGTGGTACATGATTGCATACAAGCCAACAAACATGTCTGTACGATGTTCTGGTGCTGAGATATGGCTTATTCATGTTGTTCAGGTGGTTGCTAAGGTGTTGCTAGGGTATTCTGTGTGGTTGCTAGGGCTTTGCTAGGTGGTTGCTAGGGTGTTCTGGGTGGTTGCTATGGTGTTGCTAGGCGGTTGCTATGGTGTTGCTAGGCGGTTGCTAGGCAGTTGCTAGGGTGTTCTGGGTGGTTGCTATGAAGCTGCTAGGGTATTCTGGGTGGTTGCTATGGTGTTGCTAGGCGGTTGCTAGGGTATTCTGGGTGATTTCTAGGCAGTTGCTAGGGTTTTCTGGGTGGTTGCTATGGTGTTGCTAGGTGGTTGCTAGGGTATTCTGGGTGGTTGCTAGGGCGTTGCTAGGCAGTTGCTAGGGTGTTCTGGGTGGTTACTATGGTGTTGCTAGGCAGTTGCTAGGGTATTCTGGGTGGTTGCTAGGGTGTTGCTAGGGTAGTCTGGGTAGTTGCTAGGCGTATGCTAGGGTATTCTTGGTGGTTGCTAGGCAGTTGCTAGGGTGTTCTGGGTGGTTGCTATGGTGTTGCTAGGCGGTTGCTAGGGTATTCTGGGTGGTTGCTATGGTGTTGCTAGGCGGTTGCTAGGGTATTCTGGGTGGTTGCCAGGGCGCTGCTATGTGGTTGCTAGGGTATTCTAGGTGGTTGCTATGGTGTTGCTAGGTGGTTGCTAGGGTATTCTGGGTGGTTGCTATGGTGTTGCTAGGTGGTTGCTAGGGTATTCTGGGTGGTTGCTATGGTGTTGCTAGGCAGTTGCTAGGGTATTCTGGGTGGTTGCTATGGTGTTGCTAGGGTGTTCTGGGTGGTTGCTATGGTGTTGCTAGGCAGTTGCTATGGTATTCTGGGTGGATGCTAGGGCATTGCTAGGGTGTTCTGGGTGGTTGCTAGGCAGTTGCTAGGTGTTCTGGGTGGTTGCTAGGCAGTTGCTAGGGTGTTCTGGGTGGTTGCTAGGCGGTTGCTATGCAGTTGCTAGGGTGTTCTGGGTTGTTGTCAGGTGGTTGCTAGGGTGTTCTAGTTGGTTGCTATGGTGTTGCTAGGCAGTTGCTAATGTGTTCCTGGTGGGGTCTAGGGCGTTGCCTAGGTAGTTGCTAGGTGTTCTGGGTGGTTACTACAGCGTTTCTTGATGTTGCTATGGTGTTCAGGGTGGTTGCTAAGGTATTTTTGGTAGTTGCTATGGTGTTACTAGGTGGTTGGTAGTTGACAAAGATGGTTACTATGGAGTTTTTAGAGAGTTCTTAAAATCTTTAATAACGAGTGCCTTCAGTACAGCACTCGGCCTGCGGCCTCGTGCCTATGGCCGAATAGGCACAAGCATGGAGCGATATCGCAAGGCCACGAGAGTAAAATTGCTTTAAAAAATAAAAAAAAATTAAAAAAATGTTTTTTTTTTGTTTAGGGTGGTTGCTAGGGAGCTCTTAGTGGTTGCTAGGGTGCTGAAACTGGTTGCTAGGGTGTGGTTATGAAGATTTTAGGCCATTACTTATTGGTTGCTTGATAATATAAATCCTCTGAGGGAGAGAGAGAGGGAGAGACGCAGGGGTGTCAGGCCCTTTGGAGTCTGTGTGTGTGAAAACGTCGGTTGGGATTCAAATATTTTTAGAATGCCCAATGTTAAGTCAATGGGACTTTTTTGGCCGCTTTTTCGTCCGCTGTGCGAACATCGTACACCCGATCGCTTAGAAAAGTCATAGCACACCTCTCCTCAATGAGCCGCTCGATTTGACACCTCACTCAGGGGTCTGTGACAAACGGTGCGGGGCGCATTACGCGCCAAACTTTTGTCCAGAATAATAAAAAGAACTAGAATGTACATTTCCTGAAGAAAATGTGAAGTGGTGCTTGCAGTGGCAAAATTCGCCACTGGGCAGATGCTAACACAATTTTCATGTTGTGATACCATGATATACCACATTTTAGCATTATTTACCACGATTTACCATGTTTCTAAGATGATGTACTACGATTTACCACATTCCAGCATGATTTACTATGATTAACATGTTGTTAGAATGATGCTAGCAGGATTAGCATGTTGGTTGGATGATGCTAGCATGATTAGCATGTTGCTAGCATGCTTTTAACAAGATGCTAGCATGATTAGCATTTTGCTAGCATGTTTTTAGCTAGATGCTAGCATGATTAGCATGTTGCTAGCATGCTTTTAACAAGATGCTAGCATGATTAGCATTTTGCTAGCATGTTTTTAGCTAGATGTTAACATGATTAGCATGTTGTTAGCATTATGCTAGCTTGATTAGCATGTTGCTAGCATGATTAGCATGTTGCTAACATGATGCTAGTTTGATTAGCATGTTGCTAGCATTATGCTAGCATGATTAGCATGTTGCTAGCATGATGCTAGCTTGATTAGCATGATGCTAGCATGAGGCTAGCTTGATTAGCATGTTGCTAGCATAATGCTAGCATGATTAGCATGTTGCTAGCATGAGGCTAGCTTGATTAGCATGTTGCTAGCATTTTGCTAGCATGTTTTTAGCTAGATGTTAACATGATTAGCATGTTGTTAGCATTATGCTAGCTTGATTAGCATGTTGCTAGCATGATTAGCATGTTGCTAACATGATGCTAGTTTGATTAGCATGTTGCTAGCATTATGCTAGCATGATTAGCATGTTGCTAGCATGATGCTAGCTTGATTAGCATGATGCTAGCATTATGCTAGCTTTATTAGCATGTTGGTAGCATAATGCTAGCATGATTAGCATGTTGCTAGCATGAGGCTAGCTTGATTAGCATGTTGCTAGCATGATTTTAGCATGATTAGCATGTTGCTAGCATGATGCTAGCTTGATTAGCATGTTGCTAACATGATGCTAGTTTGATTAGCATGTTGCTAGCATTATGCTAGCATGATTAGCATGTTGCTAGCATGATGCTAGCTTGATTAGCATGATGCTAGCATTATGCTAGCTTTATTAGCATGTTGGTAGCATAATGCTAGCATGATTAGCATGTTGCTAGCATGAGGCTAGCTTGATTAGCATGTTGCTAGCATGATTTTAGCATGATTAGCATGATGCTAGCTTGATTAGCATGTTGCTAGCATGATGCTAGCTTGATTAACATGTTGCCAGCTTGATTAGCATGTTGCCAGGTGGTTGCTAGGGTGTTCTGGGTGGTTGCTATGGTGTTGCTCGGCAGTTGCTAAGGTGTTCTGGGTGGTTGCTAGGCAGTTGCTAGGGTATTCTTGGTGGTTGCTAGGGCGTTGCTAGGTGGTTGCTAGGGTGTTCTGGGTGGTTGCTATGGTGTTGCTAGGCAGTTGCTATGGTATTCTGGGTGGATGCTAGGGTATTGCTAGGCAGTTGCTAGGGTGTTCTGGGTGGTTGCTAGGTGTTTTGGGTGGTTGCTAGGCAGTTGCTAGGCAGTTGCTAGGGTGTTTTGGGTGCTTGCTAGAGTTTTTTGTGGTTACTAGAGCATTTCTAGACGTTGCTATGGTGTTCAGGGTGGTTGCTAAGGTGTTTTTGTTAGTTGCTATGGTGTTACTAGGTGGTTGGTAGTTGTCAAAGATGGTTACTATGGAGTTTTTAGAGAGTTCTTAAAATCTTTAATAACGAGTGCCTTCTGTACGGCACTCGGCCTGCGGCCTCGTGCCTATGGCCGAATAGGCACCAGCATGGAGCGATATCGCAAGGCCACGAGAGTAAAATTGCTTTAAAAAATAAAAAAAAATTAAAAAATGTTTTTTTTTTTGTTTAGGGTGGTTGCTATGGAGCTCTTAGTGGTTGCTAGGGTGCTGAAACTGGTTGCTAGGGTGTGGCTATGAAGATTTTAGGCCATTACTTATTGGCTGCTTGATAATATAAATCCTCTGAGGGAGAGAGAGAGGGAGAGATGCAGGGGTGTCAGGCCCTTTGGAGTGGTGTGTGTGTGAAAACGTCGGTTGGGATTCAAATATTTTTAGAACTCCCAATGTAAAGTCAATGGGACTTTTTTGGCCGCTTTTTCGTCCGCTGTGCGAACATCGTACACCTGATCGCTTAGAAAAGTCATAGCACACCTCTCCTCAATGAGCCGGTCGATTTGACACCTCACTCAGGGGTCTGTGACAAATGGTGCGGGGCGAGTTACGCGCCAAACTTTTGTCCAGAATAATAAAAAGAATAATAATAAGTATGAGCAATAACAATAGTGATGCTTTCAAAAAAGCACCACTAATAATAATAAGTATGAGCAATAACAATAGTGATGCTTTCAAAAAAGCACCACTAATAATAAGTATGAGCAATAACAATAGTGATGCTTTTAAAAAAGCACCACTAACTAGAATGTACATTTCCTGAAGAAAATGTGAAGTGGTGCTTGCAGTGGCAAAACTCGCCACTCGGTTGCTTGGGTGTTGTACATGATTGCATATGAGCCAACAACCATGTCTGTACGATGTTGTGGAGCTAAAATATGGCTTCTATATGTTGCAATAGGGTTGCTAGGTGGCTCTAAACGGTTGCTAGGGTGTGAATACACAGTTACCATGGTGATATTTACAGACTGTTTTCCAACCGAAACTAATGAGCCAACCCCCATCTCTATACAATATTCTGATGCAGAGATGTAGGTCTTGTAAAATGGTTGCTAGGGTACTCTATTTGGTTGCTATGGAGTTGCTAGGCAGCTGCCAATGATGAAACTCCAAAGGCTTCTTGTCACTATGAATGATATAAACCAACTCCCATGCCTCTGTGACATACAGAATGGAAGATATCCCTCTTTGGATTTTGGTTGCTAGGGTACTCTATTTGGTTGCTAGGGAGTGGCTTGGCAGCTGCCAATCATGAAACTCCAAAGGCTGCTTGTCAGTATGAATGATATAATCCAACTCCCATGCCTCTGTGACATACAGAATGGAAGATATCCCTCTTTGAATTTTGGTTGCTAAGGTACTCTATTTGGTTGCTAGGGAGTGGCTTGTGAGCTGTCAATAATGAAACTAAAAAGGCTGCTTGTCAGTATGAATGATATAAACCAACTTCCATGCCTGTGTGACATTCAGAATGGAAGATATCCCTCTTTTGATTTTGGTTGCTAGGGTACTCTGTTTGGTTGCTATGAAGTTGCTTGGCAGCTGCTAATGATGAAACTGCAAAGGCTTCTTGTCAGTATGAATGATATAAACCAACTCCCATCTCTATACGATGTTCTGATGAAGAGATATAGGTCTTGCTAAACGGTTGCTAGGGTACTCTGTTTGGTTGCTAGGGAGTGGCTTGGCAGCTGCCAATGATGAAACTGCAAAGGCTTCTTGTCATTATGAATTATATAAACCAACTCCCATGCCTCTGTGACATTCAGAATTGAAGATATCCCTCTTTGTTATTTGGTTGCTAGGGTACTCTGTTGGTTGCTAGGGAGTGGCTTGGCAGCTGCCAATCATGAAACTCCAAAGGCTGCTTGTCAGTATGAATGATATAAATCAACTACCATGCCTCTGTGACATTCAGAATGGAAGATAATCCTCTTTGGATTTTGGTTGCTAAGGTGCTCAACAATGGTTGCTAGGGAGGGGCTTGGAAGTGTTGAGGTGATTCATGATTGGCTGTTTGCTGCCCCGAGTCAAATGAGACCACCCCCATGTTTCTATGACAATTCAGTCTGGAGATATCTCTTTGAACTCTTTCAATGGAAGTCTATGGAACTTGTTGCTAAGGGGCTCTAAATGGTTGCTAGGGCGTGGCTTGATAGCTTCACAATGATCCTGAGAGACTGATTGGTCGTCTGAGTAAAATGAGCCCTCCCCCTTGTCTCTATGACACTGTGATCCAGAGCTACGTTCAATACAAAGTCCCTATGCAATTTACCATAGTAGGAAAAGCATGTGTGTTTCACGGGACGTTCCTTCCCCATAGTAAGTCAATGGGGCAACTTTGGGCATCTCCTGCCCCCCAGGGGTGCAACTTTTACCCCATTGTGAGGTATGTTCTTACAGAGCCTGTCAGCCTCTTCAAATGTGGCAAATCACACGTTTCTGCGAAATCCTCTCTCAGAGCTACGTGTGGTCAAAGTTTGTCGCAATGTTAAGTCAATGGGACTTTTTTGGCCGCTTTTTCGCCCCTGGGGCGAACACCGCACCCCCGATCGCTTATAAAAGTCATAGCACACCTCTCCTTAATGAGCCGGTCGATTTGACACCTCATTCATGGGTCTGAGACAAACGGTGCGGGGCGAGTTACGCGCCAAACTTTGTGTGGAATAATAATAAAAAGAAGAATAATAATAAGTATGAGCAATAACAATAGTGATGCCTTGCTTTCAGCAAGCACCACTAAAAATAAGAATAATAAGTATGAGCAATAACAATAGTGATGCTTTCAAAAAAGCACCACTAATAAGTATGAGCAATAACAATAGTGATGCCTTGCTTTCAGCAAGCACCACTAATAATAAGTATGAGCAATAACAATAGTGATGCCTTGCTTTCAGCAAGCACCACTAATAAGTATGCAAGAGAACAATAGTGATGCCTTGCTTTCAGCAAGCACCACTAATAATAAGTATGAGCAATAACAATAGTGATGCTTTCAAAAAAGCACCACTAATAAGTATGCAAGAGAACACTAATGATGCCTTGCTTTCAGCAAGCACCATTAATAAGTATGAGCAATAACAATAGTGATGCTTTCAAAAAAGCACCACTAATAATAAGTATGAGCAATAACAATAGTGATGCCTTGCTTTCAGCAAGCACCACTAATAATAAGTATGAGCAATAACAATAGTGATGCTTTTAAAAAAGCACCACTAATAATAATAAGTATGAGCAATAACAATAGTGATGCTTTCAAAAAAGCACCACTAATAAGTTTAAATAGGATTTCAGTAAGTTGGCTCTCTCAAGCCAACTTAATAAGTTTAAATAGGATTTCAGTAAGTTGGCTCTCTCAAGCCAACTTAATAATGTCACAATAAAAAAGTATAAAAAAAAAATAATATAGTTGTATCACTTGTGATGGTGTTTTGTATAGATGTGGCCAGACGAGCAGTCTACCAATAACATTAGAGCGGCAGCACTACCAACGCCCACAACTGACTTCACAGTATAGCCTACCTAGAGACTAGCAAGGCAAGTTTATTTATATAGCACATTTCATGCACAATGGCAATTCAAAGTGCTTTACATAAGAAATTAAAATAATGAAAAGAAATAAGAATAATTAAAACAGTTTAGAAGAATAAAATAAAATACAGTACAGTACAGTACAAACAGTCGGACGAACATTGGCACAGTGCTCATTCAGTAAATGTATAGTTAAACAGAAGTGTTTTGAGTCTGGATATGAAAGTGTCTACTGTAGGAGCACGTCTGATCTCCTCTGGAAGCTGGTTCCAGCATAATAGCTAAAAGCAGACTCGCCATGCTTAGAGTGAACCCTTGGTATCTCTAGCTGATATGATCCTAATGATCTGAGTGATCTGTTGGGTTTATATTCTGTGAGCATGTCTGCAATGTATTGAGGTCCTAGGCCATTAAATGATTTATATACCAGTAATAATACTTTAAAATCAATCCTAAATCTAACTGGGAGCCAGTGTAAAGACCTGAGGACTGATGTGATATGCTCATATTTTCTGGTTCTGCTCAGAATCCTGGCGGCAGCGTTCTGTATGAGCTGCAACTGTCTTATGGTCTTTTTGGGAAGGCCAGTGAGGAGTCCATTACAATAATCCACCCTGCTGGTGATGAAAGCATGAACAAGTTTCTCTAAGTCTTGTCTGGAAACAAAGCATCTAATTCTTGCAATATTTTTCAGATGATAGTATGCTGATTTAGTTATTGCTTTGACATGACTACTGAAACTAAGGTCTGACTCTAGTGTCACACCAAGATTCCTGACTTGATGTTTAGTTGTTTGACCCCTAGAGTGAAGGTATGCGTTCACCTTGAGAACTTCATCTTTGTTTCCAAATGCAATGACTTCAGTTTTGTCTTTGTTTAATTGAAGAAAGTTTTGACACATCCAATTGTTGACTTCATCAATGCATTGGCACAGGGAGTCAATGGGGCTGTAATCGTTAGGCGATAGGGCTAAGTAAATCTGTGTGTCGTCTGCATAGCTGTGGTAAGCAATTTGGTTCTTTCTCATTATTTGGCTCATTGGGAGCATATAGAGGTTGAACAGGAGTGGCGCAAGAATTGAGCCTTGAGGGACTCCGCATGTCATGGATGTCCACTCAGACTTATGATCTCCTATACTCACATAATAACCTCTCCCATCTAAGTATGACCTGAACCATTTTAGGACTATCCCAGAAAGCCCCACCCAGTTTTGCATGTCAAGAAGTATGTTACGATCGACAGTGTCAAATGCAGCACTGAGGTCGAGTAGCACCAGCACTGATAATTTGCCTGAATCAGTATTTAAAGATGAACTGTTGGTGCTAGCTCTGCTTAAAGGAACACAAATTGTTGTGCCAATCTCCATTAGAAAACAGATGTTAAAACTTGTGCATAAGGGACACTTGGGAATGGAGAAATGTAAGAGATGGGCAAGAGAAGTACTGTATTGGCCGGGCATGCATAGAGACATAGTGACATTAGTGCAGCAATGTGAAGTATGCCAACGGCACAGATATCAGCAACCAAAAGAGCCCATGAAATCACACGACAAACCAGTGGAACCATGGAGAAAGGTTGGAATGGATTTATTTAAACTGAAAGACAAAGACTACTTGTTGCTCATGGACTATCATAACAATTACCAAGAATTTGTGAGGCTGTCAAACACAACAGCAGAGCAAGTGGTTGTGCAAACAAAAGCCATATTTGCACGTCACGTTATTCCAATAACCGTAATAAGCAACAATGGACCACAATTCAAAAGTCAGAGCTTTAAATTAAGAAATTATGGCTTTGAACATTTAACATCAAGTCCCCTTTACCCACAATCCAATGGCTTAGTGGAGAAAGGAGTGCAGATCATGAAACGCCTGCTAAAAAAAGCCGCTGAGACAGAAGTATAGAGAGACAGGTGAAGATCCATACCTGGCTGTTCTTAACTACAGAGCATCACCATTGGAGAATGGCCTTTCACCGGCGGAAATGCTCATGAATAGGAAACTGCGGGCAAAGCTTCCATCAGTGAAGCATCACAAGGTACAGAGTACACTGAATTCTGCGAATGAGAGGCAGGCGAGGCATTACAACAGAACAGCCAAACCGCTGAGTCCACTAGCTCAGGAAGAAGTAGTGCGGGTGAGATGTGATGGACAGCGTGAGAGACTACACCCAGGTCATACGAAGTGTTGACAGAACATGGAAAGATAATGAGGCGGAACAGAAGACACCTGCTGAAAGTGCCTCAGAGAGACAGAAGAATCAAGGAAAGTGACTCACATGACCTGGAAATCTCTAAGCAATGTGAACAATCAAAATTGCAAGGCAAGTTATCAGAGACTCAGACAGAACATCCAAAAAGACAAAGTAAAAGACCACAAAGACTGATAGAAGAAATGTGAAGACGTGTTCAGATAACAGATAAAGTTTTTTTTGTAAAACCAGGGTAAGCAGAGATTATAAGGGAATAATTTTGTTAAAGTTTCACATTTAAGTGGAGACAACTAAGAATTGTAAATGGTGGAATATAAAGAGTTATTTGTATTATTTTGAAGGAGGATCAAATATTGTTTGTGTATGAAGTTAAAAAAAAAGGAAAGAAAAAAAGAAAGAAGGGAAGATGTATTGATATGTGTTCTATGCTAACTGGGCCACTAGATGGCAGTATAAAGCGGCAGAAAGCCAAGTTCAACACTGTGTTAGCATTCTGATAGCAGTACTCGGTGAGCCTCGTCAATACAATCCTCTTCCTCCTCTTACACACACTCTTCCTCCTCTTACACACACTTTTCCTCCTCTTACACACACTCTTCCTCCTTTTACACACTCTTCCTCCTCTTACACACACTCTTCCTCTTACACACACTCTTCCTCCTCTTACACTCACTCCTCCTCTTACACACACTCTTCCTCCTCTTACACACACTCTTCCTCCTCTTACACACACTCTTCCTCCTCTTACACATACTCTTCCTCATCATCCTCTTCCTCTTCCTCACACTCTTCCTCTTACACGTACTCGTCAAGTCAAGTCAAGTCATCTTCATTTATATAGCGCTTTTAACAATGTAGATTGCTTCAAAGCAGCTTTACAGAGATAAGTGTATAATTTAAGGTAACAGAGATTGTTTTGGCTTTATAGCAGATTTAAGTTATTTCCATCTAAAGTTAGTTTTGATTGATTTGCTTCCGTCGCGACGATCATTTGTTATTAAATTAGGGGTCGCTAAGACGACACCATTCCCTCTACACAGACTTTAGACACGAACCTGTGAGAAACGCTGATGGCGTTCACATGCGCATTTAGAATGGGTTCTATAGTTATGTGCGTTTGAATATACGCAGGTTTGGAATTCCCTACAAGCCAAGCCTAAACAAAGTACTTGTCTTTCCTTATAAATTTTGATAAAGAATTTTATTTTATTTTGTTGCTTTGGGGTAGGAACGCGAAACGAATTTTCCCGACAACGCCTTATCTGTAGTGGTAGTGGGATCCTCCATAGGGAGAGACTAGTTGGCACTTCAGCACAGCGTTGTCATCGGGTCCAGGCGAAGGTCCTTCGTCAGATCTGGATACGGCCTGGATCCGGCAGGCTGCGGGAAAACCTCGGGATAAACACAGACACTAAAATTAGTGTAGATGCCATTCTTCTCATGATTTAACGAGTACATCAGGATTTTTGGGAAGTGTTCCCGGTTCCGGCTGACCTAATCTATGCAGCCTAACATTAAATTATAGAAGTCTATAATGTATTATGTGAATGCTAGGTCAAAGAGATGTGTCTTTAATCTGGCTTTGAACTGACAGAGTGTGTCTGCTTCCCGGACAATGGTAGAAAGACTGTTCCAGAGTTTTGGTGCTAAATAGGAAAAGGATCTACCGCCATCAGTCGATTTAGATATTCTAGGTTTTAGTAACTGGCCGGAATTTTGAGATTGCAATAGACGTGAAGGAGTATAATGCGTTAAGAGCTCGCTCAAGTACTGCGGAGCTAAACCATTTAGTGCTTTGTAAGTGATCAGCAATATTTTAAAATTGATGCAATGTTTAATAGGGAGCCAGTGCAGTTTTGACAGAACTGGGCTAATATGGTCATACTTCCTGGTTCTGGTAAGAACTCGAGCTGCTGCGTTTTGGACCAGCTGTAGTTTGTTTATTAAGCGTGCAGGGCAACCACCCATAATAGCATTACAATAATCTAGCCTTGATGTCATGAACGCATTAACTAATTGTTCCGTATTTGTCAATGAGAGCATATGGCGTAATTTAGATATATTTTTAAGATGGAAAAATGCAGTTTTACAGATACTAGACACGTGACTTTCAAATGAAAGATTGGTATCAAAGAGCACACACACACACACACACACACACACACACACACACAGGTTCCTAACCGACGGCGAAGACTTGACAGAGCAGCCATCAAGTGTTAGACAGTATTCTAGATTATTACATGTGGAAGTTTTTTGTCCAATAATTAGAAACTCAATTAAAATTGGAAATTACGAGTCATCCAATTTTTTATATCAGCAATGCATTCTGTTAATTTTGTGAACTGATAAGTTTCGTTATAGAGCTGAGTATCATCGGCATAACAGTGAAAGCTAATGCCATGTTTCCTAATGATATCTCCTAATGGTAGCATGTACAGAGTGAACAGCAGTGGTCCTAGTACTGAGCCTTGTGGTACGCCATACTGAACTTGTGATCGATGAGACATCTCATCATTTACTGCTACAAACTGATAACGGTCAGATAAGTATGATTTAAACCATGCTAGTGCATTTCCACTAATGCCAACATCATTTTCTAGTCTATTTAAAAGAATGTTGTGGTCGATAGTATCAAATGCAGCACTAAGATCGAGTAACACTAATAGAGAGACACAACCACGATCGGATGATAAGAGCAAATCATTTGTGACTCTAACGAGAGCAGTCTCGGTACTGCCTTTTCTAATATCTTTGACAGAAAAGGTAGATTCGAGATCGGCCTGTAATTGACTAATTCTGTAGGATCAAGTTGCGTTTTTTTAACAAGCGGTTTAATCATAGCCAGCTTAAAGTTTTTTGGTACGTATCCTAGAGACAAAGACGAATTAATGATATTAAGAAGAGGATCTATGACATCTGGAAGTATTTCTTTCAGTAGCTTAGTCGGTATAGGGTCTAACATACATGTTGTAGATTTAGATGATTTAACGAGTTTAGTAAATTCTTCCTCTCCTATAGCAACGAATGAATCAAATTTTTCCTCAGGGAGACTACAATGCACTGCCTGATGCGATACTGTAGTAGACGGTTGCATAGTTATAATTTTGTCCCTGATATTATCAATCTTATAAGTGAAGAAGTTCATAAAATCATTACTGCTGTGTTGCTTGGAAACTTCGGTGCTTGAAGCTTTATTTTTCGTTAGTTTAGCCACCGTTTCAAATAAATACCTAGGATTATGTTTATTTTCTTCTAATAGGGTTGAAAAATAAGCAGATCTAGCAGCTTTTAAAGCCTCTCTATAAGTAATAGAGCTCTCCTTCCATGAAATGCGAAATACCTCTAGTTTTGTTTTCTTCCAGTTGCGCTCCATTTTTCTGGCTGCTCTCTTAAGGGCCTGAGTGTGCTCGTTGTACTCGTCATCCTCTTCCTCTCAGATTGTTGGTATCATCATTCAGTGCACATGTAAACTATTCTGAACTCGCTCATATTCTGTACAGTTGATTTAATCCGTTTATCACATCATTATAAACAAGTGTGAATAATTTTGAGCTGTTGTGTGTAAATGATGATGCTTCTTATAGTTGTGTTTAACTCTAGTTGTTTAACTCTATTTGTGTTGTAGTTGTGTTTTACTCTAGTTGTATAACTCTATTTGTGTTGTAGTTGTGTTTATCTCTAGTTGTGTTTAACTTTAGTTGTGTAGTAGTTGTGTTTAACTCTAGTTGTGTTTTACTCTAGTTGTGTTTAACTTTAGTTGTTTATCTCTAGTTGTGTTGTAGTTGTGTTTTACTCTAGTTGTGTTTAACTTTAGTTGTGTAGTAGTTGTGTTTATCTCTAGTTGTGTTGTAGTTGTCTTTAACTCTAGTTGTGTTGCAGTTGTGTTTAACTCTAGTTGTGTTTAACTTTAGTTGTGTAGTAGTTGTGTTTATTTCTAGTTGTGTTGTAGTTGTGTTTAACTCTAGTTGTGTTGCAGTTGTGTTTAACTCTAGTTGTGTTTAACTTTAGTCGTGTAGTAGTTGTGTTTATCTCTAGTTGTGTTTTACTCTAGTTGTTTAACTTTAGTTGTTTATCTCTAGTTGTGTTGTAGTTGTGTTTTACTCTAGTTGTGTTTAACTTTAGTTGTGTAGTAGTTGTGTTTATCTCTAGTTGTGTTGTAGTTGTTTAACTCTAGTTGTGTTGCAGTTGTGTTTAACTCTAGTTGTGTTTAACTTTAGTTGTGTAGTAGTTGTGTTTATCTCTAGTTGTGTTGTAGTTGTGTTTAACTCTAGTTGTGTTGTAGTTGTGTTTAACTCTAGCTGTGTTTAACTCTAGTTGTGTTTAACTTTAGTTGTGTAGTAGTTGTGTTTATCTATAGTTGTGTTGTAGTTGTGTTTAACTCTAGTTGTGTTGTAGTTGTGTTTAACTTTAGTTGTGTAGTAGTTGTTTTTATCTCTAGTTGTGTTGTAGTTGTGTTTAACTCTAGTTGTGTTGTAGTTGTGTTTAACTCTAGTTGTGTTGCAGTTGTGTTTAACTCTAGTTGTGTTGCAGTTGTGTTTAACTCTAGTTGTGTTTAACTCTAGTTGTGTAGTAGTTGTTTATCTCTAGTTGTGTTGTAGTTGTGTTTAACTCTAGTTGTGTTTAACTCTAGTTGTGTTGCAGTTGTGTTTAACTCTAGTTGTGTTTAACTCTAGTTGTGTTGCAGTTGTGTTTAACTCTAGTTGTGTTTAACTTTAGTTGTGTAGTAGTTGTTTATCTCTAGTTGTGTTGTAGTTGTGTTTAACTCTTGTTGTGTTGTATTTTTATTATCTATTTTGGCTCCTGCGATGGGTAGGGGGGCGTCCCATCCCTGTGCGTTGAGCCGACCAGATGAACCAGTTGTTTCCAGTACTGACGGTCTTGTGCCAGCTGCTCTGCATCCTCCACAGCAACTCCATGTTGTTGGAGGTCGACCGCAAGGACGTCAAGCCATCGGGTGCGGGGTCTACCTTGTGGGCGTCTCCAGCCTGCGGCCCTCGGATCAAACTGGAGAATGGCTCTCGTCGGATGGTCAGGAGGAAGGCGGAGGACATGGCCGAACCAGCGGGTACGACGTTGCGCAGCCAAGCAGGATGCTCTGGGCTGGCACGTACGGGCTCTAAGCACTTGATTGGAAACCCGCTGGGGCCACCTGATGTTCTCAATGGTTCTGAGAGCCCTGCTATCAAAGCCATCTAATCTTGCAGACAGTGTCTTATTTAAGGGCCAAGTCTCCGAGCCATAAAGCAGGATGGAAAGTACTGCTGAGTTGTAAATCCGGAGCTTTGTCTTGCGTGAGATGGTCTGGTGCCGCCAGAGTGGTTTCCAGAGAGACTGCAGGGCTGACGCAGCCAGGGCTCTTCTGCGGGTAATCTCTGGTTTTAGGTCCCCGTTGTCTGTCACTATGGATCCCAGATACATAAAGTTCTTGACAGGCTCTACAATGTCATTGCCAAGCCGCAGGGAAGGTGGATGCGGTCCGTCACCGACATACATATACTTGGTTTTCGTCCAGCTCACCTGGAGGCCAAGATTCTTGGCCTCTTCACTGTATATGCCCAGAGCATCTCTCAGCTGGCTGTAGGAGGTGCTGAGCAGGATGGTGTCGTCAGCGTACTCTAGGTCAGTCAGGTGGTAACTGCCGAAGGACACTCCGGGGACCCGCTCACAAACCCTGGACATCAGATGGTCAATGATGCAGTTGAAGAGGTCAGGAGCAGCCACGCAGCCCTGGCGAACGCCACTGGAGATGGAAAACCAGTCTGAGTCTCTGCCGTTGATGCGGACACAGCTCTGAGCGTTGCTATAAAGCAACTTGAACAGGGCAACGATCTTGGGTGGTGCTCCAAGGGCGTGTAGGATACTCCACAGTGAAGTATGGCAGACGGTGTCAAAGGCAGCCTTCAGATCTATGAACCCGATGTAAAGATGGCGATCTTTACGGAATTCATAGGTCTTCTCTATCAGCAAGCGAACGGCGGAGATTTGGTCTGTTGTGGAGCGGTTAGGCATGAAGCCAGCCTGCTGGGGACGGCGGCTGCTTCTGATGGCTGGGAGAGCACGAGTGAGCAAGATCCTAGTAAAGAGCTTGCCGGGGATGGAGAGAAGGGTAATGCCTCTGTGGTTGCCGCAGACTAGCCTGTCACCCTTGCGTTTCCAGAAGGGCAAGATGACTCCTCTGGTCCAGTCGCTGGGAAGCCTCTCTGTCTCCCACACCTCATTGAATATGTGGGTAAGCCACTCGACGATGCTTTCACCGCCTGATTTTAGCATCTCAGCGGTTATTGCACAGATGCCAGGGGCTTTCCTGTTGTTAAGTTTTCCCAGAGCGGCTCTGACTTCCTCAGGTGTGACAGGGTCTGTACTGCAGACAACACTAGGGGCTGCAGCGTTAGCGGCTGATAAGATGGCGGGATCAGCCGGTGAGGTACCGTGCTGTAGAAGGAGGCTGAAGTGCTCTTTCCAGCGGTCGAGGCAATCTGCTTCAGTTGCTATAAGGTTGCCATCAGAATCTTTCACCAGGGCTGTCTTGATGCGAGGGCCATTACGGGCTTGGCGCAGCAGACTGAAGACACGGCGCATGTTGTTGTTATTGGCCGCGGACTCTAGGTGTTTAGCTTCTGCTTGCCAGAACTTTTCCCTATCCTCGGCTATAGCCACATTGCGCTGGCGGTTCAGTCGCTGATACTCCGTCAGGTCACCTCGGAGCCGGGCCTCACGCCGCCGGTCAATGATGTTGAGTGTCCTCTCCGATATCCAAGGCTTTTTCGGGGAAGGTCGAAAGCATCCGAAGACATTGTGAGCTGACTGGATGACACTTTCCTTGAAGGTCTGCCAGTCGTTCACCTTGTCAGTAGCCAGGTTATCAAAGGTGCGGCGGATGGCGCAACTGAAGTCTGTGGCGATGTTTGGATCACTGAGTAGGGAGGAGTCCAGGCGAGGCTGAGTCTTGGTGTACTGGTTGGCTCGCAGCTTTAACTTGAGCTGGGCCACCAGAAGGCGATGGTCTGTGTTGCCAAGCTCTGCTCCTTGGTACACACGGCAGTTGGTGACAAATGGCTTCCAGCGTCGAGAGATGAGGATATGGTCCAGCGCTTTCCTGGTTCTGCCATCTGGACTGTACCATGTCCAGTGATGGATAAGCTTCCAGGGAAACCAGGTATCAGCAACACAGAGGTTGTTGTGGTGGCAGAGAAGGAGAAGGCGGTTACCGTTGTCATTTGTGGACCTGTCAGCAAAGGTTGTGCCGACAGGTGAGCCTATGGACCGATCACTGCTGGACAGAGTGGCGTTGGCATCGGTGAGGATGATGGTGATGTCGTGTGGTGAGGCTTGGCCAACAGCCTGATGGAGTTGGTCAAAGAAGGCATCCTTCGCATCCTCATCAGCGACATCGGTGGGGGCATAAGCAACGATTACTGTCATCTTGCCGTGTCGGTGGAGAAAGCGGGCCGACAGTAATCTGTCGCTCAGGGGTGTCCAGCTGATGAGGGACTTGCGGAGGGCCTTTGGGATGGCAAGTGCCACGCCATAAAGGCCTGTCCGTCTCTTGGGGCCACTCCAGAAGTAGCAATGGTCGCCTGCTGTTGTTTCGCCATTGCCGTGCCATCGGACTTCGCAGAGCCCTGCCAAGGAGATGTTATAGCGGCAGAGCTCTCGGGACAGCAGGGTGGCAGCTCCGGGGCGAAGGAGTGTCTGGACATTCCATGTGGCGACTCGGGTCCTGCGACGAAGGTTGATCCGTACTCGTTGGTCGGGGGCAGGCTGGGGTCCGTTACCGTGTTGAGCAGTCCAACTCAACAGTTGTGTTGTAGTTGTGTTTAACTCTAGTTGTGTTGTAGTTGTGTTTAACTCTAGTTGTGTTGTAGTTGTGTTTAACTCTAGTTGTGTTGCAGTTGTGTTTAACTCTAGTTGTGTTGTAGTTGTGTTTAACTCTAGTTGTGTTGTAGTTGTGTTTAACTCTAGTTGTGTTGCAGTTGTGTTTAACTCTAGTTGTGTTGTAGTTGTGTTTAACTTTAGTTGTGTAGTAGTTGTTTTTATCTCTAGTTGTGTTGTAGTTGTGTTTAAGTCTAGTCTAGTTGTGTTGTAGTTGTGTTTAACTCTAGTTGTGTTGTAGTTGTGTTTAACTCTAGTTGTGTTGCAGTTGTTTAACTCTAGTTGTGTTTAACTCTAGTTGTGTTGCAGTTGTGTTTAACTCTAGTTGTGTTTAACTTTAGTTGTGTAGTAGTTGTTTATCTCTAGTTGTGTTGTAGTTGTGTTTAACTCTAGTTGTGTTGTAGTTGTGTTTAACTCTAGTTGTGTTGTAGTTGTGTTTAACTCTAGTTGTGTTTAACTCTAGTTGTGTTGTAGTTGTGTTTAACTTTAGTTGTGTAGTAGTTGTTTTTATCTCTAGTTGTGTTGTAGTTGTGTTTAAGTCTAGTCTAGTTGTGTTGTAGTTGTGTTTAACTCTAGTTGTGTTGTAGTTGTGTTTAACTCTAGTTGTGTTTAACTCTAGTTGTGTTTAACTCTAGTTGTGTTGCAGTTGTTTAACTCTAGTTGTGTTTAACTCTAGTTGTGTTGCAGTTGTGTTTAACTCTAGTTGTGTTTAACTTTAGTTGTGTTTAACTTTAGTTGTGTAGTAGTTGTTTAACTCTAGTTGTGTTGTAGTTGTGTTTAACTCTAGTTGTGTTTAACTCTAGTTGTGTTGCAGTTGTGTTTAACTCTAGTTGTGTTTAACTTTAGTTGTGTAGTAGTTGTTTATCTCTAGTTGTGTTGTAGTTGTGTTTAACTCTAGTTGTGTTGTAGTTGTGTTTAACTCTAGTTGTGTTGTAGTTGTGTTTAACTCTAGTTGTGTTGCAGTTGTGTTTAACTCTAGTTGTGTTGTAGTTGTGTTTACTGTTTTCCAGAACAAGTGCATTGCAGTGCAAAATTTAGTGAGTGAGAACGGGTGTAGAGTTTTGCAGAAAGACTGCATGAGCTGGAGCGTATACAGAAACCACACGGGACGTTCTTTAAGGTGATGTGTCTGTGGTTGTCATCTCTTGCTGTCGGCTGTAGGTTTACTGGTAAATTCTGTGCTGTTGAAAGGCTACATTTAATGGCAGTTTTTATTTTTTGAACTTTTAATTGTTGCGATTCTTATTTTGAGGAATGTTTTATTCTCACTGAATTTCATAAAGCATGTGAAAGTTGAGTTTGAGAGCGGCTCATGTGTAAATGGAGAGTTTTGCGAGTGAAGTGTTTCCAGTGTTAGTGAGTTCATCCTGTGGTTTCAACACTTCAGTGCAGGACATGTTTATGCCCCAGTTTAAGTACTTTTTTAAACTCTAAGTCTACATTTAAAAATGCTACTTTTTCTACATACACTAACTCTATGAAAACCCGATTCAATTTCTAATAGTTCTGTCAAGCGCTAGTTTTCTATCCAACATGAACATATACTCATAGCACTGGTTAGTATTTTAACAGTCATCGCGCTATGACTAAATGTTCATGTTGGACAGAAAACCAGGTGGCATTACAAAAACTGCATTACTTGTGTAACGACTGAGACAAATCAGACACAAGTATGTGTTACACTCACTCTTTGCAGAAAGACTGCATGAGCTGGAGCGTATACAGAAACCACATGGGACGTTCTTTAAGGTGATGTGTCTGTGGTTGTCATCTCTTGCTGTCGGCTGTAGGTTTACTGGTAAGGCTGTGCTGTTGAAAGGCTACATTTAATGCCAGTTTTTATTTTTTGAACTTTTAATTACTGCGATTCTTATTTTGAGGAATGTTTTATTCTCACTGAATTTCATAAAGCATCTGAAAGTTGAGTTTGAGAGCGGCTCATGTGTAAATGGAGAGTTTTGTGAGTGAAGTGTTTCCAGTGTGTTAGTGAGTTCATCCTGTGGTTTAAACACTTCAGTGCAGGACATGTTTATGCCCCAGTTTAAGTACTTTTTTAAACTCTAAGTCTAAAAATGCTACTTTTTCTACATACACTAACTATGAAAACCCGATTCAATTTATAATAGTTCTGTCAAAACACTAGCGCTAGTTTTCTATCCAACATGAACATATAGTCATAGCGCTGGTTAGTATTTTAACAGTCATCGCGCTATGACTATATGTTCGTGTTGGACAGAAAACCAGGTGGCATTACAAAAACTGCATTACTTGTGTAACGACTGAGACAAATCAGACACAAGTATTTGTTACACTCACTCTTCCTCCTCACACACTCTTACACTCTTACACACACTCTTCCTCCTCTTACACACACTCTGCCTCTTACACACACTCTTCCTCATCATCCTCTTACACACACTCTTCCTCCTGTTACACACACTCTTACATCTCTTACACACACTCTTCCTCCTCTTATATACACTCTTCCTCCTCTTACACACACTCTTCCTCCTCTTACACACACTCTTCCTCCTCTTACACACTCTTCCTCCTCTTACACACACTCTTCCTCCTCTTACTCACTCTTCCTCCTCTTACTCACTCTTCCTCCTCTTACTCACACTCTTCCTCCTCTTACACACACTCTTCCTCCTCTTACACACACTCTTCCTCCTCTTACTCACTCTTCCTCCTCTTACATACACTCTTCCTCCTCTTACACACACTCTTCCTCCTCTTACACACTCTTCCTCCTCTTACACACACTCTTCCTCCTCTTACATACACTCTTCCTCCTCTTACACACACTCTTCCTCCTCTTACACACTCTTCCTCCTCTTACACACACTCTTCCTCCTCTTACTCACTCTTCCTCCTCTTACTCACTCTTCCTCCTCTTACTCACACTCTTCCTCCTCTTACACACACTCTTCCTCCTCTTACACACACTCTTCCTCCTCTTACTCACTCTTCCTCCTCTTACATACACTCTTCCTCCTCTTACACACACTCTTCCTCCTCTTACACACTCTTCCTCCTCTTACACACACTCTTCCTCCTCTTACATACACTCTTCCTCCTCTTACACACACTCTTCCTCCTCTTACACACTCTTCCTCCTCTTACACACACTCTTCCTCCTCTTACATACACTCTTCCTCCTCTTACACACACTCTTCCTCCTCTTACACACACTCTTCCTCCTCTTACACACTCTTCCTCCTCTTACACTCACTCTTCCTCCTCTTACACTCACTCTTCCTCCTCTTACACACACTCTTCCTCCTCTTACACACTCTTCCTCCTCTTACACTCACTCTTCCTCCTCTTACACACACTCTTCCTCCTCTTACACACTCTTCCTCCTCTTACACACACTCTTCCTCCTCTTACACTCACTCTTCCTCCTCTTACACACACTCTTCCTCCTCTTACTCACTCTTCCTCCTCTTACTCACACTCTTCCTCCTCTTTAGAGCTTAGATTCTCTGCCCGAGCCCGAGCCCGGACTCGACCCGACCCGGCCCGCGATATTTCCTGCCACTGTCCTCGGGCCGGGTCGGGTCGGGCCCTTGATAAAGCACGTTACGTGTCATGCGCAGCGTCTCGTCCACTCTCGCACGCGTGACGCATCACACCTGCTGTGCGTGCTGTAGGCTACTATTCTGCTGCTTAAGTGCAACATGGAGCTTGAAGAAGCAAAGAAAAAATTAAAACATGAGAATTAACTTTGAGCAAGTTTTGAGGAAAATCGGAGGTATGGAAACATTTTAAACTAGTCGTGCGGAGTGACACACTCTAAAAACTGCTGGGTTAAAAAATAACCCAACCTTAACCACACGGCTGGGTCACTATTGGACAGAACACGCGCTGGGTTGGTTTGACCCAAGTGCTGGGTTTTACCATTTAACCCATATTTCTGGGTCATTCATTTGACCCAACCAGTGGGTGAAATTAACCCTCTTGCTGGGTTAAGTCTTACTCATGTGCTGGGTTATTTCTTGTCTCATTGCCTTAATAAAATTAGAAACAAATATTTGTTATATTATGAATGTAAAATAATTATTATCTCTGTAATACAATAATCCAGAGAGGCCACTGTATGATTTAAATCTCATTTTTTTTATTTTATACATTTCTTTAATACTTTTCTTTATCGAATACAAATGTTAATCAATGTCAAAGGTCTGACATGTCCCCCTCATTTCATCCCTGAGGCACAGAATGTGCAGCAATTCACCAGTCATCTCATTTTGTAAATATTCAACCATGTTGGTCCTCACCTGTTGATTACACAAGTCAAGTCATCTTTATTTATATAGCGCTTTTTACAATACAGATTGTATCAAAGCAGCTTCATAGTGATACTGTAACATGAATATAATACAACAAAGTTTGTTTCTAGAAGAATATTGCATCATCATCCACCTTAAGTAAGGCAGATCAATAATATTGTTGAATATTAAATGTCCCCAACTAAGCAAGCCAAAAACCAAGGCAACAGTGGCAGAACCAAAACTCCATCAGTGACAGAACAGAGAAAAAAACCTTGGGAGAACCCAGACTCAGTTGCTCAGTTCTCCTCTGGCCAACGAGCGAACAGTGTATGATTATGATCCAGGCAGCATTACAGGTCAGAGGTTAGATTGAATAAGAACATTCAGAATATTTATCCAGTTTCATCTGGCTGGAAGTTGGAGTCATCACACCAGTATGGAGACGAGTTTGTTGAGGATCAGTCATGTCGATGAGGCCTTCACAGGGCTGATGAGGCTGGCCCTTCAGGGATGCATCATGGATGGGTCCAGGTGCAGGTCCACCTTCTGATCTGGATACGGCCTGGATCCGGCTGACTCCAGTAAACTTTAGAATGAACAGAAAGACAAACATTAGCATAGATGCCATTCTTCTTATTAAATAATGAGTACATCAGGAGTTATAGGAAAGCATCCCTGGTTTCAGCTGACCTATGTTAAATGTTGACCTATGTCAAGTTAAGCTTTTTTTGTGGAAGTATAAATTTATTATTGAATATGCAATTAAAATTATTGCAAACATTACCAAATGATCAAATGTGAAAAACAAACAAAATGTGTATTCAGCATTTGCAAACTGAATTATAGTAATAGTAATAAAATAGTAATTTGGACAAATATTATCAACATTAAGGCATTAAAATAAAACATTATTTTATTAAAAGTAAAATATTACTGTAATGTTGAAAGTGTCTTTAACATTAAAACTCACAAACCCACAAAGCTGCTCGTTAATCTCCTGACTGGCAGCGCTGATGATCGCCTCGTTTAGATGTTAACTTACACAATAAAATGAAAGATGACATGCATTATGGTAGGTAGGCTATCATGTAAGTTTACATTTTTTAAGTTTTAAATATTGACGATCATTCGTTCAACTAAACGGGTATACTTTTCTTCTCAAAACTGGCGCCTGTCCATTTATTTCTCCTTTCCTCAGTCGATGTTTATAAAGATTGCAAGTCATACATTTACTAAAAAAAAAACTAGGCTAGCTATATCAAGCTCTTGAAAGCCTTTTTTTTTTGTCAGAAACGATGGTTCGAGACATTACAGAAGACACACGCAGACTGCTGGAACTTACCTCAGTCATTTCTTCTGACGAGTATTTCTAAAACTATGCCAGCAGACTTTTCACTCACAACTCACTAACGTTAGCTAGCCTACATTAGAGAGTTATTTCCCGCTGATTTTACGTGCGAGCCCTGTGAGGGAAACTGCGCGTGTGGATTTCATACAAAACGCTTTTCTCACTTTTAAATACAACGTCCGCAATGAATAGGCCTACGATAATTACATGATGAATTTAGAATTTAAACTGCATATTTCAAAAAGGCTGCTGATATAGCTGGTTTAAATTCAACTAAGGATTTAACGATGCGGCATATTGTCAAAAATTCTAACCGGTTAGCTGTGGCTAATTAATGTTTCACAGAATAAATACGTTACCCCTCACACTTCCATATCAAAGACTGTATGTTGAACAGTGAAATTAGCTTGCTGCTACCACCACAACTTATTAAAACTATAGGTAAACATCATATTAACTTACCATAAAACACTGCCTGCTCCGAGTGGAGTGCTCCTCGAGTCAGGTCAGAAGTGAAGAATCCAGAAAGTTCCGCAAAGAATGAAAAAGTAACCAGTTGCTGGGTCAAAATAACCCAACCAGCGGTTTATTTGTGAATGACCCCAACTCATTTGACCCAGCATGAGCAACCCAATAATGTGTTTACAGTACCCCAAACAACCCAACTTTTTGACCCAGCACAATCAACCCAACAATTTGTTTACAGAAACAACCCAGCATTTTTTTGAGTGCAATATGTGTTGGCTTTGTCTCGTGCATTAAATGCGGCACGCTGCTCGCCTATGACAGCAAAAAAAAAAAAAAAAAGATATGCACAGATATGTTTTACTATGCACAAACAAATGCCTTTCCTTTACATGTGCAAAATTCTGAATTGAATGTGCTGCAATTTGTACAAAAAGAGAGTCTGTAGTAGGCTAGCCTATGTGTTTTAGCCATTAAATAAGCACATTTAGTTTCAAGTTTGTTAAGATTTGTTTTAAAGAAAGCTTTTCTTTAAAGTGAATTTCGTTTTGTATAAATTGTATCTTAATTTTAATACATTCCAATTGCCTGGATTTAATACATAAAAAGCAATAGGCCTATAGCAGACAATATAATCATGACATGCAGTCACCGGCGCGTCGCGGTCACTTACACCATTTGAAACTCGTAACACACGCTGTCACCGAATTTACAAATCTTGCTTGTTGCTCACACACATATTATGTTGAAATAACAATATGTTGTAGTAACATTATTAATAATAATTAATCTTTAAGAATATTTGATTGAATGCTGAATGTTGTGCTTGTTCAATTTAATAAAATTTAAACTTTAATTGTAATAATTAAAATAATTGAATATTTAATATTGAGTGGCCATTTTTTTCTCATTTATTAATAGTATTTATATAATATATATAACTGCGCAGCTCCCCCCTGTAGCCTAAATGATCTAGCACAGCAGCACCTGCGTTAAAAAAATTCTGGCGCCGCCCCGGGTTATAACGGCCCACATATTAAAAATGGTCGGGTTTAAATCGGGCTCGGGCTCATAATTACAGTGAATGTGTCGGGCCAGGCTCGGACACAACGTGCTCGGGCTCGGGTAGGGTCGGGCTTGATTTGTTGGGCCCGATCTAAGCTCTACTCCTCTTACACACTCTTCCTCCTCTTACATACACTCTTCCTCCTCTTACACACACTCTTCCTCATCTTACACACACTCTTCCTCCTCTTACGCACACTCTTCCTCCTCTTACGCACACTCTTCCTCCTCTTACACACACTCTTCCTCCTGTTACACACACTCTTCCTCTTACACACACTCTTCCTCCTCTTACACACACTCTTCCTACTGTTACACACACTCTTCCTCCTCTTACACACTCTTCCTCCTGTTACACACACTCTTCCTCATCATCCTCTTACACTCACCCTTCCTCCTCTTACACACACTCTTACACCTACTCTTACACCTCTTACACACACTCTTCCTCCTCTTACACACACTCTTCCTCCTCTTACACACACTCTTCCTCCTCTTACACACACTCTTCCTCCTCTTACACACTCTTCCTCCTCTTACACACACTCTTCCTACTGTTACACACACTCTTCCTCCTCTTACATACACTCTTCCTCCTCTTACACACACTCTTCCTCCTCTTACGCACACTCTTCCTCCTCTTACGCACACTCTTCCTCCTCTTACACACTCTTCCTCCTCTTACACACTCTTCCTCCTGTTACACACACTCTTCCTCCTCTTACACACACTCTTCCTCATCATCCTCTTACACTCACCCTTCCTCCTCTTACACACACTCTTACACCTACTCTTACACCTCTTACACACACTCTTCCTCCTCTTACACACACTCTTCCTCCTCGTACACACTCTTCCTCATCATCCTCTTACACACACTCTTCCTCCTCTTACACACACTCTTCCTCCTGTTACACACACTCTTCCTCTTCTTACACACACTCTTCCTCATAGTCTTCCTCCTGTTACACACACTCTTCCTCATAGTCTTCCTCCTCTTACACACACTCTTCCTCCTCTTACATACACTCTTCCTCCTCTTACACACACTCTTCCTCCTGTTACACACACTCTTCCTCTTCTTACACACACTCTTCCTCATAGTCTTCCTCCTGTTACACACACTCTTCCTGTTCTTACACACACTCTTCCTCATAGTCTTCCTCCTCTTACACTCACTCTTCCTCCTCTTACATACACTCTTCCTCCTCTTACACACACTCTTCCTCTTATTCTTCCTCCTCTTACACACACTCTTCCTCCTCTTACACACACTCTTCCTCTTCTTACACACACTCTTTCTCATAGTCTTCCTCCTCTTACACACACTCCTCCTCCTTACACACACTCTGCCTCTTACACACACTCTTCCTCATCATCCTCTTACACACACTCTTCCTCATCATCCTCTTACACACACTCTTCCTCATCATCCTCTTACACACACTTTTCCTCCTCTTACACACACTCTTCCTCCTCTTACACATACTCTTCCTCATCATGTTCTTACACACACTCTTCCTCCTCTTACACACACTCTTCCTCCTCTTACACACACTCTTCCTCATCATCCTCTTACAAACACTCTTCCTCCTCTTACACACTCTTCCTCCTCTTACACACACTCTTCCTCATCATCCTCTTACACACACTCTTCCTCCTCTTACACACACTCTGCCTCTTACACACACTCTTCCTCATCATCCTCTTACACACACTCTTCCTCCTCTTACACACACTCTTCCTCATCATCCTCTTACACACACTCTTCATCCTCTTACACACACTCTTCCTCCTCTTACACACACTCACGCCCACGATGAGATAAGCTGGTTTTAAGGCTGTTAGTAATGTGAACAGGGCCTCTGCCATTAGAACAGACATTAACACAGACTTCCCAGCATTCATTTATCGATGAACTGATATGTAAATGAGCATGCATCCCAGAACATTTTGTGAATGATTTACTGTCTTGTGTAATGTCTTTTAATACTATTATTTTGTTGGTGCTGTGTATTTTACAATAGAATCAATGGTCACCTATACCATGTTTGGTCTCTATAAATTTGTACTTTGAAGATCGAAATGATTGTGTACATGATATGTCTAGAGCTGTGCAACATATTAGTATTACAATAGTATTATTGTAATATTAATATTACATATTAGTATTATCTTAATTTCTTCATCAGAAACCAATCCAGCTGCACATGCAAATGAGCACACTTACCAGTTTTTCTCAGTCGCTTTGGTGCATTTCTCACATAACTATTTACAGTATATTTGCACAACAGTTAATGCAGTTCTCAAAACAATTAGTACAAACTGCAAAACCTAGTTCATAACCTGCAAAAGCGTGTCACTTGCTCAAAATGGATAGCTCATTCCTCAAAAGCAAGTATTCATGTCAATGAAAGTGTCAGTGTCATCAAGATGAAAAGTCCTGACACCATCGTTTATGAACAAGATAGTCAAATGGCTTTGTCATGTTTTCATTATGACAGTTTACTCTGTAAATGTTTTCCAATGCAAAAAAGTCAGATCTTGGTGACAGATTCGAAAATGCTCAAGACAGCACTATATACTATTTGCACAGCCATTTGAAAAATACAGTAAAGTTACACAGTGAGGTAACTGAGTACAAGACACTGAATATGTATGTTTCATATTTTTACTGCATATGCTCTTTGCAATTCTAATTTGTTCACAGCATTGTGCAAAAGAAAAAAATACACCCTTATTTACAACAAACATAAACTCCCTTTGGGTAGAGCTGTGCACAACTGTACACAATATTGCAGTACATATTGGAACTGAACATACAACATACATAGTACTGTAATCATTCATGCACATCCAGATGTTCCTCATCAGTGAAAGCTGAGATTCACCTGAGAGAAAATGTTCAATTTAGGAGACATTTTCAGAAAAAAAAAAAAAAAAGATTTAAAAAAATGTGTAAAATTTGCTTGACAGATTTTGACAACTAGTTCAACATTTTTGTATGTAATGACTCAAGCAATGAAATGAGGACTGTTAGTTTTATATGGAATGACTATTCAGCATTCACAAGTTCATTTTGACTGACATAAGCAAATGATAATGTTATAAAACAGCAGAGTTGTATGAAAGCAGTTGATGCATGTCCAAAAGCATTTGCAGTTTGTTGGAAGGAATGAGAAACTGCTACTATGATGTGCACAAATGACTAAATGTTGTAGAGGTTGAACTAACTGCTGTGCAAATGTAAATAGTGATGTGAGAAATGCACCAAAGCCACTGAGAAAAACTGTAAAACAAAGATTCATAAATCAACCACAGAGGAATCTTCCCGCTTGGAAATTCCACACTTCTCATTGGTCAAGCAAACCCGGAGAGGTGGGGCCTTTCTCAGGCTTTATTAGCAGCCTGGTCTCATTGTTAATACATAGTACGTTTTGTACGCTTGGATAGATGCTGAAACGTATGATATGGACGTATCTGCAACAATTAAACGTAACATTATTACGTTTTTACAGCTACAAAACGTTAAATATTTACGAATCTTTCATATCATTAAGATATCTGTATAATTTACCTTTTACCGTTTTATAGATAAATGGAAGATCCCTTAACCCAACTCCCAACCTAAACATAATGTTACCCATTTTATACAGAATATAAAAAGGATAACACGTACAGAGATGTGTAGGGAAATGGCAATTTTATTAACAATATAGCATTAAAAGATTTTTTTAGCAGCTAATCCTACTCCTACCCCTAAACCTACCCATAACAATTTCTTAAAACTACATAGGCTACAATTATGAAGAAAAACAACATGCGTGTAATCACAATAATTTATTTATTGCGAAAATGTCAAAACGGGTACCAAAAGTCGTTCACATGACGATGTGTTGCAGTCACAGTCCTCTCTTTCAGTATAAATAGTTTTGAATGAGGTACAGAGCAGAATTTAAGTTATTAATCCATGAAAATGTTAATCCGGCTTCGCTCTGTGTGAAACCGCGCGCTTCTCCATTTCAAATGTAGTTTACCGACTGAAATACGGCATGTCGCAATCTGTGGCGAACATAGACGAACAGGCGAGAGCCAATGAGCGTTTGATATCACTGCTGTAAAACATGCTGTAACGCTTCTTGAGGGCACAATTTTTGAATTTGAATTCATCACGAGCGCGGGATTTGACGGTTATGGACTGCGCTGCTGTGATAGCCTGTGAAATGGAGATGAAGATCACTCACTGGATAAAGGGCTGAATTTGGATCTCTTTCTTGCAAACGTATGGATTCTAAAGATTTGGATTATATCAATTGATGTCTTTTGTGAATTTATGTTGGGTTTTGGTGTATTATTGTTCTATTGGAGAAAACGCATTTTGTGTCTCACTGTAAATAAACTAAATATTACAAAATGGTTAAACGATTAAATAAGGTATTTTTAAGGTTTTAAAGTGTATTCTTGTTTAACTGCATGTAGGCTAATCCTCCGAAATGAGTTTGCAGCAGAAGGACGAACAGAGCGAATTGTTAGTCTATTTCTTGAATAAACTGCATTTAATAAATGCGACTGAAAATGTAATTGATAAGACATTTGAATGCAATGGAGTCAAAACATTAATGCCACGATTTTAATATGCATAAATAAGAATACGTACAAATATGTACGTTGGTAGAGTCGTAAATATTTTACGTTTTAGTGCTGTAAATACGTCAGTATTATACATTTCTGTGTGTATAAAACATAAGTAAATGTACGTATGGTAGAATTACACTTTACGTAAAAATACACACGTATTCTCATGAGATCACGTTGTTATTAGAGACAAATTCACAGACTCCTATCTTCTTCTGGCTCTCTACTGCTGCTTCTTCAGGTTGATGTCCGTGACCACCGCCTGCTATGCCTTCACTCTTCCAAAGGAGTCAGACTGTATTTTCTTAAATCCAACTCAGAAGAAAACTGCAACCTTACCATCACTGAATGGGCAACGATCAACTCTTGGCCTTCTCGGTACGTTCAGGGTGGCGTGCTGTCCAGCGTGGCCTCAGCAGGCCTCGACTCACAACCAGTGATGGTTGCTGATGGTTCTTTTCATAGTTAAATGGATCTTTTCCATATTTCCTTTTCCTGCTTCTGGTTCCATTCTATCACTCACCATTTTTCCCATGTATGTATGTGTGTTTGTTTACCCTAGTGAAAAAAAGTATACTTTATTGTATTTGTAATATATTCCCTGTTTTAATAGTACATTGCAAATATACTAATAAAAAATGTACTATTTTTAAATATACAAAAAGTATATTAGCAGCATACTTTTGACTATTTTCACAATACAATTTTTAACACACTTTAAAATAATTGTAATTTAATATATTTTCTAAAAAATATATTTTACAAAAATATACTTGAAGTGAAAGTTCTGTTTATTTTTTATAAGTATATTTATTTGCACTTTTCTTAAATATATTTTATGAATATTTTTTAACTATGTGCTGAAAATGATCATTGTAACAATGCATTGAAAATATACTGTAAAAACTAAAGGAGCCTCAAATATCCTGTCGGATACTCAAGGAACTTAAAAATGTAATTTAAGTGCCTCAGAGCTCTTTCTCCTATAGTAGGGTTACTGGAGGAGCATTGACAATCTTTGAGGTTCTTGCTGGAACTTATGGGATCCTTTAAGCACTTTGTATTTAGTTCAGAGGTTCTGGAGTCACCTTTTCATTACCACAAGACCTCGAAGTGCTTTGGGGGAAAATAGAGGAACTTGAATGCGATAAAAAGGTTATTGGAAGATCTTTTAACATTTAAGTGGTTCCTGGAAGATCTCTTATGTTAAAGCCAGCATCTGGAGGAACCCAATGGTTCAGTGAGGCCAGAATAAGATTATTATTATCCTATTATTATTATTATTATTATTATTATTATTATTATAGGCTACTTAAGTTTGATTCAGTATACATACCCAGGTGAAAAGACATACCATTAAATGTATTAAAAATGTACTTGAGTGTTTTTAGTAGACCTACAGTACAAATATACTTTAATGCATTTTAACATTTAACGGTAGCCTACGTCCTTTTCACCTGGGTAGCTTACATTTATTTAGTATAGGCCTATTTTATTGATTAATTTAAACCTTAAACAACAACACTAAATAATAATAATAATAATAATAATATGAAGAAGAAAAACGTCTCCGGTTACTATCGTAACCTCGGTTCCCTGAGAGGCGGGAACGAGACATTACGTCACAGACGTATATGGGAACTCCCTTCCTCCTCATTTTCACTGAAATCTTATAGGCTAACGCCAGCTGGAGACAGCTGGCCAATTTACACGAACATGCAAATGCTGACCGGTCCGCGGGCAGTATAAATAGCATGGGCGCGACAATTACGTCAGAATCAAGACTGAACGCTAGCACAGCTGATCAAACGGCGAGCACGGCGGCTGACGTAATGTCTCGTTCCCGCCTCTCAGGGAACCGAGGTTACGATAGTAACCGGAGACGTTCCCTTTCAAGGCGGTCACTTCGACATTACGTCACAGACGTATATGGGAACTGTATAGAATCCCGCTGTGAGAGCAGTGAAGATAAGCCCTGAACGGGGTCAAGCTACACTCCCACGAGAGACAACAGTTCTAAGCCAACAGCGCCGCTAGGAGCACTCGAACTGATGGTGAAACTAGACCAAGAAACGTCTGTTCCGACCTACCAAGTTGCATATCCAATGCAATGAAGCGAAGGCTGCACTGGAGGGCAGCACAACACCATAAGCACTCAAGCACAAGAGTTAACACAGTGTCGACGGCAATAGCGGTGACAGCTGCATAACCTTATAGCCCTACACAGAGTTAACAGTACATTGAAAACTACTGCGTAATGCGGAACAGCTATGTAACATTATAGTCATAACACAGAGTTAGCAGCAATGGTAACTCTGCATAATGCAGACTACTGCACAGCTGGTGGTGGTAACAGTTCATGAGTACATTAATAAAACTCACCGAACCCACGACGCTATAGGCAGTGCATAAACTTGACGGAGAGTGACGCTGCAGTCACTAGGTCCGAGACAATGTAACATCATTCACATAGAATGAGCGTAGGTCTCCAAGTGCTTCGCTGGGGCGAGAGCAGGTGGAAAGGTCCTTCTCAAGGAGATCTCTCAGCACTTATTAGTGTGAAGTGTCTTGCTCAAACTAAGGACCCAACAGCGGACACACAAGAAGGTTCCACAGCTTGGGGCTGGGGTGCCAATCGTGCCGATCGCCTGTAGAAGCAGGACCTTCCTGAGGGGGATTGTCATGGGGGAGCCCCATAACTCTCTCAGGTCCGTGAACCGGGGATGATAGGCCAGCAAGGGGGTCACGAGGAAACTGACACTCCCTTGTAGAACATCAGCCAGTTGCAGTGAAGGAAACGGGGCAACATAACAGCGTAGAACATGTACGTAACAGCATCGGTCGCTGTAGCGCCAACTACCCGCAGTAGCTCAGTATAGGCACTGAAGGATACGGGGCAACACCGCAGCATGAACACATCCATGTGCAATAATGCAGCGCAGGTCGCCGTATCAACAGAGACTGTGAATATGCACAGTTCGACTGGGATAGCTAGTTGCACTAGATACAGGGCAACATGGCAGCATAACACAAGTGCGTAAGAATAGTGCATCCATGTATGTACATAACGCAGCGTAAGTCACCGTAGCTGAGATGCACAGTTAGATCAGGATGGCTAGCTGCACTGAAGGAAACAGGGCAGCCTAACACATCCGTGCACGTACATATATCCAGAAACTGTGAATATGCACGGTTAGATTAGGATAGCTAGTTTTGCACTGAAGGAACAGGGCAACAAAATAGCAAAAACACGTCCTTGTACGTACATAAGTGCAGTGTAGTCGCCGTAGCGACAGAACTGTGAATATGCACAGTTAGATAGGACAGCTGGTTGTTGCACTGAAGGATAGAGGGCAACATAACAGCATAACACATCAGTGTGCACATTTAAAATATCTGTGTGTATAATGCAGCGCTAGTCGTCGAAGCGACCGAACTGCATGAATATGCGCAGTTCAAACACAATGGTCAGTTACGTTGAGGGCAACATAACAGCATAACGCTTCAGTGTGTACACAGATGCAGCGCAAGTCGCCGTAGCGACGACTGTGACTATGCACAGTTAGATAGGATAGCTAGTTGCACTGAAGGATACAGGGCAACGTGATAGCATAGTTACATTGATGTGTACAAAGCACAGCGTCAGAGGCATAGCGACATCGACTGTGAATACGTAGTTAATCAGAATAGCCGGCATAAATCATAGACACATATCAATGTACATAACACAGCGTCAGTGGCAGCGCACAACAACTGTGAATACACAGTAATCAGAGTAGCCAGTTGCACTGAAGGAACAGGGCAATATATAGCGGCGTAATTGTAACACATATCAGTGCGTAGTGTGCACACAGCGTCAGCTGCATCGCACAGCAACTGTGAATACGTAGTAATCAGAATAGCCATATGCACTTTAGGATACAGGGCAATATATCACGGCAAAAATCATAACACATATGAGTGTGCAGTGTGTACGTAAACACAGCGTCAGTTGCATCGCGCAACAACTGAACTGCGTAGTAATCAGAATACCCATTGCACTGAATGATACAGGGCAATATATAATGGCATAAATCATTACACATAACAGGGTGCGGTGTGTACATAACACAGCGTCAGTTGCATCGCGCAACAACTGTGAATACGTAGTAGTCAGAATAGCCATTTGCACTGAAGGATACAGGGCAATATACAACGGCAAAATTCATAACACATATCAGTGTGTAGTGTGTACGTAAACACAGCGTAGTTGCATCGCGCAACAACTGCGAATACGTACTGTGTAGTAATCAGAATAGCCATTGCACTGAAGGATACAGGGCAATATACAACGGCAAAATTCATAACACATATCAGTGTGCAGTGTGTACGTAAACACAGCGTCAGTTGCATCGCGCAACAACTGTGAATACGTGCTGTGTAGTAATCAGAATAGCCATTGCACTGAATGATACAGGGCAATATATAATGGCATAAATCATTACACATAACAGAGTGCGGTGTGTACATAACACAGCGTCAGTTGCATCACGCAACAACTGTGAATACGTAGTGGTCAGAATAGCCATTGCACTGAAGGATACAGGGCAATATACGGCAAATTCATAACACATATCAGTGTGTAGTGTGTACGTAAACACAGCGTAGTTGCATCACGCAACAACTGTGAATACGTAGTGGTCAGAATAGCCATTGCACTGAAGGATACAGGGCAATATACGGCAAATTCATAACACATATCAGTGTGTAGTGTGTACGTAAACACAGCGTAGTTGCATCACGCAACAACTGTGAATACGTAGTGGTCAGAATAGCCATTGCACTGAAGGATACAGGGCAATATACGGCAAATTCATAACACATATCAGTGTGTAGTGTGTACGTAAACACAGCGTAGTTGCATCGCGCAACAACTGCGAATACGTACTGTGTAGTAATCAGAATAGCCATTGCACTGAAGGATACAGGGCAATATACAACGGCAAAATTCATAGCACATATAGTGTGTAGTGTACACATAAACACAGCGTCAGTTGCATTGCGCAACAACTGTGAATTCGTACTGTGTAGCAATCAGAATAGCCATTTGCGCTGAAAAATACAGGGCAATATATAGTGGCATAAATCCTAACACATAACAGTGTGTCGTGTGTACGTAACAGAGTCAGTTGCATCACACAACAACTGTGTCTTCGTAGTAATCAGAATAGCCAATTGCACTGAAGGATACAGGGCAATATCGCGGCATAAGCATAACACACACATATCAGTGTACATAAACACAGCGTCAGTGGCAGCACAACAACTGTGAATGTTGTAATCAGAATAGCCATTTGCACTGAAGGATACAGGGCAAAATATAACGGCACAAATCATAGCACATATAGTGTGCAGTGAGTACATAAACACAGAGTCAGTGGCGTAGCGACAACAACTGTGAATATGTAGCTAAATCAGCATGGCCAGTTGCACTGAAGGATACAGGGCAACATCAGCTGTAAGCACATCAAAATGTAATGTTACGTAGGCCCAGCGTCAACAGCATAAGCGGTAACAACTGCGCAACAACACTCACCGGATTGCGGCTGTGCACTTCCATTGTCAGAGCGGGGCGGCTAGAGACCTCTATGCTAGAGACTCATAGCATCCGTACTTGTTCCCTTTTAGACACGGAGCCATGGCCTTTGCCTCGTCTCTCTAGACGCGCGTCTTGCGCACGACTACCAAAGGACGCCGTGGAAGACGGAGTCTTTCTTGAAGTAGCCTGGCTGAGATACCGGGCTAAAGTATTCCTTATCAACAGAGCCTATCGCGTTGAGTCCTTCTAGCGAGCCCGCGAAGAGGACCGGAGTGGCGACGGGCAGCGTACTCGTCCTAGGGCGGGAGAGGGCCCACCAGCGGCCTGCTGGCGGCAGTGGGCCTCATCCCCGCTGATGCCCGGGTTATTCCCCTGAGGGCGCGCACTGTCCGGCACATGCCCGTCGTCCGTGAGTGCGGCCTCGGTTGATCCTTGTTAGGGTAGAGCGAGTCGATAGGACCCGCACATATCTGGCATGTAAGTTAGCAGCCATCGGATGCGGGGAGGAAACATGGTGAGTAACCTCTATTGCAACTTCCACGATGGCTTTAGATAAGACTTCTAGCGTGAAGAAAGAGATTCTGACGTAATTGTCGCGCCCATGCTATTTATACTGCCCGCGGACCGGTCAGCATTTGCATGTTTGCGTCAATTGGCCAGCTGTCTCCAGCTGGCGTTAGCCTATAAGATTTCAGTGAAAATGAGGAGGAAGGGAGTTCCCATATACGTCTGTGACGTAATGTCGAAGTGACCGCCTTGAAAGGGAACCAGGAGGAGAAAAGTTTTATTATGTCACGAAACTGCTGCTATTCCTCTGCTGTCGTCACTTCAGTGATGCTCGCGCTGCACGCCGCAACAAAGCTCAGCTGATCGTCATCGGGTTTGAAAGTAACGGCTCTCCTCATCAAAGCTTCCGCCGTTTGTTCGGCTCTCCGTTACAAGGTTTGTAAACCAGCCAAATAAATATAAATACAGAGTGTACTCACTATATATTCAAACACACACACATATATAAACTAAATGTAGCCTATTATACATTACTACGTTTTTACAGTGTTTACCACTCGTTTATTGCATCTGGTATGAAGGTTTTAGCCGCGATGCTAACTAACTTACGTTGATCTAATGAACAAATGGAAATTACTGACTTATTGTCTTAGATGGATTTAGTCATTCAATTCAACATATTCTGTACAACTGTGTCTTCAAATTGTTGATACAGCCTATAATTTAGCTGATTCCTGCTGTCGTCATTGGCATTTGTTATGAATAACAAAAGCAGGTTAATACAGTTTGGTCTGTTTTTGTTTAACGTTAGCCTAACTTAACGTTACTACAGGTGTCCTCTTTCTCTCAAATACCATTTTAAAGCCATTTACTGGTCAATAAATATTATGTTGTGAATAATCAGCTTTGTTCTTTTGTTACTACCAGTACATTTCTAAAATAATCTGAACATTTCAGTGGCAACATTGAATTACAGTAAGTTACCTGCACCACATGCAAGTACTTTATTGCTATGAACTTTCTCTGTGAAATTGTATTGTTTGACTGTGTACCAGAGATGGGACCAAGTCACACATGTGCAAGTCTCAAGTAAGTCTCAAGTCTTAACCTTCAAGTCTCAAGTAAGTCCCAAGTATTTTTTTCTTGGGCAAGTCAAGTCAGTCACAGGCTGTGTCAAGTCAAGTCAAGTCAAGTCAAGTCAAGTCAAGTCAAGTCCTGTAGTAGGTCAAGTCAAGTCACCTTATTATTGTAATTTTACCTGCAGAATCTGATCTTAATAAAGTGAAAAGACAAGACAAGAAGAAAGCCTTACGTTTTCAAAAAGCATTAGACATGTGACCCACTATTCTGCTTCATAAGGACCATGTTGACAGTATGACATGACGTGGTTTAATGTAGCCTAAACAATGATTACCAAATTTCTCTCTCATAACCACTGAAAACGGGTCAAAAAATCGAACCAAAAGTCAAATTATTATGGACGTTATCTGACATTAAGCATCTCTGCTTCACATTTTCAGCAGGGCAGCGGAGCGACTGTGGGTTGACTCCCCACGGTTCTCATTGGCTTTATATATAAGTCTTAACGTAAAAAAAAGCTTTATGGTTTAATGTACCTAAACAACGATTTAGGGGGGATTGGGGGGATGTAAAAACAATTTATTGCATCACAATAAGTGTATTGTGATTGTCAAAACATTTTAGTAACTAAACTGAATTTTATTAGGTTTAGTGACAACATGTTACAATGGTTACATGGTACAATTTCTGGTAAGCTATGCTTTTTTATTTTATTCAATTCAGTTATTGTGATTTGATTTATTATTGACTCATTTGGATAAATATTAGGTAGGCTATATAAGGTAGGCATTCATTTTTCTCAAGAAAAAAACAACTCACCTAATGCTGTAAACGAGCCCGCCCGATCAGCTGGTAGTATTATTTAAGGTTAAAAATAATTATTAATAATTTTTATTAATAACAACTTTATTTAATGATACAAGTAAAAATATAAATAAATAAGTAATATAGTACACATATTTAGCTAAATACTCTCTATAGCTCTTTTTTTCTAGCCAACTAACGTGCTATAGCCTATATATTATGGTCAATGGCTTTCCTGAGGTAGCCTAAATGTTATGTGACATAATTGTTCTCCAGCTGTTTTATTGACCCCTTTGTTTGATTGGTCGATATTATGTATGAGGAATATACATTTCGGTAAGTTGCACACTGTATCTTTCAGTGTTCATTCGTGTTTATTTACTATTAGGTTGTAGAGACGATCTGTTCACGTGCCGCTAGGGATCTGTCGCGTCACATTTCCAAGCGCCAAAACGGTATTTTTTGTTTGAATTTCGTAATAAAAGTGACAGAATCTGAGAGCTGATATTTTTTTTATATCATAACTAACCTGCTCTGTCTGTCGGTCTCCATGTCCTCTTTGCTTCGCAATTTTTCTGTGCGTGAGAAAATGGATGTGTGGCGTGAGAGCGTGTGAAAAGTGTCAACCGCGTGAGTCTCACTGTGAATGCGTGAGAGTTGGCAGCTCTGTGTTCGTCTTTTGCCATCTTGTGAATAATTCTTGAAGCCGAAAGCGATGACCCTCGGTACCCCTCCGGCTGACAGTTGATGTGATATCTGATCTAAGTGGGCGTGGTGTGCCGTGTGCGTAAGGTACGAGAGGGCATGACTGATGATAGTGTCATGATCCAGTCATGACAACGCTATTCTCAGCCTGCGCTCCAGCTGGGTAATCAACTTTATTTTTAAAAATAATTTATACATTTTATATTCAAACTGAAAACATGATGTGATTAACACTCAAGTCATTCAAGTCATCGTGTCTCAAGTCAAGTCAAGTTCCGAGTCTTTAACTTCCAAGTCCGAGTCAAGTCTCAAGTATTTTATTTTTTGTCAAGTCAAGTCACAAGTCATAAAAATAGCGACTCGAGTCGACTCGAGTCCAAGTCACCAAGTCACAAGTCCCCATGTCTGCTGTGTACTTGTGTTTTTTAATCAGTTATTCTCTGAAAATCTTCCCTCATGCTCTCAAAACTCATTCATGTTACTCAGAAAAAATAATATCACAGGTTTGGTGCCAATAATGCTATGCATTTTTTCTTATATCTTTATCATTTGCATTTGAATGTAAGACATTTTAACTCTGAATTACAACTTCAAGTTTAGTCTTTTTCGACAAAAAAAAAAGAAAAGAAAAAAAAGGAAAAAGCTATTATATGGCTTCAGAAGACTTACAACACAACCCATAACACATGAGTTGTGAACTCATTGATTATTTTTAGGATCTTTTCTGGGACATTTTTGGAGCTTAACCATTTTTACATAAATTGTTACATTGAATTGAACTAGACAAGTGTACATAAGAATGGTTTCATGAATGATTTACACAATTTTTTTCTGCTTGTGTTTCATGCAGTGAAATTGAATGGTGACAGGGGCTGCATTATGCCTGAGATCTGCTTTTGGGTTCCACAGACAGAAAGTCAAACAGGTTTGGAACGTCACAAGGCTGAGGAAATTATTTAAATTTCACAACTATCACTTTAATAACCTTACTAACTGTAAATTTTGTACTTTGCAGGGATCTCGGTAAACTGAAATACAAGATTGAACAAGAATAAAAATCCTCCTGTAGACCTGAAAATCACTGAAGTGCCTGGACCATCCACCAGAAAAGAGGAGAAACAAACGGAAAACGAATCTGCTGTACCTTTTCACTTTTCTAACTCTTTAAGTATGATTCCTGTAACATGTCCCTTGTGAGGATTTTATTATTGATTGCATTTTATGTTGCAGCGAGTAAAGGTGCAGTAACATTTTTTAATTTTGTGAAATTACACAGGCAAAAAAGTCCATTGACCATTGTCAGCAGTGTAGCGGCGTAATGTATGAAGCACTTCTCACACAGGAGACACTTTCAAGCAGCTTTCTGTTGGTCAAATCTAGCGAATTCCAGTGACCAACCTGGTCCCATAGTGACATTTTTGACCACAAACGAAATTGCTGATCATGTGGATTCTTATTGAAATGACTGGAATTCACCAGTGAACATTCACAGAACAACAGATCATTTTACTGCACCTTAATTCTGTTTCCGGGTCGAAGCCTCTCACATGTGTCAAACTCCAGTCCTGGAGGGCCACTGTTCTGCAGAGTTTATCTCCAACCAGCTGCAAAAACACCTGCCTGGAAGTTTCTAGTAATCCTGAAGACCTTGATTAGCTGGATCAGGTGTGTTTAATTAGGGTTGAAGCTAAACTCTGCAGGGTTATGGCCCTCCAGGAACTGAGTTTGACACCCTGTCTACTCTATCTTGTTTCATGAGAATACTCGACAACCATTTTGTAACGGTCACCAGCTGGAGTGCCCTTGAGCACCACCAGAGGGCACTCCACACCAGACTATCATATTTCACTCACAAACTACATTTCCCAGAACTCACTGCCCAGACTCATCAAAACTCATTATCACATTCACCTGTGTCTTATCTTGTTTAGTTCACCCCATATAAGCCTGGTTCACCCCTTCACTCACTGCAAAGTTTTGTATGTTGTTGCACTGCACTTCTGAGCGTTTTCCCTGGTTTCATGTCTCTTGGTTTTTGGATTTTTTGCCTGTTCCGTGGATTACTCTCTTGCCTCTGACCCCTGCCTGTTTTGTTTTGATTGTTTGTTTTGACTGTCTACTTGTGTTTTGACCCTTTGCCTGTTTATTGGATTTCGTCTTTGGATTACCCCTTAATAAAGCTGCATTTGGATCCTCAACCTTCGTGTCTCGGAGCAGTCGTAACACATTTATTAACACTGTTGATTCAAGTCACATATTTATTGTAATGACCCTGACAAGTGCATTCAGCTTTGGGGAAGAAAGTATATTTTTACTGAAAAATAATATATTTATGGTATATTTCTTGTTTGTTTGGAATACACTCTTAATTAATTTGTAATGTACTTGTAATATAAAAAAGTAAGCTTTAATATCACTAATCAAGCATGAAAATACGCATGTACTTAAAGTGTACTAAGTATACTTAAAATTGTCTCAATTTAGCATCAAAAAGTACACTAAATACACTTAAAGTTATACTTTAGTATAATTTAATTATAACTAAAATACACTTAGTACAAAAAATTATCCAAAATAGCACACTTCAAGTTAACTAATTATTAACACACTTGAAGTATACTAACAATTAGTCTGGCTGCAAGTATACTTAGCATACTTTTTTTTCACTAGGGTAGTTTAGTTATGTTTGCGATTTAGTTAATAAAACTTGTGCACAATATGTATTTGGTTCTGATTCTCTGCTTGCAACAAAGTTTACTTTCCGTTTTAGATTTTGACTACAGGCTCTTAGTCCTGTACAGTAAGAAAAGACATTTCCCTTCCCCGGAATTGAATATTTCTTAGAATTAATAAACAATTAACGCTGAGTGTTCACAGGATGAACAGGTGGGTTGATTGTAATATTAATTTTACTACATTAAAGCTGCTCTAAGTGATGTTGGGTGACGTCACTTCTTGTTAATGTTTAAAGTATTGTCAATCAAAATGGAGGCTAGCTCGACCCTCCCTCCTCCTCATCCGCGCACTAACCCCCCAAACCCCACCCCAAATCATTCTTGTCGGTTATTGGCTGGAACAGTTTGTTGTGTTTTGTGGTGCGGGTTAGCTCAGTTTGTTCTTGTTGCCGTTTGTGGAGCCTGTGGTGTCTACAGAGACCGTGTGTCTCTGAGTCGGACTGTCTTTTAAAAGTATTTTATTCTTGCAACAATAGGCCCAGTTGAGACACAGAAGTCATCAGTACAGTCTGTGAACCAAGTGCGATGACAGAGGAAGGGCAGAAGAGCTCTTATACTCTTTTCAAGGCTGGGCTCTTATCTATACAAGGAAAGGTTTTCTCTGCCAATGATCTAATACTGCTGAGTTTATTCTTACCAGTTGAACAAACTCACAAGTTCTAAATTGGGCGACCTCTGACCCCTAGGGGTCAGGAGTCCCTTTTCAATCTGCCTCCTGACGTTTCACCTGTTACCCAATGTTAAGAGAAACACACACACATTATTCAGCAGTGGCCAGACCACGTACAGTCTAGCAAAAGGTCATTTCAATGTCTTACTGAAGGTAAATGAAAATCAATACGGCAAATCAATGAAAATCAAAATTTTCCATTACGCATCACTTAGAGCACCTTTAAGTTAATTAACTGATCCAAATATTCATAATCAATTATAACTAGTTATTATTGATTATTTATATTTCATAGAGCTAATTCATTACACTTGTCATGTTTCGGTTCTTTTGCATACAATAGAACATATGAAACAAAATCATAAAATAGTGTTTCAACAGCAGTGGTTTTGCTCTCGAGGAGTTCATCATGTCTGATCTTGTTCAGAAGCACCAGCACTATTATCAGTCATAACTCATCTCTGATTATTAAAAGCTTCATTGATGAAAAAAACTAACTTTTCTCACTGAGCTTTGGTCATAGAAAAACAAAATACAACAAGAAAATATACAAACTGTTTCAGTAAACACATATTCATATTTATTTGTACATGTGTAACCAATGTTATTCTTTCGTTCAGTTGTACAGATTCATTACGGTGAAATACATTCTGAAGTCATTCTAAAAACAATATTTCATTCCAGTTCATATTTCTGTATTTTCTCAAACTTATTCTACATTGTGTTCTAATATTAAATCATTATTAGTGTTAAATCATACAGCTCTGTAAAGCTTCATTACAGAGATTAATTCAAAACATGTACAATATGAAAAAACACTGAATTTTCTGCTGGTTAGACAAATATTCACACAACTAAAGAGAAAACAGTTTCTGTCGATATCACGTGTCACAAGAACTCTCTGATTATGATGTGTGAGTCTCACCTCATCCGTGAAACACGAATCACTTTAAACCAAACCTTCCTGTGCTGTGTATAAGCAAACGAGCATGAGATGAGTCAACCTGACACTTTCTAAATGCTGGAAACAAAAACCACAACAACAGAACAGTGGTGTAGACTAGTTATTTGTGTGTGTGTGTGTGTGTGTGTGTGTGTGTGTGTGTGTGAGAATAACTACAGCACTGTTGTGTTTGCTGTTGTTGTGGTTTCCAACACACACACACACACACACACACACACACAAAGAAAAATATCTTGCTGTGTATTGTTTCGCTTTGTTAGAACATTCCATTCCCTGTTTATTTGGTGTCCAAGAAGATTGTAATAGTTGAAACCTCCTAAGCTCATCTCTTTAATTTTGTGATGTTGAAGTGTTAGTTTAAAAAGTGTTCATAAAAAAAAAATAAAAAAAAACCTTAAAAGAAACATAAAACCTTAATTTTCATATTGAAAATATTGTATAATTACATGTTGAAGCATACCATACTCACAGTTTGAAAATGACTTGTAAAATATTATTTTATTTTAGTATGAAGCTTTTGTCTGGATCACCCAACACAGTTTGTGTTTTGACCTCACAGAGATTACAGCCAGATTAGATTTCTTGAGCAGTGCATGTTTTAAGCCTTACCTATTTAATACTGAAGCGCAAGTAGACTGAAATATACCCGCATCTGTGCAAATATTTCCATTTTACTGTCAGGAGTGAATCTCCACTAAACTTATTTCCATAAACGAGCGAGCATGTGTGACAAACAGACTGAGCATGACAGAATAGGAGGGCAATAATTCTGACAAAAATATACATATTACTAAAATATATATTTTTTTGGAACAATAAATGTAACATATGTAGAATTTCAATATACATAACATAATTATCTATACAGAATTATTATATTTATTTTATAAAAGTGCACTGATTGGAGAGGCTTGTGTTGTTCAATAAATGTTTAATTAAAGGAACACTCCGACTTTTTGGGACTTTAGCTTATTCACAGTATCCCCCAGAGTTAGATAAGTCCATACATACCCTTTTCATTTCTGTGCGTTCTGTAAGTGTTATTTGATGCACCCACCGCTAGCCTAGCTTAGCACAAAGACTGGATGTAAATGGATAATGGTAGCATACTAATCCCAATAAGTGACAAAATAAACATTTTCCTATTTACATGTTGTGATCTGTATAGTCACAGCGTGTACAAATAACAAGGCTATATGAGACAGAGACCATTTTTAATCGTATAAATACTGGGAACTATATTCTCACTAGGCGTAGGAGCACAGCTAACGTTACTTGGGCGGAGTGGCTACTTGGGCGGAGTGATTAGCGCAGCACACGAGACGCCCTGTTGATGGTTCCGTAAACAAAACAAACGTGACTAACTAGCTAGGAGCGAACGTGACTCGTGATCATGGCTGACTTTGAGGAATTGTCAGAGGAATTTTACTGTGTATCAAACCAAGATCCAGAACCATATCGTTTTGAGCCAGAATACACAGACGAGGAGTTACAAACTTTGGAAGCTGTAAGACAAGATGCCGAACAGATTGATGGGGTATTGATTGATATCACTTACTTGGTGGACAGCTGACCATTAGGTTCACTCGGCATGGGGCGTTTCTTCCAGTTGATCTTGTCACAATGGGAAAAAAAACGACAACTGCCGGGTGTATTAGGGCAGAGAAATCTTCCGTGGTAGTGACGCAAATATTTTGATTGTCATCAACAAAGGCACTCGGTTTCTGTCGGTATAGGTTGGCATGTTCCACATTTACACCACCAGTCCGTGTTCGTTCTGATTCTCCCTTCGACATCAATCTGTTCGGCATCTTGTCTTACAGCTTCCAAAGTTTGTAACTCCTCGTCTGTGTATTCTGGCTCAAAACTATATGGTTCTGGATCTTGGTTTGATACACAGTAAAATTCCTCTGACAATTCCTCAAAGTCAGCCATGATCACAAGTCACGTTCGCTACTAGCTAGTTAGTCACGTTTGTTTTGTTTACGGAACCATCAACAGGGCGTCTCGTGTGCTGCGCTAATCACTCCGCCAAGTAGCCACTCCGCCCAAGTAACGTTAGCTGTGCTCCTACGCCTAGTGAGAATATAGTTCCCAGTATTTATTAGGGATGTCCCGATCAGGTTTTTTTGCCCTCAAGTCCGAGTCCGAGTCATTTGATTTTGAGTATCTACCGATACCGAGACCCGATCCGATACTTCTATAATACATAAAAAAAGAATAAAGAAGAGCGAAAAAACAGATCCAGGATGTTCCTTATTTTTTTATTTAATTCACCTTATTTTAACATTCAACAACTCTGTTAACAAACAGAGCACTTCTGTGAGGTAGCTTGAACAATCAAGTAATAAATAACATAAATTCTTCACTTTTGGACTTTAGTGCAACAGTACATATAAAAAAAAAGTCTAATATATAAACAAATAGCACCTCAACTTAAAATACCCGGCAGGCATGTAAACAAATAAAAAATAAAATGCCACAGTGTTTGCAAAGCCAGTAATGTGCTTTTAGGAACTGCACTCCTAACTCTTACGCCGGTTTCACACTGCACGCGTTAGCAGAGCGTACAGCGCGTATTTTTTTCGCCGCCCATGTTAACAGATTAGTACGGAGCATTCACACCGCACGCAGAGGCGGCGCGGCAGCGCGTAGCAGAGCAGAGCAGGAGCAGCAGTGCCGCGATCGTTTCGGCGCCAATTTTTGCTGCGCCGCTTACGCTGAATTAAAGTGACAATGCATTGATCATGGCCAAAATACACCGCAGTTTTATCCAAAAAGTGCATTGGTGACCAACAGCAATTTAAAAAGAAAACAAATGTCCAAAAACAAACTTGTTGCCAGAACAATAAAAACAAAGATGAACCAAAAGTTATATAAATGAAATTATTAATAAAATAAGCTTCTTGACAAGTCTTTTCTCTTAAATGTATTTGAAAACGAAATAAAGCAATGCCAACTTATCCATTATAGAGTACTCTGTCTGTACCAGAGTTTCCGCTAGAAAAAAATGGTGCCGGTCAAAGTGACCGGCAGAGGTTTTTTTTTCCGGACATTTTGATGATATGCCGGATAAATATCGCCTCTTAATTAGTCAAGTTGAGGAAAACTGGAGGAAGGCTATGTAACTTAAAAAATGACATAATCAGGCCGAATGCAACATGTTTATTAGCCTAACTAACTTTCAAATAAAAAAACGGAAAAAAAACATGAACGTCAATCAACGCCAATTGTTTTTACTATGGTTTCACATTCATAGTTTAACAAACCAATCCCCCTTCCCCACATAGAATATCTGAAGCCTATTGTTTTTACTCAAGCGAACTTCCCAGTGTCTCTCCACAACCTGCAATGCGCATAAGCCGCGTAACCTTGTTAGGCGACTTTGCTGCTTCGTCTTGATCCGATTCTGCAGCGAGAACTCTGCAGGAACACTCGAGACCCATTTTCTACTATGGTTTTGTACGTTTCTTCATTCGGATCTATTTGTGATCCATTTCATTCTAAACAAACAACGCAGTTTATATGCTTCGTCCTCGTTTCATTATTCATTAAGATAATAATTAATAAATGCGCGCATAATTATCAGTGAACTTGATAAATGTTGCAGATATGTTTTGCTATGCATGCACAAACAAATGTCTTTCAACTTATGTGTGCAAAATTCTGAATAAAAAGAATGTGCAGCAATTTGTACAAATAGAGAGTCTAGGTCTACTATACGTGTTGTAGTAGCCATTAAATAAGCTCATTTAGTTTAATATTTGTTCAAATATTATAATGTTATTTTTTAATTTATGTTGATTATGAAAAGTGAACCGCACGAGTAAGATAGGATGCGCAATATCGAGAGACATGGAGTGAGTCAGACATGATTTTGACCACTTAATTAAGTTTGGTTTTGTAGAATGACTTTTTTGAAGTGAATTTCGTTTTGTATAAATTGTATCTTAATTTTTTTTTTTTTTTTTATCAACCAATTGCCTGTATTTAATAAATAAGCAGGAAATATAGCAGACGATTGGCCTAATCATGCAGGCGCCCGCGCGGTCACTTGCATTGCTCGTGAACGGGAGCGCATCTCATCCTAATTTAACGAAACTCAGCGTAGGCCTCACAGACATGAAATATATCTTAAGAAAGCTTGAAATGTCTTTTTAACAATTTAAAACGAAAAGAAATAGGCTACTCTCTGATTATGTAATCCATGATGTGCATTTCTCTCTATAGGCGCGTTTATAAGGAGATGGCGATCGTCAACTTCATCTTTACAGCTGTTGTTGCTGTTAATAAACTAAAAATAATAGGCCTATAATTGTATTAAACAATAAATTAAATGAAATTGTAATTGTATTAAAAAAGCAACAAAAAAAAGTTTTTTTTTTTACGCATTAAATTCAGGTATAGGCTACTGAGTCACTGTCCTCAGTGCCCAGAAAAGCGCTGAAACGGAGATGAAGGGGAACCCGTTTTTATTTTTTATTTTATTTTTTGGCTTTTTTTAACTGGCCCATCCAGTTTTCTGGAGGCCCACCTACAATCAAAATCCTGGCGCCGTTAGTGCTTCGCAGAGGTCTGATATCAAGAAATAACAGACCGCATTCCACATTGGGATTCAACCAAGCCATGTAATAATGTTTAATAACTTTAAAACGGTAGAGCCTGTTCCTTTATAACATAGCCAAAGGTCGGTGTATTTTTGCTTTATACATTTTAGGCTTATTCTCAAATTCAGATTGTGTTAGGGGGGCGGGATTATAAGGCAATTTTAATCGGACAATTTGACCGGAGAGATTTAATTTTGTCGGACATTTCATTTTTTTTTCGGCCAACGGAAACCCTGGTCTGTACACAACCCGTGGTTCAGCCGCGCGTGACAAACGCTGCCAGTGTGAAAGCAAAACGCGCGTGTCCTGCTCCTGCTCACCATACGCCCTGCTCCTACGCTGCTTACGCTCTGCTAACGCGTGCAGTGTGAAACCGGCGTAACTCTGTGCCACCGCATAACTATAGATGTGTTAAAAAATAATGAGAATATATATAGCCTACATATATATCCGAGTCCTGATCGGGAGGTAACGTCCGATTCCGATCGAGTCTGAAAACACGTGATCGGGCCCGATTTCCGATCACGTGATCGGATCGGGACATCCCTAGTATTTATACGATTAAAAATGGTCTCTGTCTCATATAGCCTTGTTATTTGTACACGCTGTGACTATACAGATCACAACGTGTAAATAGGAAAATGTTTGCATTATTTTGTCACTTATTGGGATTAGTATGCTACCATTATCCATTTACATCCAGTCTTTGTGCTAAGCTAGGCTAGCGGTGGGTGCGTCAAATAACACTTACAGAACGCACAGAAATAAAAAAGGTATGTATGGACTTATCTAACTCTGGGGGATACTGTGAATAAGCTAAAGTCCCAAAAAGTCGGAATGTTCCTTTAAAGCAATTTTCTGTATCACTTCTTATTAACTGTTAGATTTTATGAGATGAAGCCAGAGACACATCAACCCAGATATCAATCCAACACAGTTTTACATGAAAGAAGGGATTTAGGGCAACGGCGGTAAAAATGCCCACACCAACAGGACACGCCGGTCGCACCCACCGACAGCACCTAGAACAGCCGCCTGACCCAGACATTTATATTTCATAAAATATGCACATTATAAATATTTATATGTAATGTTTTCTGCAATGTTATTTATATAGGCGAAGAGAGGGAAGTAAGACAAATAGTTTTATATCAATACTAATACCACCATCCCTACTACCACCTTCACCGACAAAAATAAATAGCAATAATATGCAGATTTTATATAGATAATAAATGAAAAGAAGTATAGCTCATCGAATATCATTTATATATAAGACATCTATCCATAGATAATTGTAGAATGATGTATTCAATAGTACTCGTGAACATGTTAACATTGATCTCACTTGCTGATTTTTATCAAGGATCAAGTACAAATATTAACACACAAAACTAACAGTTTAGGTAATTTTTGTATTTATTATTTTTTACAAGAAGTTTGGAACATGTTTACAAAACTGTAAAACTCCAGGAGAGAATAAAGTAAATCCAAACATGTAATATATAAATAAAAAATCCATTCATACACATTCATCTTATATACAGTAACAGTGCATGTCTGAACCATGAACTTATTATTTGTTGAAAAAGGAACATGATGGAGAATATTTATCAGGTTAGATGAATCACACTGCTGCTTTCTGAAAGGAGAAATACAGAAATATAACACAAAGATCAATATAACATCAGATTTCTGCTGATTTCTCTGTATATGATGTGTGTGTCTCACCTTTTCTGTGACTCTAAAACATCACAATGAATCAGTGAAACATGAGAAACTGTGAATGAAGAACATGAACATCAGATTATAGCAATTATAGCAAGTTCTAGAGGAACAAGGCAGGGGTGCCCTCTGTCACCTTTACTTTTTGCCATGGTGATTGAACCATTGGCTTCACTTATTAGAGATAACATAAAAATTCAAGGTTTTAAGACTGTGTCTGTTGAACATAAAATATCCTTATATGCCGATGACATTCTTTTGTATATCACTGATCCTGATAACTCTGTCCCCCACCTCCTGAACACAGTTAAAGAATTCGGTAGCTATTCAGGATATAAGATACATTTTTATAAGTCCAATGCACTTTTTTCATACACAACACTAACCGAAGAACTACTTTCTTCTAGTGGGTTTAATCTAACACCAAAAGGCTTCAAATACCTGGGTATATTTATTACTCTAGATTTGGATAATTTAGTTAAAGAAAATGATATTCCCCTGGTAGATAAGGTGAAATTAGATTTATCGAAATGGATCTCCTTACCGTTATCACTATTGGGTAGGATAAACATTATCAAAATGAATATCCTCCCAAGATTTCTTTTTTTTTTTTTCAAATGCTTCCATGTTTCTTACCAGTAGACTTTTTTAACTCAATTAATAGCCATCTTTCAAGATTCATCTGGAGCAATAAAAAGCCTCGGATTAGTATGCTGACTTTGATGAAGCCTGAACCTCTGGGAGGTTTAGGTGTACCTAATCTTCAATACTATTTTTGGGCAGCCCAAATTAGGAATTTGATTTCTTGGTCTAAAGAAAGACATGAATCCATGTGGGTCCAGATGGAATCAAATCCATTTAAACCACTGTCCCTTGTCTCTCTGTTATTTATAAAACATTATGAAAAGATAAAAAATATGAATAACCATTTTACTGTACTTAACACTCTTCAAACTTGGAAAGATTGTAGAAAGAAAATTGGTATTGTCTCTTGTACTTCTATATATTCTCCAATCTTTTTAAATCCAGATCTTAACACTTTAATTACTTCAGGCAATATATGTCAATGGTTAAATTCTGGTATATTATATTTTAAAGATCTTTTGAGTGAAAAAATGCAAGTAAAATCATTTATTGAGAGCAGAATATGATATCTCTAATAAACAATTTTTTAAATATCTACAAATCCGAAGTGTCACTAACTCTCTGATTAAGGGGAAAAAAATACGGCTTTTTTTTTTTGTCAGAACTGGAGGACTTTTTTTTTTCGTAGACACAATAAAAGGAATGATTTCTAAATGTTATCATATTTTGACAAAGGAATCTCAATCTTATTTCCGACTTTAAAAAACAATATGGAAAAGGGATCTAAGTAGAACTTTTGAAGATGATGTATGGGTAAATATTTGTAATAGAATTCATTTCCCATTTACAAGTATTAAGATTAAGGAGACTAATTTTAAGTTTATCCACAAAACCTACTTAACACCTTTAAAAATGCATAAAATATCAAATGATATTCCAGCTGTTTGTCAGAGATGTAAAAATATGGATGGGACATTTTTACACATGTTTTGGGACTGCAGTCTTTTAAAAGGCTATTGGAGATCAATTCATTCTTTTACTCAGTCAGTTTTGGATAAGCGTTTTGACTTGAGTAACAGTCTATATTTGTTAAATGATATTGATAATTTAGAGTTAGATCAGGAAAAATGCAGGTTATTTATTTTGATATCTTATTTTGCAAAAAAATGCATACTTTTATGCTGGAAGAATGTTTGCCCTCCATCTCTTAAGACTTTTTTTGACCAATTGTCTTCATTTCTGCCATTAGAAAAACTGACTTTGGAGAAATATAACCGTGGACATCTTTTTAATGAATTTTGGTGCCCTTTAATTTTAGGTATTGGAGAATGATATGACCTTGTAGATCAAGTTCTGTATTCACGCCGTTTAATCATTTATTTATTTATTTACTTTTATTTTATATATATATATATATATATATATATATATATATATATATATATATATATATATATATATATATGTAATGTGGGCTAGTGTGGCTATAGTGCCAGGGCTGGATTGTCCCCCAGTCCGCCCCTGAGTGAGACTGTGTTGGACAGTCGCTGTTCTAGCCAGAGCAAGTGGATGTTGCAGAGGAGTTAAAAGTCAAAGGTGAAATAGGATAATGTCAAATTTACATGATTGTGGTTGTGATTTATTTCTGTTATAGGTGTCTTCAGCTATTTTTATGTTTGAATTTACATTGTGAAAAACAAGGCTGTGTTCCTTATTGTGGTGTTCAGCAATTTTAACACAGTATCGTCATCATATCAGTGTAGATGTAGATGGACCAAAATAAAACCATATGATGAAATATGACAGTTTGATATTAAACATCATAAATACTCACAGTTTGGTTTTCCGCTATTAATGCTGTTTTTTCTGACTAGACTCGGCGTCTTTCTCTTTTTTGGTTCATTAGATTGTAACGTTTTGTCCTTTTGGTTCTCCATTCTTCTCTCTCTCGCTTGTCCATGTTTAATTATCCTGTAGTTTGTGAAGCTCAACACATGTTCATGCTGTAATTCCACATATATTCTGACTTTGGTAATATCTGTTCAAGAGAATACAGTGGTAAAGACAGTGGTAATGAAGGCTTGTGATTGTTTTTGTTGAGAGGATACTATGTTCTAATATAGTATTATTATTATTATTATTATTATTAATGTTGTCTTCCTGTATGGCTGCTGCCTTGGCCAGGTCTCTCTTGTAAAATATTACTTCCTGGTAAAATAAAGGTAAATAAAACAATAAATATATAATTACACTGTAACAATGACACCTTAAAATATAGAGTAACCGAAAAATCTCTTTACAAACCAAATAAAGATAAAGTGTTTTAGTCACCTTGTGATGAGCAGAAGAGAGGAGACATCCAGTGCAGAGAGATCAGACCGTCATAAAGATCAGCTTTTATAGTGTGAAGGTTAAACCGCTCCTCTGGCTTCTATAGGCTGATCAGTTTTAGAATTACACACACAGTCAGTGAAACCACAAACATCTCAATACTCCCTGTTAACAGATTTGACTTCACAGAATCTCACATCAGTGAAATTAACTTCCCCCATATCTCTTCTGAGTTCATCACAACTTTTAAACTCCAGTAAACGCTGAAGACGCTCTTTACTGAACAACACAACATTAAACCAACAAGGCACTCACAACAACAACAAATAAATCTCTATATTTCTCCTCTGCTCTTGCTTGTCTCCTAATCTAGCTTTCTAATAAACCTGATATTATATTCTATAAATATTGTGGCTTTGTGGCAAATTTCTTGTAATATTCCTTGTTTGTAAATGGATAAAAGCATCTGCTAAATTAATAAATGTAAATCTTATAGTACAGTATGTTTGCAGTATTTTGTCTGTGCTGTTTTTACATAGTGTTTTAATTTATTTTATTCATATAAATATGTTTTTGTAGTTTTGTGTATCATGACTAACTGATCTATAGTAAATATTGATTTTGTTTTAAGATATAACCAGATGCCAGATATACAACAACAATAATGTGACACAAACTGTCATTTTATTCCATATGATTCCATAGTTCAGATCATTATCATGTCAAGAATCTCACATTCAGTTATCAACTCCAAATAAAAAAATAATTTTGAATAAAATTTTGCAAATCAAATAAAACGAAATCAATGATGCATATAAAATAGGAGTATATGAGTTTAGCTTTAATCTTAATTTAACACATTTGATCCAGCTCATCAAGTCCTTTATGGCTTATTAGAAAACGACAGATGAGTTTAACAATCAGTGGCACTGTAATGTTCTGAAATGAGGAGGGAAAATTCTGTTTTTAAAAAAAAATATATATATAAAATGTAAATTCATGTCCCAGTTATACCTACACTTAATGTTGTCAGTTTTCTGGTTTGATAAACATTTACTTTAAATTACATTTAAAAAAATACAATTTAGTATTACATTAACTGTTAAATGCAATTAATGTTATATTTATTCAAACCAAGAATAAAACTAATCAAGTTAGTGTTTGTAAGCTTTTTTACATTTATTCCAAAATAATAACTCAAGACAGTAACAATTTTACAATTTTTTATTAGTGAATTGATATAGCCTACAGTTGTTCTTTTTAATAGTCAACTTATCTTCAGATAATCAGAAATAAAGCTGCGTTAACATGGATTACAGACACGAAGACGAGCTGATTGTGAGAATCCCCACAGTCATCATGTTCTCAGGCCAATTCAAGCTTGATTAGATAAAGCAGTGATATATAAGTGGTTGAGATGTTTACTTATTTTTTAATTAGTCTTCCCATTAAACGCAAAATTTTCTTCCACTAAAGCACATGAGTACAAAAGGTGGGATTTTTCATATTAAGGTTAGACTAAAACTAGTGGTCAAAACATTTTTGTAAACTGTAGCGCATGGCTCGGTTTCTAGATCTTACAATTTCAGACTATGGACCAGACTCAGAATTTTGGATCGACTCGCTGAAGCAAAACTAGCAAAATCTATATTGATTTTAAATTCAAATGAATCACTCGGACTGCAATTAATTAAATAAAAGGTATGTATATTTTCTCTTTGTTGGTTGTTGGAATAATTATAGAAATGAAATCAAATTAAACAATTACATGACAGAAATATACAGTATTTCAATTAAATGACATATACCAGAAAAACACAATCAAAATTTCCCAATGTCACTTTTCTAAATCTCAACCTCAATATTTAAATTTCAAATTCAACAGTTGTTCACTCAATTTCAAAAATAAGAAATACGAATGTTCATCAAAATGGAAACAATTCAGTCCATGAAGTTGAATTCTTGTCTTCAGGAAAATCCAGGTAAATTGGAAAAATATGCAATGTATGTAGTTCTGTCCTACCCACAACACTTTTTACAGGTTTCCAGGGACGAAATGATGGGATGGCTCGCCAGTCCAACCAGGGATAGGAAATCCACAGGAAAGAAATAGGAATCTCAGCAGCAATTCAGGAACTCTCAACAGAGAATTTAGATCAAAAAAAAAAAAAAAAAAACGGCCTTGGAAAAACAAAGCCAAACATAATTATTAGAATCTCATTCAAATAAACCTTTTTAAACAATCAATATGACTCTCATCAATCATTTAAATATACACAACATAAGCATGCTAGCATACTTGATTAACACACTAATCTAACGTTATACAGAGCTAGCAAGCACCGCATGGCACACACTTCCCAATAGAGAGAAACGCACAATCTCAACAAATAATACGTCTCTGCATTATTTAACGTAACTACATACAATCACATAGTATTTTATAAAACATTTTTTCATATTATTATTACCCACTTTACCGATGCATTGTTCATACTATTACATGCATTGTTCACATTACTATTACAAAAACAATATTTTCATTAATCAAACACACTTCTCATAAAGAAAATAGAACTCACCAAGGAGAAATATAGATCAAGGAACAAAAGAAAAGCAGTTTTCCAAAGGAAAGATTCGAAAATGTCTCCTATCTCTTCAGTATGGTTTCAGCACGGCGCGTTCAGTTTTCACCAGGCACTTCTCACACGCGAGCTCTCTAAAGAACTAATACCTCATAAATCTACTGAGCTTGTTAATAATTTATTGCTAAATTATCACTGTTTATTCTTTCTTAACTCACTCAATCAATCGATCAATTTAATATCACTCTCGTTTCGTTCACAATCTCTCTTATCTCTAGTCTCGGCTCAGCTTCTTCTTCTTCTTCTTCTTTTAGTTATCTGGCCGTTCACTCCATAGGAGCATTACCGCCACCTACTGAATATTTTAACCACCTGGGTGATGAATCTGTATTGTTTTATTTTCTTTTCTTTCTTTCCCCTTTCCTTCCTTTCCTTTCCTTCCTTAAAAAAAAAAAATTTAAAAAAAAAAAAATTGAAGGGGGGTGGATACCCCACCCACCCCAAAGGATCAGAGCCCAGGCTTCAGCTGACGCTGCGTGTTCAGCTCCTCCAGCTTCCACACTGGGCTCCTCAGCCTTTAAGGCAGGCAGAGGCACCATACATCTCACCCTCAGACCCTATATTCCTATATCCTGTAACATATACCTGTAACCTCCAAAAAGATTAAAACAGCCCTATATATCTGACTGTCACTTAAACCCTTCCCCAGAAGATCCACAACACTCACTGGCCTATTTTTAATACTATTAAAAAGACTGTCACGCTGACCATCATATTTACCACACTTAAAAAGCACATACTCAACTGTTTCTAAAATATTACATTCGTTACACATCCCACTGTCATGCTTCCCCATTAATGCTAATGTTGAGTTTAATCCTGTATGTCCCATTCTTAATCTAGATATCATTCTCGTCTCAGCTTGATAGTGATACCCGATTTTTCTGGAAACTTTTCTCAACCGAGGGCGGATCTAACCTTTCACCTCACCGATCAGAAACTTTTTTTTCTATTCTTTGAATTATTTATAATAAAATAAATACATTTTATTTCTTATTTTTCACTGACTATTAGATTCATAGCAATATGAATAAACCAATACTAATTATAAATACTAGTGACCCAAATTAATGTACTGGGTTACAAAACTGAAATAAAATTTCAACATAAATAATAATACATTTTATTTACAATGCGCTTTTCTCACACCCAAAGCGCTAACAAATTAATAGAAAAAAAAAACCCATAATATAATAAGTAGCTAATTTTTGCGTGTACATTTCCAGGTGGTTTGGTCACAAGGGTATAGGTGGACCTGGTAGTGTTTCATGTTTTGTTAAGCCTCTCAGCCGTTTGTATGTGTCCATTGATCTACTTCACGGTGTGCGTCCGCAACAACATGCGGTGTGCAGAAACAGCCGTTTCCACATTGCATCTATAGTCCCAAAGCTGTGGCACTTTCTGTTGACTAATGGCTCGTTTACACCAGGGGCCTGTCCCATGAAGCCGGTTTAGGATAGCCAGGTGTGTTTCAGTTTAGTTTGCGCAACCCTGGGTTTCAGGTACCATGAAAGTGGTTTGGCTTTTAGCAGTGTTCATTGACATAGTAACTTACGCTCCACGGCTAACCTGGTCCGGGTCAGGTGATGTTCCAGGTGAGAGGTTGCAAACTGAACTTGGACCAATCAGCTGTGAGCAAAGTGTCTGATGCGATTAAGTTGTTTCTACTCCAAATTACAGGAAATGTCACTACATAGCAAATGATTTTTAAAGACAAAATAAGCATCTGGCTTATGCTTATTAAAATAATTTTGTATGATTTAGGTATTATATAATTATTATACCCTTAATCGATCGTACATGCACTGTTGTGCCTGAACGCGTTCATTGAACGATGAACTCATTCATATTTTGGGCGAACGTGAACTGAACGTATTACTGCCTGATGAACGTTACTGTGAACTCGTTCATTCTGGTGTCTGTGAACGGCACGCTCTCTCAGTTTAACTTCGTTCAATAGGATGCCAGATTTCTATAGAGCCTTCCAGGCAAAAACCCAACTAAAACACACCATAAACAGGCCTTAATATGTAGCGGAAAAAACACCCAATCTGGCAACACCAGCCACCAGTGTCGCACCGCCGCATGCATCAACAAAACAAAAAGCAGCCAGGGGGTCAGTGTTTCAGAAAACACTGAAGCTTCCCCGGGCGCCGCCATTGATTAGCGGACCATCACCTGCTGTTAGCATTCCATTGACTCCCATTCATCTTGGCGTCACTTTGACAGCGAATAACTTTACATCTGAGGCGTTTAAAGACTCCATTTGTCCATTATTTATTTCTAAAGAAACACGACAATGTATAAAAGGCTCCATTACCTTGTATCTTACGTTATGGCCCCGTAGAAGCAGTTTTTGTAAAAATAGGCTAACGATTGCGTCATAACGACTCTCGGTCGCACAGTAGAGAGATTACCGTATGGACAGGAGGAGAAGCTCGCGCACAATCTGGGGGATGTCAATGACAAAATAATTAATCAGAATACTTAGCAAAAGATTCTCCTGCTCCTAGCTCACGGACAGCTCCTACTCACACTCTCCGTCTCTGCAAGATTCAGAAGGGAATGATTCAGATTTCTCTCGGCACAGCTACTAGAAGACAGACGGGTTGCTCACATCACATCTACGTCGTCAAGCTCAGTTTGAGTCTGCGCAGTCGCTCAGCCATCAGGAAGTGAGAGCTTCTAATTGACTTCACTTTTCTCCATTGAATCCAATGGGGTCGCTGTGTCCATTTCTTTTACTGTCTATGAAAGCAGCATGTAGGCAGGGCCAGCGCTAGCTATAGGCAGAGCAGGCGATTGCCTATAGGGCCTCGGGCTTTGAGGAGGGGCCTCCATAACCGTAACATCCCCTATATATAAAGTCCAGTCAAGGCGGGCAGAAATACTAGCCTCGTTGTTCATTGGATATTGTTGAATTGTCACTCATCTGCAGTTAAACCAATTAATGTTTCTGTTTCAAAGCGGGTGCCGGCTTCTGAAAGTTCGTGTAACGAACGCATCCATCAGGTGCTGCGAAGCAAAATAGGCACGCATAGAAGCACAGCTCGTTATGCAGGTGTGTGAGTTGTCGTCATCTATTTTGGAGTGATTGCAATGTATTCTAAATATAAACTTGTACTGTAGATCAGTGTTTATTTCTGGAAAAATCATTCACCGCTTTATTACGAGTTTAAAAGAGCACGAGCGCCATTAAAGTGCCCAGACGCGACGCTTTGAATTTGCGCGTACAATGAATAACATCGCATCGGGAGCTGACTAGTAACAAAGCTACAAAAGTAAAAGACAAGACGTTTGTATTCAAAGTTAAAAAGCCAACACACTACAACATTTTTAAATGTTTCAAATAAAGGATCTCATATCTATGGGTCTATCTTCTAAATGCTGCTGATGATTAGATTATACCCTGCCATCATAGCCTACTTACGCCAATAATATCATTTTAGAATTTTTTTTTCTGCTCAGTAGCGATCGTGTCTTTCTCTTCCACTTGATTTGTGTATAGCATATTTAAGGTAACAATGCAATACATAATATCATATTACTGATATTAATAATATGACAATATCTGCAGTCAATATTGATTAAATGGGAGGGAAAAATCCTGCCCATACTACCAAAGCTATGAAAAAAATGATAAAAGCACTTATGTTCATCTACTGTGAATAAATTGAATAAAACATTAAAATAACAACAACAACAATAACATCTTCATTAAACAAAAAAGAGATTACCTTTTAAGTTTGATTAATATGTAGGCTACATACAGTACCGGTAAAAAGCCTGGACATATTACTATTTTTAATGTTTTTGAAATAAGTTTCTTATTATGCTCTACAAGCCTGCATTTATTTGATCAAAAATACAGAAAAAAAACAGGAATATATAAAAAGTGATAGTGAAGACTTTTTTAAAACAACTTTTTAATAATCAAAAAATCCTTAATATTTATAAAATAAATATTAAGCACCATTTCTAACATTTGATAATACATCAGATTATGAAGTTTTCTGAAGGATCACGTGACACTAAATTCAGCTTTGCATCACAGAAATATATTTTAAAGTATAGAAACATTATTTTAAATTTTAATAATATTTCACTATATTATTTTTCTGTATTTTTGATCAAATAAATCCAGGCTTGATGAGCATAAGAGACTTTTCAAAAACATTAAAAATATTAATGTGTCCAAACTTATGTTCTGTGTAAGTAAAAATATACTAAATTTAAAATGAAATGTTGTATAAATAAAAAGGTTAAGAATCATATTTGTTTCAAGTGTTTTTTATTGGGGGTGGGGGGCCTCCAACATGAATTTTGCCTAGGGCCTCCTAATGTCTAGAACCGGCCCTGCATGTAAGTAACATCGTGGCAAAGCAGCAAGGACCCAGCAAACACAGAACATTGGCACAACGTAGCCAACCTTCTAACAACGTTTTAACAGCATGGCCAAAAGGTTGCTATAACTACGTTGTGTAGTGAAGGTTGTTACAGCGTTGTCACAATGTTGACATTAAACCACCGTCCAGGGCCATTGCTTAAGGTTGTGCCAACGGTGTCTTGACAACCACTGGACTACATATGTACTCGTCACTGCCCTGAAGCGGGAAAATCAGCCTTTTACATTTCAGCCACCCGCTGGGCTCATTGTGTTGTCATACACGGATTCTTCATCGAGTAAGGATACGTGAGTATTGTGTTTTATTTACCTCAGCTAAATAAGATTCGTAATTATTCAAACACAACCTACAACTTCATTTTCTAATGTGACTAATGTACTGTAGCCTCGCTCGCACTGTTTAGTTTTTCATTTCATTTGTCTATCTAGTCTCATTCATTTCTTTGCTCTTCTGGATTTGTGGATGTTTCCTGGACTGATTCCGTTTACCGAGCTTCGTCCAGCTTTCGACTACTGTCTGCCATGTACAGAACCGGTTTTGTTCATTAAATGTTCTGATATTTGCTTTTTATGTTTTATTTATTATACTTAAAAGAAATTTGTATATTCATTTATTTAGTTGTTTTGTTTTTTTCACAAATGTATGACTTTTGGAAGTGCAATTTGATTACCATATGCAGTTAGTTTTAATAAAGTTGAATTAACGTAACCTTCTGTAATTTTTACTCTTCAAAGTGTACACTTGCAGGTGTTGATTATAATTAGGCTAATTTACTGATAGCCCCATTAAATAAAAATAAGGATAAACAATATTTAAAATATATATATAATTATCTAAAATCTGACTAATTACAAAATTAACCCCATTGACCCCGACCCCATTGGATTCAACGGAGAAAAGTGAAGCAAATTAGAAGCTCTCACTTCCTGATGGCTGAGCGACTGAGCAGACTCACACTGAGCTTGACGACGTAGATGTGACGTGAGCAACCCGTCTGTCTTCTAGCAGCTGTGCCAAGAGAAATCTGAATCATTCCCTTACGAATCTTGCAGAGACGGAGAGTGTGAGTAGGAGCTGTCCATGAGCTGGAGCAGGAGCAACTTTATGACTCTCTATGGGCTTCTCCCTTGACTTTATCGGACTTTATGCCTCCACGTCCCCCCGACTGACTGCGAGCTTCTCCTCCTGTCTATACGGTATTCCAGAGAGTCGCGTAGTCAGCCCCAATTTTGGCAAGTGATGCATACATGACAGAGAGAGGTTATAGTGCAGCATATGTCACTTTGAGTGATTTATGACCCTTAAGCCCCGCCCCCTTTTTGACGTGGGAATATTCCCACGCTTGCCCCGCCCCTTTCTACCCCCCTCCCTCCCACCTCCGGACAGGTCACGTGACCGTGAGAATTTTCCCACGCTTGCTCCTCCCATATGGGCGTGAACAGAACCAGGGAGATATTATAAATTAAATTATATATTAAATTATATATTTAATAATATAAAACGTTGTATAAAAGTTAAAATACACATGTGTTTAGTGTTCTCACACATTTGTAAAATGTTAAAATGTCAATGAAAGAGATTAAATTGCATTTTCTTCAGTTATCAAAATGTGTTAGTATTAAAATATTAAAACATATCAACCGTTATGTTAAAAATCACAATATTAAAAAAAAAACAAGTATTAAAAACTGACTTACGTTTTTTACAATTTCACTTGTTGAAAGAAGAACAAAAGTCTTATTATCTCCAAAGATGTATCCGGTAACAATAATGTTTAAACATCATATTGTTTAACAAATAACATTATGACAATGTATATTAAAACTGTTACAATAAAGACAATCAGAGATGAGATCAGGTTTTTTTTTTTATTTGTTAAAGAAGACACTTTTAAAACATTAATGAAATAAGTTAAAATGGCATTTTTCTCTAAAAGAGTTATTAAAAATGAGTTGGTGTTATTTTAAGATGTTAAAAAATCAATAATTTACAGAAAAGTAAATGTATCCATCAGCACAGTATTTGTAAAACTGTTACATAAAACACAAACTAGTTTAAAAACATTGTTAAAAAGCCTTACATTTTTACATACCATTTGTTGAAAGAGAACCAAAAAGGTATATCCGGAGGTTTATCCAACACAAAGATTTATCCAACAACAAGGATATATCCAAGACCAGAGGTAGGCTATATCCAAAACGCTTATCCATATCCAAAGGTGTAGAGATTTTAATTCCCAAAGTTACAAAGTCCTCGGGAAGAGTTCAGCAAAAAGCGTCCACATGGTTACATCCCAAAAGTTAGACTGACAGAATTGAAGGATGCACAATGTCTCCTCGGGCCACTCCCACTAAACACACCCCTCAAAGCTGAGAGGTCAATTTCGATTTAAGGGCGTCTCTAAAATGACGTCACACTCGTGGAAATCCCCTCCCTCCCTTCGTCCCTCCCACAGCGTCACAGTCATGTGAGATGTTTAAAAAGGAGCGCAAACCTGAAGTGAAATACTACTTGTGGTTTTATTCAAGTAGAACACTATGGCTACGTCAGACCCCAAAACACCTGAAAGAAACATTGATGAAGCTATGGAGGATTTGGACCTTAGTGCCGCAGAATAAATATGGACCCTGTTTAACTCGATTTCTCCATGAGCCGGCGGAGCGCAAGTGAAATACTTTTCACTTGTCTGGAGGACGTGCGTGCGAAGTCAGATTTTTTAACGTGGATAACAACGAGCGATTCACAACGAATACAACAGAGGATCCCAATTTGTTTTATTTACGGAAAGGGATTGGATTTTATATTATACAGGAGTATGGAGAGATTTGAAAGATGATGGAAGGGAACCGGTTTTCATAGCAGAGTGGGCTGGATTAACCACGGTTGCAAGATAACGACTTCTCGCGGATTAGGCCCTATATCAAAAAAACACCCAGAGGATTACGTTTACATACTTTTTTGGAATGGATGTACCCGAATGTTCGTAGCCTATTTCTGAGGATGAGCGTTTAAAATAGCCTACTACGATTTAAAATTCATGTTTCAATGGAAGGTTTACCTGTGTTGGAACAGATTTTTTCTAAAATCACGTAGCTTTTTTTAAATGGAGCGACGCATTTGGATTTGTTGATGGATATACGCACCAATAGAGCTGGTAAGTCCCGCCCCTTCCGCAAAACCCCGCTGGACCTAAAAGTTGAAAAACCGTCAATGCAAGTGAATGGGAGAAAATAATTATTTTCTGGTCCCGTTTGAATTGTGCCATGAATGTGAACATATGTTGTCTGTGAATTTTTTATATAACTTTTCGTGTAAAGAATGCTACAATTTAGCGGGTAGAAGTTTGATACGGTTAGACTTTGTGTGAGAGCACTTTGTGGACTACAACTCTCGACGCGTTTGAAACGTCAACACAACAAGCACACGGACTAGCTCACGGATCCCGCTAAACATGGCTGTGTCTTTGGTGCACTTCACCGCCTTCTTTCAGGGAGAGGACAAAATCGTTGAGGTTGGCGAAAACCACGGGTAAGTCAACTTTATGGGGTGACGTCACATAGGCGACATGTAGTCTTTTTTCGTTATGTCTTTTCCACAACTGCTAGCTGAAGAATCATACCATATACTGTCAAACTCGTAACATGAAGAGTTATATAAAAAATTCACAGACAACATATGTTCACATTCATGGCACAATTCAAACGGGACCAGAAAATAATTATTTTCTCCCATTCAGTTGCATTGACGGTTTTTCAACTTTGAGGTCCAGCGGGGTTTTACGGAAGGGGCGGGACTTACCAGCTCTATAGGATCAGAGCCATAGAGAGAGAGAGAGTTGCGACATCTCCATTGACTACAATGGAACGCTTTTTTTACAGCAATGGCGGCTCGTGGAGCCTCTCAATAGTTCCCGGAAGTAGCAGCAGCGCGGTAGAACAGACCGTTTGTGATGGACTTTTATAAAAGGTAAGACGTTTAAAGAATACGTTTGTATCAGTACATCTGAATAAAATTTACTTGTATTAAAGCATGCTAGTTGATTATTGATCTCTAAATTAGTAGTTTTAGGGGACGTTATCAGATAAAAGATAGGTCATTGGATAAAGTTAGTAGCGCATAACAAACCACGAACAGCCTATTAATGGTTAAACCCGTTCTATTAATGCAGTTTTATCCTTTGTTGTGTAATAAGAGGGAAAGGCTTCTAAACAGGGGTTAAATATAACATTGGGGAGTGTGATATGTGGAAGTGATAAAATGAGAATATCTGTTTCATTCCTCATTAAATGTACAACAACAACAAAATCCTTATTTTAGATTGCATTTTTGAGTAACAAAAACATATGGGTGGAGTTTTTTAGACATTGTGTTTCTGCTGACTATTAGGCTGTCTATATTATGTTTCAGCTCAGCTGATTTTTGGATTGATGGGAAAGGGAAATGGAAGTTTATTTGTGAGATTAAAAACAATGCTTAAAAGCAGCAAGCCATTTTAAAAAACAAATCACACTAGACTAAATGGGGAATAATACTAAATACCACAACATGTAATATATACTACTACTGTATATAATTTGTCCCGTTTTTGTCTCCTTTATCTCTTTCAACACAAGAAGCTCAAAGGGATTCAGTGGATCATGAAGACTCCCTGCACTGACGCTGTACCCTCACCTTCAGTTTCAGCATATTTTCTCCTCTCTGTGTCAGACACCACAAGAACAACATAGAGGAAATGACAGACAACATGCTTGACGTGCAGTTTATTAGACATTAATAAATCCCATTGTGCTAAATCAATGCAAAAGTATATATATATATATATATATATATATATATATATATATATATATATATATATATATATATATATATATATATACAGGGCCGTGCACAGACATTTTGAGGGGCAGTGGCTTAAACCAAAAAAGGGGGCACTGTAAGGAGTTTGAATGAGGCAGTATCATCTTAATACAGAAAATTAAAAACAACTATTTTATATGGGCAATAAGATTACAATTAGGATTTAGTGCAAAATCAAGTTATGTTGTTATAATTACTCTTCCAATTAAATAATTCAATGTCAATGCCAGTTTAACTGTCTGATGCTCAGTGGGTTCTCACTCTCTGAGCTGCCTCATCCTATGGAAGTAGTATAGACATTTAATTTAATATTATACACTTAAAGTATAAATTGAAATGATATACAGGTTACAACAGTTATAAAGTCACACCGGGGTAAAATGCGCATTTGACTTAATTCTCTTTTATACCACTCAATGGCACAAATTCTGCTCAGCACTTTTTTTCATAAACGCTTTTGATGATGGACTTGGAAATTTGGCTGATCATTGACTTGATCAAAGTTGATTCTGTGCTAATTTAATCTACTATTTTATGTATATTTTTTTTATGTTTTAGACTTATGTAGCAATTTAAATACAAAGATCTCAAGAATCTTGTTTCTGTATTTTTAAAATGAAAATTATGACAGATAGCCTATATTTATTGAACAAACATTTATTATTTAATTTATCAAAATAACTCCAAAATTGTTATAAACTTTACTAAAGTGATTGGTTTGAACAAGTATCAACTTAGACATTATTAAAAGCATATTAATTTAGCTTAAGTATTTTTATCAATACTGTGTGTCTTACCATGCTGGTTTTACCCCGTGTGTACCTCCTTGCCACCTCATACATTAATACGATTTTTAAACAAACCACCTTTCTGATTTATTTTCACACAAATCTGTTGCTCCATAAATTTTCAAACATTGTTCTGCAGTCATACACTGGGAGTAGTGAAAATTAGAATTCTTGTTCAATCAAATTATTTAACCTGATCTAATCTAATATAAATAACACTAATAAATAAATCACAAATAAATAAATAACATTTTCTGTTGTTTGCAGATTTTGTAGACAAAAAAACAATGCCTTCACAAAATTAGAAGAACAGAGTGAGAAAGAGCAAAGACAAAGCCTATTCAACATGGCAAAAAATTGAATCAAAGTTCTAGAAAGCCAGAGGGTAAATCATTATGTATAGAATATTTAGCAGACAGTTTTTCACACTTTAACTCCTGTAAATATATTTCCCATTATAATCAGTTGCCTTAGTTGATATAGTATCTATCTATAACATACATCATATTTATAATATTTTAATGAGACCATATTAACATTATACATAATAAAAAGGTAATATACTATATATTATCTAAATGTGTTCTAATCTAAATTAATAGTACTTTAGTATAGTAGGTTACAAGGTGGCTAACGGCACAAAACACATTTGCTTTTCTTCCAAGAACATGGATGTTGCACGAGTTGTAACTTGTTAGCACTATTTGAAGACCAGGAGCAAAACATTTTGCGACAGAAATACAAAAACATATTACCAAAATACTAATTTTGTGGATCGATTACTGTCTGTAATGTGGATTGTAATTTGTAATCGACCTGTGAATGGGACGAAATTCTATTCTGAAACTGTCGTCGGAGAGCGGGCACATGCTTGTCTACGAGTGACGCTGCGGAGCGAGCAGGAAAACACGGAGCGGATTAGCGGAATCAGTGGATCTTTAGCGGAGCGATAACAGAACGTTTTTATGGGAATCTTCTGGAGGGTTAGGGAGGGGTCGAGAGGGGCACCTCAGCTGATGAGGGCAGAAGGGCAGTGGCTCTAGCCACCGGGCCACCCCCCTGTGCACGGCCCTGTATATATATATATATATATATATATATATAAACTGATGTAATGTATATTTTTGAGTCATGAACTTTGACTTTTTGAAATTTAAACAAGTTTCAGCTGTAAGCATTTCTAAGTGTTTAAATTCACCTGACATGGAAAGTGTACCAACCTACCCATACTTGAAAGCAGTTTTTACCAGTATTTGAGAGAGATCTACATACCTTTGCACTCATCATTAAGGCTCCTCTGGACGATGCAGTATACTGTAATTACTATAATAAAATAACCAAATAAATAGATTTTTATAGATTAAAGAAATGTAGGTAATAAATTTATCAAATTATGTTAAAAGTAAATAATGCACATGGACACTAATGAAATAATGTGTGTGTATAATCATGTTTTGTTTGAAAATGTAATATTATACATTAATATTTTATACATTAATATATAATATATGTATTAATTTATACAGTAATAAGTGCATGGGGTGCATAAGCATTGTAAACATTAAGATTAATGAAATTTCATTTAATAAATTCTACATTTTACTTGTTTGCAATGGATTTAAGACAATTACCTGTTACCTGCAAGTCTCTGTCCTTGTGAAACCATAGTGAACATTATTTACGTGATACCTTTAAATAACATTCTAGTTTAAGAACAAAAAATAGTCAAGTCAAGTCATCTTCATTTATATAGCACTTTTAACAATGTAGATTGTTTCAAAGCAGCTTTACAGAGATACACGTGTAATGTGTAACGCTGTCAGAGTTTTAAGTCTGCCCAGGATGAATAGAAAAGACAGCGCAAATGGATGGTAGTTCCACGAGTCTTTATATAATTCCTCTCAGTTAAATGCACTCTTCTCATACATGTCATAGAGCGAATATTAACAGGGGAAAAACACTCTGAAAACACGCTACAAATAAGAGTAGAACGTAAACACAGTAAATCAAAGGAGCAGTCGGTAGAGCGGTCATCTCTCTCCTCTCACGAGCAATACTCTTCTCTCCCTGCGCACGCGCTCACTTGAACAGCGCGCATACAATAACATGTCATCTTAAAGGCATACACAACATTCATGTCATGAACACTATAACATTAGGTGGCCGTTACAGATCCCCCCCAGGAAGGTAAAGGCTGCCCTCAGCCGTGCACAACTGAGTACAGCATCACTTTAAACAACCTCATACATGAAAAGTTGTCAAAATAACAGAACCATACTGTGTAACCATAGCGTGTAATCAAACAGAAACAAAATATAGGACATCCTTTTTTACACTTTTTCTCTTTTTGTGTACAACATTGTAACAAGCATGTCAACAGACTAAGTATTAATACTAATTCTCAATTCTCCTCTTTTCTCAAATTTAAACCTTCTGCCTTTCAAAGTGACAAACCAAGCAAATTAACACACATTGACGTAATCAAAACACTATTTAAGGTCCAGTCTGTCTGTGTGGTACACATTCGTCCACCTATTACTCGACCAGTCTGAGGTGATTCTTGGTGCGCGTCGAGGTCTCAAGTCATAATGGTGTCTGTCAGGAACATTATCACTAACAGTCAAGTCATCGTTTTGAGACCCAATGTCAACCTGCAGGTCAGGCAACTCATCAACACTGTCAACATTTCCTGATACATCATGAGCACTGGACGTCACAGGGAGACTATAGTCAACGTTGATACCCAAGTCAGTTAGGTTTACGGCGGTAGCACCGGCAGTATCCTCTGTTTCCTCCGGCACTTCATCAAGCAAAGAACTGTCAGCTGACGTTTCTACAACAGAAACCCCTGTGGGCTCAGTCTCTGACTCAAGCGGTTCCCAGGTACGAAAAGGAAGCAGATTTACGACATGAAATACACCTGCGTCTGCCCCCGTACTCGCGTCTATGAGTCTGTAGTTCACTTCCGACAGTTTTTGTGCAATTTGGTAAGGGCCAGCATATAGAGGTGCTAGCTTAGCCGTGAAGTTCGCCAGTGCATCCGAACGGGGATGAGTCTTAATTCTGACCAACTCATTTACAGAGTAAGACACAGGCCGACGCCTCTTGTCGTAGTACTTCTTTCTTTTGTCATGGTTCTCATCCAAAACGGACCTAGCATGATCATGTGCTTCTCTGATCGATGACTCCAAGCTTTCCGGGTATGGGATACCAGGTTCATCCCCACCATCACTATTCGGCTGAGTGATGAGGTCAAGAGGGGTATTCAATTCTCGCCCATACAGCAACATGGATGGGCTTTGGCCCGTACTTTCATGTGGAGCAGTCCTCAAAGCAAAACAAATTTGGGGCAGGTAACGATCCCAAGCAGTGTGCTTGTTACCGACGTAAGCACGGATGGCCGTCTTCAACGTCCGATTCACCCTCTCCGTTGCATTCGTCTGGGGGTGATACGCAGTTGTAAGTCTGTGTTCCGACCCCAGTGTGGTGAGAACATGCCTGAATAGTTCACTCACAAATGGTGACCCTCTGTCCGAAATCAGGTAATTAGGCACGCCATGTCGTGCGAACACCTCGCTAAGCAACTTGCTGGCAGCAACTTGGGCAGTCGCTTCTCGTACTGCACTAACCTCCACCCACTTCGAAAAATAGTCCACAAAGACCAGAATGTAAGCATTACCGCAGGGTGTGCGCGGTAAAGGACCCACAAAGTCCACTCCAGTATACTCCCAAGGTCTTTGAGGGCGGATGGGAACCATGAACCCAGCAGGTTTTCTCTGGCTTGGTTTTGTGAACTGGCAGACAGTACAGGAGGCAACATACTTCTTAGAGTCAGATGACATTTTTGGCCAGTAAAATCGAAGTTTCAGCTGCGCTATAGTCTTCGTCATGCCCAAGTGACCAGCCATCGGGTGATCATGGTAATATTCCATCAAACTCCTTTTCATAGCCGTAGGTGCGTACAGTTTAAGGCGCTTCATAGGGTGGAGATTACAAGCCACTTTGTCATCCACAAAGTACAGGAGTCCATCCTGGATCTCATACTGAGACAACTCCTCAGCGCTATTCTCATCCTGTGCCTCCAACATCCGCAGCAGCTTTCCAGTCTCTGGGTCGTTGAGCTGCAGCTGCCTAATGTGCTCCCGATCTGAAAACATTACAGGGGGTAAAGCACGCAGGTCCAGTCCCCCAATAATGGCATAATCAGGGAGAAGTCCCAAAGGTACACTGCCAGAAGGAACAGGGTTACGTGAAAGTGCATCAGGGACACTGTTACTTGTCCCCGGCTTATGGACAATGTCAAAGTCGAAATCCTGCAATCTGAGAGACCACCTAGCCAGCCGGCCAGAGAGGTTTGGGCGTGACATAAGCCATCTCAAACTGCTGTGGTCTGAAAAAATAGTCACATGTAGACCCTCGATATAAGGCCTGAAGTGTTCGAGGGCCCAGATGACCGCTAAGCACTCCTTTTCCGGAGTAGAATAGGGTTTTTCAGACTTATGGAGGGCACGACTTGCATAGGCCACCACAACATCTCTGCTATTTTCGTCCTTCTGCATGAGAGCAGCGCCAAGTCCACTGTCGCACGCATCCGCATGGATAGAGAAAGGAAGAGAGAAGTCCGGGAATGTCAAAATAGGTGCGGAAGTAAGCTTTTCCTTGAGATAATCCATGGCTGTCTGACATTCATTTGACCATACAAAGGGAACATCCGTCCTGGTCAACGCAAAGAGTGGCTCAGCATGTCGGGCATAATCCTGGATGAAACGCCTATAATAGCTGGTCATTCCCAGAAACTGTCGCACTTGTTTCACATTAGCTGGGGTATGAAAATCAATCACTGCTCTCACTTTTTCCTCATTTGGCATGATACCATTTGAGGTGATTTTGTAACCCAGAAAGGTGAGTTCGCTCCTGCAGAACTGGCATTTTGCCAGCTTGATAGACAGTCCAGCAGATCCCAGCCTGGTGAGAACCTCTCTCAGGTCCACAAGGTGCTGTTCGAAAGTAGGCGACGCCACCACAATATCATCTAAGTAGACAGCACACGATTTATAGATGAGACCCGCAAGGACTGTGTTCATGAGCCTTTGAAATGTGGCGGGCGCATTGCACAATCCAAAAGGTAAGACCCGAAACTGAAATAACCCACAGTGGGAAATGAAAGCCGTCTTTGGCTTGGAGTTCTCTGCCACTGCCACCTGCCAGTAGCCTCTGGCCAAGTCAATGGTGGAAATGAAAGTCCCTCTAGCCAGGAAGTCAAGAGATTCATCAATCCTCGGTAGAGGATAAGAGTCTTTAACAGTGAGCTTATTTAGTGTAGATAATCGACACAGAACCTTGGCTCTCCTGAATGCTTTGGTACAATTACAACTGGGGCAGCCCAAGGACCAGAGGCAGGTTCAATTATCCCTTCTCTCAACATGTCTTTGATTTGAGACTCAATGAGTTCCTTTTTAGCAGGAGAAGTGCGGTACGGGGCAAGGTGAACCGGTTTTGCATCAGCTGTAACAATTTCGTGCTCCACAAGAGAGGTGCGTCCTAAATGTCCATCAAACAACCCACTGAAGGTCTTGAGCAGTTCAGTTAATTTATGTTGCTGCTCGTTTTCCAGCGATGATTCTCCAACCTTCTCAGACAGGGCAGAAGAATTGAAATCCAGGCAGGACAAATCAGGATCAGGACTAGGTATCTTTAAGTCAGCACCCTCTAACTCCTCAAGGGGCACCGGCTCATCGCCGAGCACTACCGTCCTGGACGGAACATGAATCGAAACTGAAGATCTCAACATAAAATCCATACCCAAGATAACGGGAGAAGAAAGATTATGGACAACAGCAAAGCGGTGATAGAAATGCTGGCCCAAGAAACCCAAAGACAACCAAATGACACCCAGCGGGCAACAGGATGCTCCATCCGCAAGCTGAACTGGAGGTGCAGACCACGGTTTTAATCGTACGTCCCCCCCAGGAATAGTCTGGACAACCGCTGAGTGCACCGCAGAGAGAGAAACACCAGTGTCAAGAGTTGCATCAAAAACTTGTCCATAAAGATTAACCTTCACTCTGAACGGGGTATTCCAATAGGACGTGGAAGCAATATCCTCCACATGACACAGCTCAGGTTGATCATTTACGGAATCATCAGGTAAGCGAGGCACATCTATCTTCTGGAGGGAGGATTGCCTCGTCTGAACGTCCTCCCTCCTCTGAAGTTTCCCCTCTGGGCAAAGTCTGGGGCCATGTTTCCTTCACCCATGGCTTGGTCAGAGCCATCCATCCGTCCAACGTCCGACACTCTATTGACTGTATCTCTCGGGGGTTCTGGGGGCTCCATTGGAGACAAACGCAGTCTTTCTCCCAGACTACAATTTGGACAAGTACGAGTGGTGAATCCTGGCAAGGAGCACTTAAAACAGTGAACATCCCTTTTAGGCGTACTGCTAGCTTGTCTCTGAGGAGGACACTCAAAACCAAGGACTGCATGAAGCTCATGAGCCCGCAAAAGAAGGTCCATGACTGACGGTATGGGTGTGCCATAAAGAGCGACTCTATATTTCTCAAGCACATGCTTCCTTATCAAGTCTATTTGCTCTAGTTGAGGTGGAGGGGACCTTAGCTTACGAAACTCACCCAACATATGAGCGACAAAGGTCGGCAGTGGCTCATCCGGCATCTGCATACGGTCCAAAATGCCCCTCAGGACACGTTCCTGATTGTCCGAAGGCAGAAAGACTGTCCTAAAGAACTCACAGAACTGATTCCAACTGGTCAAATGTGTGCTTAGTGCAGCAAACCATTTTCTTGGCTCTTTTGACAGAAAACGTGGGAGCTCAAGGAGAATTTGGACATCTGAAAGATCCAGGGAGGTCCTATACACGTTGAGAGACTGAAGCCATTCCTCAGGATTCAGGGAACCATCTGCAGCAAACACGGGTGGCTCGAGCCGTGATTGGTTAAGCATAGCAGTAAGTGCATTTGTTGTGGCACTCATATCCACAGTGAGTGGTTGAGAAAATGTAGGTACAGAGCTATAAGTTACATTGACTGGCACTGACCTTTGAGCTGATGACTTAGCTTGCCCCAAACTGTAAGGAGTTGAGCTGGCTCTGGGAGCTGGATGTGGGGTCACAGGCACGGTACACTCTTGATGTGTTAAACGGTCCATCATGTCCTTTTGTAGGTCAATCGATTCGCGAAGGCACCGCTGCAGCACTGCCACTTCTGCTTGTAACAACTTGTTTTGAGACTGTAAATCTTCAACAGTATGCTGTGACGCTCCCTGTTGTAGAAAAGAGTCTTCATCTGCGGGCCAGTCAGTTAAGTCAGACTGAAAGTCAGGGTGAGTAGCCATTATGTATGAAATCACAATCAATAAATGCAAATAATAAATCAAGATACCGTAAATTTACACAAATATGAGTCAAAAGCTGTACTAACTTTGTACTAACTGTTAACTTTTCTATACCCACAAGAAAAACAGCAGTGCGTTTATGTAAAAACTCAGAAAATTAACTTCTGCCCTGCTTTTCACCTTTAACTGTAAACCAAGATATGCTGCACAACAGTATAACACAGCAATGTTACCCACAAAGAAAAAAGTATCAGAAAAAAACGATGAAAAATTAGTGATTTGCACAATAGTCTCAACAAAAATGTACTCAACCAAGTGTCCTTTCCAAATGCAATCTATTCCCCATGTGCTGGTTTGAAATTAACAGATAGGCACACCAAAAAAAAAAAAAAAAAAAAATTATGTCCCAGAAGTGTTTCACACAGTCTTCACGTCAATGTTCCCTTTTTGTCATCCGTTAATGACTGTCCGATCAACACACAAAAAAAAAATACGATTTTTTTTCTTCTTTCAATATAGTTCAGTTCAGTTATTGATCCACATTCCACAAGGAAAAGCGTTGAGAGAAAAAAAAATTCCTCCAACTGGTTTTATACTATGAAAACAGTCAATATTCGGGCGATCCACGAAAATAGTATTGGAAATCAGTCAAAACCAACATAAAAAAAAACAACATCACCTGAAAATCAGTCACGCACCGACCGCATGGTGTCCATAGTTTGCAAGCTAGTCAGCACGGTGGAATGGAAAAACTCCAGCAACGAAAACCTCTTCCAAAAAAACAACAACAACAACAATAACAATCCGAACCTCCTGTAGATAAAGGACAAGAGATGACCGGTGAGTCCAGTTGTTCGGGCGCCAATTTGTAACGCTGTCAGAGTTTTAAGTCTGCCCAGGATGAATAGAAAAGACAGCGCAAATGGATGGTAGTTCCACGAGTCTTTATATAATTCCTCTCAGTTAAATGCACTCTTCTCATACATGTCATAGAGCGAATATTAACAGGGGAAAAACACTCTGAAAACACGCTACAAATAAGAGTAGAACGTAAACACAGTAAATCAAAGGAGCAGTCGGTAGAGCGGTCATCTCTCTCCTCTCACGAGCAATACTCTTCTCTCCCTGCGCACGCGCTCACTTGAACAGCGCGCATACAATAACATGTCATCTTAAAGGCATACACAACATTCATGTCATGAACACTATAACATTAGGTGGCCGTTACAAATGTATGGTAACAGAGATAGTTTTGGCTTTATAGCGGTTCTTTAATAAAGTTATTTTCCAGCTAAAGTTATTGTTCATTGATTCGCTTCCGTCGGAACGATCATTTGTTATTAAATTAGGGGCCGCTAAGACGACACCATTCTCTCTACAGACTTTAAACGCGAACCTAAATGAAATACTTGAAATACTTCAAAACAACTGCAACACGGTCTTTAACCAAGGTAACGTTAGCCAGAAATATGTTAACAAACGGCAGGCAACGCTGGTTGACCACTATAAACATTAAATACTAGCAGATTTTTATCTTTTAAAAATAACATTTCTGTAACTACAAACACATACTACATTCACATATCAGTGTATTATATACATATTGTAAATCAGTTAATTTACTGACTACAAACTACCAGAAATCAAAGTTTTGCTCTCTAACTCCATCGATTTGAATCATAGACAGTAAAAGAAATGGACACAGCGACCCCATTGGAACTCAGTTGAGACAAGTGAAGCCCGTTTTCAGCGATTTTTTAGCACTTCCTTTCCTGACGCGCAGACTCAAACCGAGCAAAGCGTTACACGGACCACGTGAGCAACCCGTCTGTCTTCTAGTAGCTGTGCCAAGAGAAATCTGAATCATTCCCTTCCGAATCTTGCAGAGACGGAGAGTGTGATTAGGAGCTGTCCATGAGCGTGGAGCAGGAGCAACTTTTGCCAGGTATTCTGATTAATTATATTGTCATTTTGCCTCCACGTCTCCCCGATTGCCCGCGAGCTTCTCCTCCCGTCCATACGGTAATCTCTCTAGTGTGCGACAGAGAGTCGCGTGATTATGACGCAATCGTTAGCATACTTTTACAAAAACTGCTTCTACGGGGCCATTACATAAGCTACAAGGTAATGGAGCATTTTATACATTATCGTGTTTCTTTAGAAATAAAAAATGGACAAATGGAGTCTTCAAACGCCTCAGATGTAAAGTTATTCGCTGTCAAAGTGACGCCAAAATGAATGGAAGTCAATGGGATTGCTAACGCAAGTGAAGTTCCGCTCAAGATGGCGGCACCCGGCCGACTTCAACTTCCGGTCGACTTCCTTCCCGCTTGATTTGAATTGGCGCTGAAGCACTTCCTGGAACTATCTGAGGTCTACGCGAATCACGTGACAACTAAGCATTTCGAACTTCCGTTGTCGCAACTCTCTCTCTCTACGGCTCTGTATAGGATTACCGTCTGCAACGAATGGATACCCACAGAAAAGCATCGATTGGCTGAATAAATTTTGTGATTATTTAATCCTTTCTATGCAAAGTACTTTGAATTGCCAGTGTATAAAATGTGCTATATTAATAAACTTGCTATGCCTTGCTTCGCCTATGTCACAGGAGAAATTATATTTAATTTACAACTCTATGCTCTCATGCAGGCTAGAACTGGCTCACACTCACACAAAAGTTGTACTTTCACAATTACATAGTGTTTTAAAGACATTAAAACGTTGCATCAATTTAAAATAGGTACACGTCTTTAGCATTCATACATTTGTAAAAAAACAAAACAAAAAAAAAAAAAAACAAAAAAAAACGTTAATGTGCTTTAAACTTTTAAAAAAGTGAAGCAATGTATTGGGTAGGCTAACAGATCAGTGAGTTGTTTTTAATTAAAGAAGAGTTTTGTTTTCCACATTCATTTAAAACTTTTTAAAAACAATGTAGCCTATGTATAAAGTTAAAATGCAATGGTTTAGTATTCGTACATTTTACGACGTTATCTGAAAAAAGTTAGAATGTGGTCCTTCACATTCAGATTTAGAAAACCGTTCAAAACAACCAACAAAAATAATGTGCAATCATTTAAAACAAGTTCCATATGATACATCACTCATCGTAGGTAGAAACATGAATGAGTATCATGTGTAAACCCGAGTCTCCGCCCACCTAACACTAGATTTATTTATAATTACACTAAATAACATTTATAAAAAATAATAGTTGTTTAAAAAAATAAAAACTCATGTTTTAGTTAATTTTGGGACTTTTAGTGAAGTTAACAAATATTCACTAACTTACTGATTTATTCACTCTTCGATAAGATAATCCACCTCAATCCAATGAGAAATCATTGTTTGAGAATGCGTTTTTGAGTAAAAAATAATGAATCTGTCCAAAACTATGCTTTAAACTTTAAAACCGTGAAACGTAAGCGGTAGGCAAACAGTTTTTTTGTATGTGTTACACTTTCACATACAACTTTTTAAAATGATACAGACCTTTAAAATACAAAGGTGTAGTATTTAAAACGTTAGGCCTCAGAAAAATGTAAAACAAGTAAGAATGTTTTCCTTCACATACAGATTTTAAACAAAAAAGTCAACGTTAAATAATTTAAAACAAGTTATAGAATGTCTTTCACGAACAACTTTTAAAGATAGCCTACCAGAAAAATGGTAAATTACGTGAGCAACATATCAAACAACAACAGTTAAAAAATACATAAAGTGAATAGTTTTTAAGCAAAACTTTTTAACAATACGATTTGCTACTAAGTTTTGTTTAGTTTTTAGCTAAAATATCGGTTCCGTAGAGCTCCGAAAGCACAACACGAATGAGAAATAGACTGGTCTGTGAAGCGAGTCTCCGTCCACCTAACACCCTAACACTCACCCCCAGCGCAGGAGAATACACACGTGCAGAGGTAGCTACATATTTAAATGGTGGTAAATGATTAAACATAATAACTCTAGGCGTACGCGCCGTCACTCGTCAACATGCGTGGGGGTTTATTCGTATAAAAGTACACAAATAAACATCCAACTCGGTTCACAAAGTGAAAGAGGCAAATAATAGGAAGAGAATAAATGTCGATAGAGCGTTATCTCTTCTCCTGCACAGCTCTCGCATCTCACACAGACACACCCTCTACACACGAGCTGTTGTCATTCTAACTCAAATTGCCGTAAATCCTCCAAGTGACCATTACAATGCATTAAACATATCATGCAACACTAGTTAAAATGTCTCAAACTATTTTAAAAAACATTAATACAACTCTTGCTTTACAAAAACTGGTATTACACTAAACCAAGAAACAAAATTGTATATTTTATTTACCCCTACAGTTTTTTCTCAGTTAGGCATATAGTTATTTTTTTTATTATTCTCTATTTTTACAGACCTAAAATCATGATGCTTCAAAGTATGGATTGGAAGTAAATTACCAAAGACACAAACGACTTCAAACATTTATACAGTAGTGTGTTGCAAAAGCAGAATTCTATCTTCTTTAAATAAAGATTCATCTTTATTCATGCTTTAATTTCTTAACAGTCTGATGACATTCAATATTTCTGTGGATGCCAGGGCGAGTCAAATGGCGGCACCCAGATAATTTTTATCTGGCCCTCCAACTGGTTTTTGATGTTTAAAACCCCATCGCAATCTGATATCAAAGTCCCCGCAAAGGTTTAGCGTGTTCAGCGGTGAGTTTAACAACGCACGTGATCATTCAGCGGTGAGTTTAACAACGCACGTGATCATTCAGCGGTGAGTTTAACAACGCAGCGGTGAATTTAACAACACTCAACTGCAGGTAAAACGACCAAATACCATAAAGACGTTAACCTCTCTGTTATTGTAGCTATTGCATTGTCATGCCATCATAAAATTTATATTTGTATATTTTATTTATATTTGTAAAATTTATCAGTAGGAAATCGCGCTGAAGAAGTCTCGTTCCGAGCACATCGCGATATTTGGCATCAGTTCACGTGTGTCAGATGTTGGTAAGTAAATAAAAACGCTGTTCTAATAATGTGTGATATAATGTATTTTCTGTTTGTGGATATTAATCTGCCATTATATCTGCCATCTCCACGGAGACTTTGCGTTTCATTGCTTTCTAATTCAAAATAGGGTGATTAAACATTGCCTGTCACGTGACGTGCTATAGGCCTAGATATTCATATCAGATTAAAAATAGTACAATTATTTCCAAAGTTGTATTTGTAGTAGAAGCACAGTAAAAACAACACTTACCATGCTTTTACCACAGTAACATTGGTTTTACTGTGATAAGTGTAGTAAAAAGACAGTAATCACAAAACTTACCATGCTTTTACCTATTGTAAATGCATAGTAACCACAAAACTTACCATGCTTTAAACCTCAGTAACCTTAGTTTTACTGTGATTGGTGTAGCAAAGGACAGTACTCAAAAAAACTGACCATGCTTTTACCTCAGTATTGATAGTTTTAAAGTGATATTTGTTGTAAATGCATATTAACCACAACACTTGCTATGCTTTTAATGCTTTATAATGTAACATCCAATATTTGTAAGGTAAATCAGTACTTTTCCCTTTAAATAATCCTATATATTATATTATACATAATGATATTTTCTTTTCTCTTTTTTCAGCTGAAAAGACCAAAAGGGGCTTTCGGACTCAGTCAGCCCATTATTGTTTGAGGAGAAGTAAACGGAGGAGACGGACAGCTGCAAAGGCAAATATTCGCAATGGTATGTATGTGTTGGTTTTAACCCTAAATCAAACATTTTATCAAGCATTTGTTGTTTCTTAAAACTTTTCTCACAAAACCCATAGCCCCATCAGTACAAACATAGTCTGAAAGTCTTAATAATTCACAAGATTTAACAAGTTGTCAAATCCGTATGATAATCGTACATATTTGTATACTCGTACACAATCCAGCAGCTTTTACTCCTAGTGCTGTCATTGGCTACTGCCTCAATTCCTGTACATATTTATCGCGATATTTGTAAATCAGTTGCGCCACTTCTTGGAAAGTAGTCGGATGTCCCACACACTGTCAGAAAGTTTATATTAATTGCAAATTGGTCCCCGTCTGTTTATGTTCCAGTGATACATGATATCTCCACACCTCATAACCTACCTCTGTTTGCAAGAGTGGAAAAGCTTGTCTGACTTGTCACATGACATCAGATACTCGATTATTTTGCCATAATCAGATCAGTTACACTGCTGATAACTGTCCCGTTTGCATGTAAATCATTTTCATATGATTATTGCTTGCTATTAAAGACATACTTTTATTCATAGAAATGCCCACATATCAGTGAACTTATAACATAAAAATGCTTTTAACATTTAATTATGCAACACTCTTTACAGAAAACATATCCTACAGTTATAAACTGACTATTTGCAAGTAATGTATTACAATTACTTAGTCCCTTTTTTTTTTTAAAGATCTACCAATATCAAACTCAACAGCTCTTTTAAGAGCCAACCCTCACAAGAGCTACTAGTGAGTCGCAGCGAATCTTGCCGTGATCAGCCCATTCCCAGGTGAAGTTTCTAGAATATTGCAATCAGTATTTACTCATCAAATGTTCTCTCCTGAATCATATGGTAAATTAACTTATTTATAACTGTCTTAATTTATGTTTCAAGAACAATAGTAATTGCACATAGAGTAAGTCGAGACTTTCTTGTTTTACAGCAGAGAAGGAAGACCAGTCCTTAAATCAACGCAAGCTAATCGAATAAGTCTTTCCCCCGGATATCTGTTTCCTACAGTTAGCTGTTTTGTTAGTGAACTCTAGGTCTTCTCTTTGCTCATATACAACAGTATTCACATGAATTGACTTGATTTGATAAAATTATGGTTTAAACCATAATTTTCACGTGAAACATTTACATTATATTATTATACCGTCCTAGTTTTTAAATAGCGCTAAAATGTATATTTTACATTTTAACCCTTTATGCGGATATAGAATGCCGCACAAGGTTCTCTGACATATCGTGTAAAACATCTATGTAGATCTAGGTATGTTTTTAAAAATACCGCGAAGCAAAGACAAGGACACATCTTTCTATAAGCGACCCTCAAAATCTGTGCATACAACAAAACACATGTATGTGTACAATGATTTATCAGAAAATTACTTTTGTTTGAAGAAAAACTTAAATCAGCTGGTGCTTGATAACTATTGAAGCTATTAAACATCCCTGAATTCGGTAATGCGATATTGATATCACGTTTTAATTTTAACTCAATACATTTGAATGCGCTAAAGGTCTATGAACTTTAACATCTTAATAGTTGGTAAAATATTACCAACTGCCTGTATAATTTCCTGATAATTTCTCCATTCCCCGTCAATATACCGGCCGTTACCCATACTTATCATAGTAGATAAATTATTAAAGTTCGTGGATAAAAGTTACTTCATATGTATTTACTTGCCACATACCAAATTATTTCCAATTCCCCAAAAACGCTGTTGAAATATTTTGTCCCGTTGCTTTTATTGCTTTTATGGACTCTATATCTATGGGCTTCTCTCTTGACGTCTCCCCGATTGCCTGCGAGCTTCTCCTCCTGTCTGTACGGTAATTTCTCTACTGTGCGACAGAGAGTCGAGTGGTTATGACGCAATCGTTAGCCTATTTTTACAAAAACTGTTTCTACGGGGCCATAATGTAACATAGAAGGTAATGGAGCCTTTTATACATTGTCGTGTATCTTTAGAAATAAATAATGGACAAATGGAGTCTTTAAACGCCTCAGATGTAAAGTTATTCGCTGTCAAAGTGACGCCAAAATGAATGGGAGTCAATGGGATGCTAACGCAAGTGAAGTTCTGCTACAAGATGGCGGCACCCGGCCGACTTCAACTTCCGGTCGACTTCCTTCCCGCCTGGTTGCAGACGGTAATCCTATAGAGCTGGTAAGTCCCGCCCCTTCCGTAAAACCCCGCTGGACCTCAAAGTTGAAAAACCGTCAATGCAAGTGAATGGGAGAAAATAATTATTTTCTGGTCCCGTTTGAATTGTGCCATGAATGTGAACATATGTTGTCTGTGAATTTTTTATATAACTCTTCATGTTAAACCGTATCAAACTTCTACCCGCTAAATTGTAGCATTCTTTACACGAAAAGTTATATAAAAAATTCACAGACAACATATGTTCACATTCATGGCACAATTCAAACGGGACCAGAAAATAATTATTTTCTCCCATTCACTTGCATTGACGGTTTTTCAACTTTTAGGTCCAGCGGGGTTTTGCGGAAGGGGCGGGACTTACCAGCTCTATTGGTGCGTATATCCATCAACAAATCCAAATGCGTCGCTCCATTTAAAAAAAGCTACGTGATTTTAGAAAAAATCTGTTCCAACACAGGTAAACCTTCCATTGAAACATGAATTTTAAATCGTAGTAGGCTATTTTAAACGCTCATCCTCAGAAATAGGCTACGAACATTCGGGTACATCCATTCCAAAAAAGTATGTAAACGTAATCCTCTGGGTGTTTTTTTGATATAGGGCCTAATCCGCGAGAAGTCGTTATCTTGCAACCGTGGTTAATCCAGCCCACTCTGCTATGAAAACCGGTTCCCTTCCATCATCTTTCAAATCTCTCCATACTCCTGTATAATATAAAATCCAATCCCTTTCCGTAAATAAAACAAATTGGGATCCTCTGTTGTATTCGTTGTGAATCGCTCGTTGTTATCCACGTTAAAAAATCTGACTTCGCACGCACGTCCTCCAGACAAGTGAAAAGTATTTCACTTGCGCTCCGCCGGCTCATGGAGAAATCGAGTTAAACAGGGTCCATATTTATTCTGCGGCACTAAGGTCCAAATCCTCCATAGCTTCATCAATGTTTCTTTCAGGTGTTTTGGGGTCTGACGTAGCCATAGTGTTCTACTTGAATAAAACCACAAGTAGTATTTCACTTCAGGTTTGCGCTCCTTTTTAAACATCTCACATGACTGTGACGCTGTGGGAGGGACGAAGGGAGGGAGGGGATTTCCACGAGTGTGACGTCATTTTAGAGACGCCCTTAAATCGAAATTGACCTCTCAGCTTTGAGGGGTGTGTTTAGTGGGAGTGGCCCGAGGAGACATTGTGCATCCTTCAATTCTGTCAGTCTAACTTTTGGGATGTAACCATGTGGACGCTTTTTGCTGAACTCTTCCCGAGGACTTTGTAACTTTGGGAATTAAAATCTCTACACCTTTGGATATGGATAAGCGTTTTGGATATAGCCTACCTCTGGTCTTGGATATATCCTTGTTGTTGGATAAATCTTTGTGTTGGATAAACCTCCGGATATACCTTTTTGGTTCTCTTTCAACAAATGGTATGTTTTGATAACTGAAGAAATTTTGATAACTGAAGAAAATGCAATTTAATCTCTTTCATTGACATTTTAACATTTTACAAATGTGTGAGAACACTAAACACATGTGTATTTTAACTTTTATACAACGTTTTATATTATTAAATATATAATTTAATATATAATTTAATTTATAATATCTCCCTGGTTCTGTTCACGCCCATATGGGAGGAGCAAGCGTGGGAAAATTCTCACGGTCACGTGACCTGTCCGGAGGTGGGAGGGAGGGGGGTAGAAAGGGGCGGGGCAAGCGTGGGAATATTCCCACGGTCAAAAAGGGGGCGGGGCTTAAGGGTCATAAATCACTCAAAGTGACATATGCTGCACTATAACCTCTCTCTCATGACATACCCACAATAAAAAGGTTGCTGCTCAGAAGTCATTCTGAATAGACACATAACCAACATATATTTAGAAATCCAACCCTTGAGAGTTTACATTTCAAGACTCAAAATTAACCAGACTGCTATTAATATTGAGATATATAAGCTCAAACATAGAAACAAAAACAACAAATATTAAGAATATTTTTATTAAATGTATAAAAATTTTATGTGAATTTAGGATTGCAACTTATAACCACAACTAAAACATGGGGATTTTTTAAAGACAATCATCCCGCACATCCTATTCTATAATAAAATCAGCTAATCGAATATTCGAAAAATCGTGACTCATCCCTAATTAATATAGTATTATTGTGTAAGTGGATGACATGACAAGTAGCAAAAGGCAGTGCAATTTGTGAGTAAGTGGGGTCAAATGTTCATAGCAAATTTAAAAATAAACCAATGTAGCAGCATCATAGTGTAAACTACCAGTGTATTTGTGCAAGAGTCAGTCAGCTGCCCTTAGGCTATTGGAGGGTGGGGGTGGAAGGAAGAGGCTCTCTATGATTCCCCTATAGAAAGTTAAGAGGATGGATTTTTGGGAGATGAGAATTCCTCAACTGTGGGAGGAAGTGCAGAGGTTTTTGGACTTTCTTGGCCAGGTTCTGTTGGTGGTGTCGACAGATCAAGATGGGTCATCTGTGATGTGGATACTAAGCAACTCCGTGATCTTGACCTGCTCCATCATGGTGCTGTTGATGTGATGATTGTCAATGATCACCTCTGTAGTCATTTGGGTGTGGAGAGATCCTGTCCGTGTCTGTGTGTTAGATAAACAACTGAATTATATTCAGATAAATAAACACAGAAAGTGCACATTACTAGATAATTTTATTACTAGACATTTGTATTAAGATGCTAACCATCTTAAACGAGCTTTATTTTAATATTTTCCCGTAATTATCCCGTATTCGAATACTCTTTGCTTAGTTCATTGTGTATGTACCGAATGATTATTTTGGATTAGCCTAAGCAACATACCGTTAGACCTAACGTTAGCTTTACTGCTCCACTACCAACATTCTTTCGTGGCTAACGTTACTGTTCTCATCAACGACAACGCATATATTCGAACTATAGCTTGCAGTCTTAAATACAACTTATATGAAAAGCATTAAGATATAGGGGTGTATAATCATTGTAAAACAAATCTTACCTTGACGTTGTCTTGCCGAGACACACCGGTCTCTCCAGGTTGGGTTGTAGACTCATGGATTTGGCTTCAGACTGCCGCGACGCCGGTTCAACGAATAACGTGATTGGCCAAATCAATTCAACAAGGTAACAACACAAGCGTTGATTGGATCTCACTCCGGCCAACGTTTGTGATCAGCTAGCGAAATTAAATCTATTTTTATACTTTAATGTGCAACAATTGGCATTGGAAACAATCGGTAATCTTTTTGTGAATTATTCATATAGACAAATAAAAAAAATGAGCCAGACAGCTGCTGGGTAACTGTCAAATCAAAAACTAAACGAGAGAGACGGACTTGGCCCACTGCCTATTTATCAAATGCCTAAACTAACTTCACAACTTTTACTTGCACTGATATAGCAAGACCTTTTCTTTTAATTGTCCTCTTTCATAGACAGCTATTTTCTTCTTTCTCAGTATATTTGTTTAAATTCATAATATTTTTCAATCTCGTAATATTCAGCAGAAGAGAGAAGTGAATCGCGCTGCTTCTCTCGCGAGAAATTAATTTCTCTCGCAGTTTCTCTCTTTCTCAGCCTGTGATTGGCTGTTCGCTGCTGATGTCACTCCTAAACTTCTAAACTCAGGATCAAAGCCTTGTTGACAGAGAGAGTTGATGATCAGCATCATGGTACCAACAAAGCCTGGTTGGATTGGTTTGGTTTTGTCAACTCAAAACTAATTCTGTAACAATCCCAACAATGCTAAAAAATAGGGCACTTAGGGCATGTTCGAATCCACCTTTGCTAGTTTAACGACGGGGAAAAGGGTCTAAAAGGGTTGTCCCAATTCTCTTAAGCCCCTCTCACACAGCACTTTGATCCCGGGAAATTGCCAGAGATTGGTGAGATTGCCGAGATCAATCCCGACTTGGGATGGGTGTGAACGCACGCACAGATTCCATATTTATATGTACAAAATAATAATCTTTTACATTGTAAATTGTAATCCTTTTATTTTTAATATTTTTGCTAGTTTGTGTGCTGCTGTGCATCCCTGTGTCTGTAATAAGCAGAGTGTTTCACAAATGGGCGCAAATGCATTTGTTATTTAAACAATGTGGCGCAGGACGTGAAAATGATAACTGCGTCGGGCTGAAACTAGCAAAAAACACTTGCGTCGCGCTTGGCGCTGCATTGCGCCAGGTGTAAGATAGGGCCCTATGTTATGATATAGCCAGATATATACTTGCAGTTAATTGAAAGATCAGATGGGTTAATTCCTCCCAAATTACGTTGTGAACTTCACTAAGTAATTTTAAATAGGTGGGTTTTCAACTGTTTCTTAAAAGAGCTTAATGTGGGAGCACTACGAACAATCAAAAGAAACGCATTCCATAACCTTGGGGTGGCACAAGAGAAAGCTCTCTGTCCCATAGTTTTTAATCAGCAGGGGCTGATGAAGGGGAAGAGAATCAGTAGAGTGAAGAGGACGAGAAGGCATATAAGGGGTTACTAAATCACAGTAAGCGTTTTAAATTCAATACGTGATTGGACTGGAAGCCAGTGCAGATCACAAAGGACACCCCTGATGTGCTGACGTGAGGCTGTGAGAGTAAGAGCTCCTGCTGCCAAATTCTGAATGTATTGCAACCGTTTAATATACTTTACTGGTAGACCGATGTAAAGTGAATTGCATTAATCAATTATTGATCTGATTAAATGCATGGATGAGCCTTTCCGCATCAGATGTGAAAGGACAGGCCTAATCCTTGTAATATTTCTAGGATGATGAAATGCCGATTTTGTAACACTCCTAAAGTAGGCCTAAGCCTCAGGTGTCAAGTGAACGTCAAATATCACACCAAAGTATGAGCTTATAAAGACGGCAGTACAGAGCTGTTATCTGTTATCAACAACAAAGCTGTTGCTGGTGTGCCAATAAGAAGAACCTCAGTCTTAGAACTACAGTATTCAATTTTAGGAAGTTATGATGCATCCGTAATAAATATTGGAGAGCAATTGATTATGGAAATTACCTAGAAATAAGAAATGTTAATGTAACAGACAAGGTTGAGATAATGGACGATCTTATAGTTGAGCATCTCCGGAGGGACAACGCAAAGAGAGCTTGCAAGACGGAGAAGAAGAAGAGAAAGATCTTCCACTAAGGCTCAACTAGAATGGACTGATTCATCGAGCACAGCAGTTAATAAAAAATATCAGACAAGCTGAACGATTAAATAGAAAAATAATACACATTGCAAACAGTCTTATGGTTGAAAATGAAATTAACTGCTTAAATGAGGATGTGTTGAATTTGCAGGACGAGCTCAAATTACTTAAAGCCTAATTTGAGCTTGGCCTGCGAACTTAAAGGTCAGTGTTACGCCCGTTTCACACATACTCCGTTTGCAGTGCGTATGCAATGCGTATTTTTTTCCGTACCCATGTTAACAGGTTACGCCCGTTTGACACATGCTCTGTGTGCAGTGTGTAGCTTATGCGGTGCAGGAGCAGTATGCGCTATAGTGCTTTCTCACATATGATGCGTTTGCAGTGCGTAACTGATCAGCGCCTGGGTAACACTTTATAATAACGTTCAGTTGTAAATCATTTATAAGTGGTTAGTTAATGATGAACTAATCATTTACAGAACATTCATAAATGAGTAGCAAGTGATATACTAACATTTTATGTATGTTTTGTAAATTATGTTACAAGTCATTTACAAGTGATTAGTAAATGATTAACTAATTATTTACGAAACATGACTATGGGTTCATAAATGATTAATAAGTGATATGTTCATTATTGTATGTATGTTTTGTAGATTCAGTTATACTGTAAGTCATTTACAATTGATTAGTAAATGATTAACTAATCGAATGAGGCATTGAGGCACTAATGAGACATTTACAACACTTTCTGCACCCTCTAATTGCTACATACATACATACAAAAAAAAACATTATTTATTAAACATTTATGAAACGCATATTCATGTTTTGTAAATGATTAGTTAATAATTGTATTAATCATGTATTAATTAATCATTAACGTATCAATTGTAAATAACTTATAACTGAATCTACAAAACATACATAAAATAATGAACATATCACTAATTATGAACCCATAGTCATGTTTCATAAATGATTAGTTAATCATTTACTAATCAATTGTAAATGACTTGTAACATAATTTACAAAACATACATAAAATGTTAGTATATCACTTGCTAATCATTTATGAATGTTCTGTAAATGATTAGTTCATCATTAACCAACCACTTATTAATGACTTACAACTGAACGTTATTATAAAGTGTTACCGCAAGGGTAAAATATTTACCCATGTACTTAAAATCGCATACATTTTAAATTAAAACTTAAAATTGACAAAAACAGCCGATTCATACCCTTTCTTTTGCAGAATTTAAATCTTTTTACAAAAAAATCTTGCATGTCACAAAGAACTTGTTTTTTTCAAAAAAACTGTTGTTTTTCCACCTCCACGAATGAGACGAGTGTTGTTCATTATGTCGCCTTGTAGAAGTAAATTGTAGTTTTCCTTGATTTACCCCGGTCTTAAAGTAAAAAGATGACTGTGAAAAATAGTAGTATTTAATTAAATGCATTTATGGTGAGATTAGCCTACTACATTTAATTTAATTAAATGTATTTATGATGAAATTACTACATTTTCAAGTCAATCTGTGTTCATTTTGACCACGAAACATGCGCTGTCACTTTAATTCAGCGTTTGCAGCACAGCAGAAATAGACTTGGTGCCATAGACTGTAAAAAAATATGGACGACGCCCCTTCGCTCTCTTCCATTGGTGAGAACTGAAGCCGCCAGTGTCCCGATATGGTGCTGACATATTGGAACTTGAGTCTGCGCAGTAGCGATCTCGGGACCAGACCTGCGCAGTCGTGAGCAGGAAGTAAAGCCGCGAAATCAACACTCCGCCCTCACTCTCGCAGAACACACTCAGGGAGAGTGGATTCTGCACACTTTTTTGAAAATGTATTGCAGTACGACAAGAGGCTTGTTAAAATAAAGTAAATACAATCTCCTCAGTCCTCCGAAGATCCCGAAAAAAATGTCTGTTGGTGCTTCAGTGACTACTTCGCTCAGAGAACCTGTCAATCACAGCTGTCAATCATGACGTTACACCACCGCATCACCTAACTAACTAAAAACCAACTTATTTTTGAAACAGACACTTGAACTTACATCAGCGTGATAAAAACAACAGCAAATGAAAGAAACCACCTTTGGAAAAAAGATATTTTAAGTGTAATTTAATTGTTTAGTTGGTCTCACGTCCCGTTGAATAACACTGGGAGGCGGGGCTTATGACCTATACTAGGACCAGTCACCGGGGGGCGATCGAGACGTTTTGGCTTCACTTTTCAGGGCTTGTGCGGCACGCTTGCCCGGTGCGGAAACGATCTCTGCACTGCTGTATACGCACCGCTACTGGAACGCATCGACGGACTGCAACCGCGTGCAGTGTGAAAGCTCTAACCTGTTAACATGGGTGCAGAAAAAAATATGCACCGCATACGCACTGCAAACGGAGTGGACTCAATATGTTTAGACTGGACCACATATATTTTTAAAGGGAACTGTGAACATTGTTCGCCTCAGACCTAGAAAATGTGCTAACTAGTGAAAGGTCAAAAGGGCTGCGACGGTCAAATTGTCCAAATAGAGCTTTTGTGTATGTGCTGCATAAAATAGGTGTGAAAAGAAAATAGATATTTTGAATATATTTTTTTCTGTAAGCTTATGCTAATAAAGGACGAGGATATGTCCAAAGTTTGACCTTATAAGGGAATTAGCTATATTAGAATGACAGCCCATAGTTATAGACCTTATGTAGCTCCGCCCCCTTTCAGTGCTGTGCTCGTTGTCTTTTGACTTCTGGTCTGTATTTTCACAGCGATTTTGCGTGTTTATTAATGAACGGCTCGTTTTAAAAACTTCCCGCTTGACTTACATTAGTTAAGTCATCTGCTTTAAACATTACAGTCCTCATAATAACTTTCGTTAACTTTACATTAACCCTTGTGTGGTGTTCATATTTGTGTTACTCAGCCAGTGTTCGTGGGTCTGGTGGACACGCTGCATTTTTGGGTTTTTAATTCAACACAATCAAAAATGTTATGTTAAAATACTCAACAGATGTTTACTTCATCCCAATTACAAGCAATATAAACAGCATATATGGTTAATATTTTCTCTTTACCTTTGTTAGATCACATTTAAGAATTGCAACCTCGTGTGGGAATGGCAGGAGTAGAAGCACAAAACTCACTCTTGCACTCTTTCACACACTCACACGCACACACACACACACACACACACACACACTCACTTGGATATGTGGTGTACGGTCACTCTCCTTAGGCATAATGGTTTTTCTAATGTACAAACTGTATAATCTATCCCCCTACACTAACCCTACCCCTAAACCTACCAATGACAGAAAACTTTTGCCATTTTTTGAATTTCAAAAAACACCATTTAGTATGTTTTAGTATGAGGACACAGATGTCGTCATAAACCATGTTTACGTTGTAATACCCATGTCATTATACACATTTGTGTCCTCATAAACCATATACAAGAACACACACACACTAACAGCAGGCCCTGACAGGAGGAGGACAGAGTAAAGGTACACAGGACCTACAATTTCCACACTTCCAGTGGACCCGAACATCCTGTGTGTAATATAAATGTGTAGGGGGGGTGTACAGTGTGTTTTCATTAAAAATGTGTTCTGATATATATTCCTCACAGAAAATGAGCCAAGGCAAATGAGTCTCAGTTTGAAAAAATAATTAATTGTATCATTTTTCTTTTGATAAAAAATGAAAACGGGTCCAACAGACCCGAACACCATACAAGGGTTAAGTAAATCCACTTCAAAAGCTAATTAGCCTACTCCTGAACAGCAGCGCCATAGAAATATAGAGCAACCGCAAAAACGGACGTTCAAAGACAATATTCTAAAGATGGCAGCGCCCTCGTTTCTCTGGCGCATGAGGTCTATAGGGCAGGTGAATTTCGGGTGAAGACTTTTATGTGTTTATGTTATTTTTGCCTTTGGACTTACTGTATGTTGTATCAGTTTGGTTTATTTAAGAAATTCATAATAAATAATAATAAAGCAAGATACCCTATTGAAATATGTGTGATGTGTGGCTTATTTAAACTGCAAAGGTAAAGTATAAATGAAAATGATTGTGACCGATGTGAAGGGGGAGGAGAATTGATACGTGCGTCAGGTTTAGTCGATAAAACACTTACACCTGTGTATCCTCGCTCATGACTCCTCAGGAAGCCTCCTCACTCCTCGACTCCTCACGGTGCACTTAGAGAATTGAGATGTCCTTCAAGATGGCTGAGCTCCATCGGTTTCCGGGTCATAGGATGGAGGACGGAGGAGAGAGGAGACGAGGGCTGCGTCCCAGTCCACTTTTAGACACACACTTGCGAACTTCCCTAAGCACTTCCCCTCGGGGGAATCCCTGCCGCCATTTTGAAGTGCGTTCCACTTCATGAAGTGGACGAGGGAAGTTTATATGGACAGACCCTCGTTCCCTCGATTTTGACAGAGGGAGCGAGTCTACTTCATATGTACACTTCAGGCAGCTCCATATACCACAATGCAGTATGATTGTGACGTCACCACAGATCTTATCTAATCACCACAACAAACAACTCTATGATATATTCATTTTAATTTTTTTATTTATTTAAAACAACCCAAACACACCTATATACATTTGGATGCTGCATTAAACAAATTCTTAAAGGGAAAAATAAATAAATAATAAATCAACTCCATAGCTGATTCCAAGTGATCAAGGGCTTAGGACGTCCCAGTTCAGCCCATTGCAGTTTCCGCCAGTAGTGGGCACTCGTGCAACGTAAGCAATGACGTATATCCGAGTGAACGAGGCGGAGGGAAGTTAGCGAGTGAAGGGCAGGACAATTCTGGACTGGAACGCAGCAGAGGAGGGATATTGAGAAGCACCCAAAGTTTCTTCGCACTGCAGATGTCACGTGGTTTTATGTCGTGTTCATAGGCTTGTTCGACTTGAACCGGCGCTGCACAGACCGATCGGCTTATGACATCAAGGTCCACAAGTACGATTCAAAAGCATTCAAAGCGCCTGCTCTCTAATCACTGTCGCAGTACCTTGATGTCATAAACCGATTGGTCTGTGCAGCGCCAGGCTCCTGTCCAGAATTGTCATGCCCTTCACTCACTAGTCTCGTGTAGCCAGACCTTCAGACTGACGGCTGAAGGTCTGGACTCTATCGCAACTTTTCTTGGCCAAGGACCGCCCAAGAGGACATTTGACTGACATGTAACGCAACCAATCACAGTTCGCTTTGTTCCGCGTCATGTTTAGGGGCGTGGCAATATAATGTCGACGTCCCCACAATAACAGACCGGTGTGCACCTAATAAATTATTCATTCAAGAACGTTGTGCAAGTTTACTGCAACAATGGAGCCGCGAACTTCATATACTTTTTGAAAATCCAGCGTTTAATTGATCCTGGCAAGCGCTCATTGCCACAGTTGTAAACACAACGGCTTTCTTCTTCCACGAGGGGTTTTGGCATCACAGCATTTGTTTCCAGGCGGGCCGATAAAGAACGCGACACACACGTCTCCCGGACATCCTGTAGAATTCAACCAATCAGTTCGCGACTTCGAAACTCCTGAAGTGTTTCCAGAAAAGTGTGCCATATGCATCAGACGTTCAGCCAACGTTCCGTGGGCGTGACGTCTGAGGCTGAGACTATTCACTCACTAACTTCCCTCCGTCTTGTTCACTCGGGTGTGTACGTCATTGCTTACGTTGCATGAGTGCCCACTACTGGCAGAAACTGGTGGGCTGAACTGGAGTGTCCTAAGCCCTTGATCACTTAGAATCAGCTATGAGGTTGATTAAGTATTAATTTCTTTTCCCTTACAAAATTGATTAATGCAGCATTCTACATGTAAATAGGTGTGTTTGAGTTGTTTGATTTTTTTAATAATTATAAATAATTAATATATCATAGAGTTGTCTGTTGTGGTGGGGTAAATTAAACGCAATATACGTTGACGTCACTATTGTGTTGCATTGTGGTATATGGAGCTGCCTGAAGTGTACATATGAAGTAGACTTGCTCCCTTCGGTCAAAATCGAGGGAACGAGGGTCTGTCCATATAAACTTCACGAAGTGGAACACACTTCAAATGGCGGCAGGGATTCCCCCGAGGGGAAGTGCTTAGGGAAGTTCGCAAGTGCGTGTTTGCAGCCCCGATGTGGTGTGAGTCCCAGTTGAGTCCCAGTTTAGGACCCAAGTAATCCGATTGGTTCAAGCTGGTTTTATGGGTAATTGCTTTAGAGCCTGGTTACAAATCAGACAAAATCATTTTATTATATAAGTCGTTTGAACTACGTTATAATGACCATTAATGTATTATAACTTATAGGCTATGTTTCATATACTAATATATAACCGAAGCTAAATATTGTGAAATTAAACATTTCTTGTTCTTAGTGTTTTTTTTTTTAGTTTGCTTACATATTCAAATAAATTACTATACAATAGCTGTCTGTCTTTCTGTAAAGCTGTGTGTACTGAAGCGGTATACAAATAAATATATTACTTATTACTACCTGCTTAAAATGTTTTTACAAACTGCTTTTATCTGATCTTGTAGATAGCAGTGGGATTTAGCATGCTACATAAAGCTACCACAAAAGCTAAAACAGCTCACGTTAGCTACAACCAGTTATCGTGAGAACAGCTACTATCACAGGGACAGGGACTCATCTCTATAGTGGGACTCATCTCTATAGTGGGACTCATCTCTATAGTGGGACTCATCTCTATAGTGGGACTCATCTCTACACCACAACGGTTCAAGTCAGACAAGCCTCATGTGTTGTAAGTCATGTGATCCTGCCATTTCTCCCCTTGTCATGTGTCCTATATTGCCATTGGGTAATTGGGTGCTTCTCATTTCTTATTTGTGCATCCTCATTTCCTTTCCTTGCTTCCTTTCCTCGCGTCTCAGCTCCGCCCATGCGAGAGAAGGACGCAAGGAAAGAAAAGGAGGACGGAGGGATCGAATGAAAGCTTTTTTATATACATTGGAATACTTGATCACTCGAGTGTCACTTCACTGCGTCATCAGCAGCGCTCAGAGGATCTGCCCTTATGTTGTTCAAGTTTGTTTATTTATGAAATTCATTATAAAAAATAATAAAGCAAGATACCCTGTTGGAATATGTGTGATGTGTGGTTTATTTAAACTGCAAAGGTAAAGTATAAATCAAAATTATTGTAACCGTTTATTGTAATGTGAAAGGGAAAGGGGGAGGAGAATTGATACGTGGGTCACGTTTAGTTGATAAAACACTTCTGCATACACAGGTGTATCCTCGCCCATAACTCCTCTGGAAGCCTCCTCACTTCTTCATCCTCGCAGTGCAATTAGAGAATTGAGATGTCCTTCAAGATGGCTGAGCTCGATCGGTTTCCGGGTCATAGGATGGAGGACGGAGGAGCGAGGAGACGAGGAGGGATATCGAGAAGCACCCCTGGTCTTGATTATTGTGCACAGGTGTCCCTTGTCTTGTCATTAGTAGTCCTTGTATATTTAAGCCCTCATGTTTGCCTTGGTCAAGTTAGGGATGAGCTGAACGAGGCTTCTCAACAGTCTGATGCTTTTACAACACAAACTGTGTTGGTGCTTCAAAGCTTTTGACCCAGTGCTCTACTTCGCCATCTGGTGCTCAATAATGTTCCTACACCAACTGTGCCATTCACATGTATTGTTCATTGTAAGGTTTATTTAATTAGGTTTATTAGCATATGTCATTAGCGAAATGGTGGTGGTGTGTGTGTGCAGAGAAAGAGTTTCCTAATTTCATTGTATTTCACACAATACAATCAATGACAATAAAGACTTTCTGTTTTTCATTATTGTCTTTTCACCTTCTAAATATAATGTATAATACGCCGACCTTTTCATTGCACCATTTGCTCATTCTCTCCGCGCTGTCCAGTGCGTCGTACAGCTTCAGCACTCATATTCTGAGAGTTGGTCAGATCAATAAAACAGGCGGTGTGCCAGATATGTAATAGGGGAAGTTGTGAGAGCAGATGCCATGTTAATTATTATTTAATATGATGAAGTAGTATTTCATGGCACCCAAATTTCTGTGTACACAGAAGAAAGCTCTGTCTAGGCTGTGTCCCGGTACGGTTTGTGTCAAGACATTTATTAGTCTGGCTGTTTGATGAGAAAGAGATTAAATGTAGTTGCAATAAACTCTGTAATAATAAGAATAAGATTTGATTTGGTTTTATAGTTTTACCATTTGGCAGAATAGAATAAAGTGCAATGAAAACAAAAAGTAAAAATATGCAAAAAAAATAAAAATTACGCAAGATGTGTTTATTAATGTGCATGACAAGGGTTGAATATGTGATAAATGAACGGTTTCTTTGGTTTTACGTTTAGAAGACAAAAACGAGAAAACAAATGAGCCGAAGGTCCCAGACCACGTTTGCGGCAGAAAACGTCTCCAGCTCTGTAATTGGCCGATCGACTTTTCTGAGATCCTCTACTCTTCCCTGAGGATGAGCTTTGACATACTTTCTGTAAGATCTGAATTTCCATGTTTTGAATTTTAGAAAACTGAATTTGAAGTTCCAAATATCTTCTTCATCTTGAACACTTGAATCTATATTTTTAAAAACTGGATATTTGCAGTCTAAGAATTCAGAACAAAATGCATGTCTATAAAATTCAGCCATAAAAACATTTCAATGCGTTAAATTTCAAATGTTCAATATTCGTCTAAAGAAATCAAATTCAGAACTTCATAATGTAATAATTTTTACATGAGAAATTGATTACATTATAAACTCACCAAAAACGTCATATTTTCATAATTTTAATAGCTTTTAAAACATAAAAATATTAGTATTCCCATACAGTACATTTCCCATCCAGTCTTAAGCTATACCTGCGAAATGCATTTAAAACTTTATTAAATCATAAATTTGTAATATTTATTTTTGCTTACTAAAACACTTGAAACTCTAATCACCAAGCTTATGTTTAGTTTAGTTTATTTATGGGATGCGAGGCTATATCTCCACAACTCTTTAGCGTATGGACATGATTCTTGGTACATGGTACAAGCGCCACCTACTGATTCATATACATTAAAATGGCTATTTTTACGTACTGTATAACTTCCGAATGGTTTGCCCATAAAACTGGTCACTTTCAATTCAGAGCAGAATTAATTGTCATAAAATCCTGTATTTTATTGTACCAGTCACCTGCTGGAGTGCCCTTGAGAGCCACCAGAGGGCAGTCCACTGCAGACTATTGTCATTCCCTCACAAACTACATTTCCCATAACTCACTGCCCAGACTTCCTCATCCATGATCAATGGGGCAAGTTTTAAACCTGCTTTTAGCCTCTTAACATCCTTGATGTGTCATTACAAGTGCCCAGCCATGTTAGATGATTCCTTCAGAGTGAACAAGGTGAATCTGACTGCAGTAGATGTGAAAGATATGAATAAAAATGAAGTTAATTCGGCCAGCACTCATACCTGTATTTACATCCTGTTTTCGGTCGAAGTCCATAGTAATCGATTGTCGAGTTCACGCGCATAGGTTTAGTTACCTATGATCACGCGCGTGAACTCGATAATCGACTACTGTGGACTTCGACCGAAAACAGTTATGTAATATGCGATACATCCTCCCCCTATGCGATATACATAAACCTACCAACAACCATTGCGATAATTGTTGGAATGATTTATTGCAAGAGTGAAAAATTACATTTCATGGCATAACATCGGTTAATGGAACATCGTTAACATCATTGTCATTTCGCAATTTGAAACAGCGCCACCTATTGGCCAAAAGTGATAAGCAATTTATTCATATTACAGGTGATTGATTGTATTTGTGATTTTTCAGTCATCTTGACTAAAATAATCTAAATATCTTTACTAATTGTATAGTCCTTGTTGCACTGTAAATCATCATGTAAATCATCACTTGCTTATTGTAAAAATGATTTTACTTTGTGTATGGGGTGCTGGGACTGAGAAAGGTTCAAACCTCCTCTTTTGTTGCTTTTATTTTCTTTAAAATGGTACTTCTATGAAAGAAGTAAGGAAATCCCCTAGAAATCTTATGAAAATAAAGATCATAACTCTTGCCAGGTAATTTTATGAGTCATGACAGATACACACAGTATATTATTCAGACAAAAAAATACAATAAAGTACAAGAAAAAGTTGTATTTTTTTTATAAGAAGTTTCAAACAGGTTTATTCTCTCCTGCAGTTGTACAGATTTATTACAGTGAAGTTATTTTCATTCTAAAAAAAGTAAAATTGTATAATACAGTAACATAAAGCAAATACACATGACAACATCAAACTTTGTTGCATTATTTTCCTGTTATTCCAGTAAAGCTACTTAAAAAAACTGTATTGTAAAAAGTGCTGTAGAAATAAAGGTGACGACCTGACTATATGTAAAATCCATTCATACACATCCATCTTCATACACATCCATCTTCATACACATCCATCAATACTTGTTTGAAAAACAAACATGATGACGAACATTTTGCAGGTTAGATGAATATTTGCTGCTTTCTAAAAGAGAAATCACACTCTCAGAACTAACACACACACAAAGATCAATAGCATCAGATTTCTGCCTCAGTTCTACACAGTTTTAAGTCTCTGTATTTGATGTGTGTGTGTCTCTCCTCTTCTCCGACTCACTGAAACACCAGAATGAATATCAGCAACATGAGAAACTGGGAATAAAAAACATAAATGTGATTATAGCATTCATGTAGCTCAAACAGCAGAAAGTATAATGGATTCATATGCATGAATCGATTAATGAATCTTTGAATGAACGCATCTGTCCAGTCGTGGATATAAATCTACACACACACTGCAGAATCTGCAAAATGAGCATATTTTAACAAATAAGAATAAGAATAAGCACAACAGACTTGATGTTTACATATAGTTCACCAGACAAAATAATAGGTTATATCTAAACTTATGACCATAACTGCAAGAATAAATGATGCTCTTCCTATAATAGAATTAATTTTGCACATTCAGACACTGGAGAAGATGAAACACTGTTGATGATGAAAGACACATACGAGTTTGATCTTAAACATCATAAATACTCACAGTTTGGTTTGCCGCTATTAATGCTGTTGTGTCTGCCTATCAGCGTCTTTTTCTGTTTTGGTTCATTCAGTTCATTTTTCGGTTCATTTTTGTCTTTATTGTTTGTCCTTTCCTCTTCTTCTTTTGTCCATAGAGTGTGTTTAATAATCTGCAGTCTGTGACGCTGCACACATGTTCTCCAATGCATTGATTTCACGTGATTTCTGCCGTTGTATAATCTGTTCAAAAATATGGAGGTTCAATTTAGAGTTAGGTGAATTAGTTAATGATTTGTGTGAAATACAGGTTTATGTTTCATTAAAATAGAAACACAAATGTCTGGATTTAAATAGCTTAAATTAATTTATAAAAATCTCTTTACAATTAAAGAGGAAGTGTTTTAATCACCTTGTGATGAGCAGACGAGAGGGAACATCCAGCACAGATCTGAGATCACACAGTTCAGAAGGGTTTTATATGAAACTCATTCTTTCTGTTCTCATAAACTCCTTCTCTATAGAGGTAGAGTTTATGAGAACTGAGAGAAGGAGTTCAGTGAAGTTTCATAAAAAACCTAACTGAACTGTGTGATCTCTCAGATTTGATTGGTGGATTTTGTCTTTCTTTCCACCTTCTGCTTTCAGCATGGTTACTGGTATATAAATCCACGTTTTTTTTATTTCTAGGGCACCATCAATGTTTTTAAATGGTTTCTATTAACATATAGAAAGACAGTGGCTCATTTAATGATGGCAAATAATAGTGTCTCGATCTCAGCCTGTGTTCCTGTCTTGTGTGAGGACTTTTGTGTTATTTCTTGTCTTGTGTGAGGACTTTTGTGTTATTTCTTGTCTTGTGCGAGGACTTTTGTGTTATTTCCTGTTGTGTGTGAGGACTTTTGTGTTATTTCTTGTCTTGTGTGAGGACTTTTGTGTTATTTCTTGTCTTGTGCGAGGACCTTTGTGTTATTTCCTGTTGTGTGTGAGGACTTTTGTGTTATTTCTTGTCATATTCCTGTGTTATTTCTTGTGTGAGGACTTTTGTGTTATTTCTTGTCTTGTGTGGGGACTTTTGTGTTATTTCTTGTCTTGTGCGAGGACTTTTGTGTTATTTCCTGTTGTGTGTGAGGACTTTTGTGTTATTTCCTGTTGTGTGTGAGGACTTTTGTGTTATTTCTTGTCTTGTGTGAGGACTTTTGTGTTATTTCTTGTCTTGTGCGAGGACTTTTGTGTTATTTCCTGTTGTGTGTGAGGACTTTTGTGTTATTTCTTGTCTTGTGTGAGGACTTTTGTGTTATTTCTTGTCTTGTGTGAGGACTTTTGTGTTATTTCTTGTCTTGTGTGGGGACTTTTGTGTTATTTCTTGTCTTGTGCGAGGACCTTTGTGTTATGTCCTGTCTTGTGCGAGGACCTTTGTGTTATGTCCTGTCTTGTGAGCGGACTTTTGTGTTATGTCCTGTCTTGTGCGAGGACTTTTGTGTTATTTCCTGTCTTGTGCGAGGACCTTTGTGTTATTTCCTGTCTTGTGCGAGGACCTTTGTGTTATTTCCTGTCCTGCACTGAAAAAAACAATAAGTAAAATTTACTTAATTTTTCTTTGGCAAGTTTTTGCACAAATATTTTTTAAGTAAATTTCACACGCATATTTTTAAAGTAAATTTCACATGTGGAACTAAGTAAACTCTACTTAGCTAAGTTAAGTGAAAGTAACAAAGAAAATAAGTAATTTTAACTTTGCTAGTAAAAGGTTGAGTAATATTTATTTAGTTGTAGTTTCCTTTGCAATACATTTCACTCAAACAATATAATATTGAATTAAGCCACACTTTTAAAGTATATGCTTTACTTAAACATACCTAAGTAATTAATACAATAAATATTGTGTAAGACAGCATATCTACATATCAGATGTTAAGTGGCATGTGAACGCAGAGACCTCAATACTTGGTAGACAATTCGCCTTATTCACCTCGAACGTTCCACCGAGCCTGAGGGGTACACTTACCACTTCCGGGAGTTCTTACAACGCGAGTTCTCAGTGCAATGGCGCCTCACTGCTGTGTTCCCCGATGCACTTCAATTAAGTAGGTTGTATCAGTAGATAAAGAGCTCCCGCACACTATCGTTAAATTTCCTGATAAAGTGTGTGAACGAAATGTTGATAATAAATATTTATTTTAATTGCAAGTAACGATAGTGTGCGGGAGCTCTTTATCTAAGGTCCTCTCTTTTAAAATTGTAATTTTTATTCAAATATCTAGCATTGTTATGTAAATCTCTACAACTGAAATCTTAATATCCACATATTCAAACCTTGAATAGAAAGTGTTCATCTTTACGAATCTGTACAAAGCCTTAACCATCATTATTGTTCTTCTTTATGAATCTATACAAATATGTGAACTTGTATTGTTACCATAGCACCTTATCATGGTCAGTGTATCACAGGATCAGTCCCTGTCAGACCTTATAATCACTTCTCATGCTCTTTACTTTTACATGTGAGTGATTTGATTGTTTTACATGTATGTGTGTGTATGTACAGTATAAGCTACTGGATGTGTACCTATCTAAAGAATAAAGTACAATTGTATTACACATGGATGATGTCCTTCATAACTTTATAATTTAATATACCAGAACAGTGTTTCCCCTACCATTATATAAGGGGGGCGCCCCGCCCTCCTAACGGCTCCCCCCGCCCCCCTTGAAGGTCAAGTAAATTTGATTTGATTTTCTTTATAGCGCCAGATTAATTTTTTTTTTTTTATTACAAAAACTAAATAGCCCTTAAGTATTATGTTATTTATCTTATTTCCACGATGGCATGTCTTTTCTGTCTGTGTTGAGTGCGCAAGCGCGCACACTCGCACACAAACAAACACTTGCGTCAAATACAGATGAGCACTAGTGGACAGAGAGCGCGCGGCGGGAAATATGTCGCTGAACTGAAGATGGCAACACTCACTCTACTGCGAGTAGCAGCCGAAGTAGCTCTCCTGCTCCAAGTCTAACGCCCGTTTCACACATATTTCGTTTGCAGTGTGTATGCGGTGAGTATTGTTTTCCGTACCCATGTTAACAGAGCTTTCACACTGCACGCGTCGCGGATGCAGTCCGTCGATGATCGATCCGTTCCAGTTGCGGTGCGTATACAGCAGTGCAGCAATCGTTTCCGCACCGAGTCTATTTTTGCTGTCTATGATTTTTGCTGTGCTGCAGCGCATGTTTCGTGGTCAAAATGAACACAGATTGACCTGAAAATGTAGTCATTTAATTAAATATTACTTTTTTCATTTTAAAACCGTGATAAAGCAAGGAAAACTACAATTTACCTCAACAAGGCGACATAATGACATTCGTGGAGGTGGAAAATCAAGTTCTCTGTGACATGCAAGATTTATTGTATTAAAATTGAAATGCAAAAGATTTTAATATAAATACATGGTTAAATATTTTACCACTTGCTTGAGCAACTTAATATATAATTATATAGAAGTAATGCATTGAATAATACATTGTTTAAATTGTGTTTAAACGTGAACGCGCGTTCACAGCAGTGCTGCGTCTGACAGGATTATTCTCTCCAATAAATGCATCATAGAAATAAAAACTTCTCACAAAAAAAAACCCATTTAAAATTTGTTTGTCATATAAATGTATTAACTAACATTAACGAAAAATGAATGAGCAATATATTTGTTAGTATTTATAAATCTTTTTTTTAGTTGTTAGTTAAAAAATAAAACTATTTAAGCTCTGGTCCATTAATATTAACAAATACTTCTATAAATTTAACAAAGGTTATTTGCAAAAGTCAATTTTAAAAAGATTTAAATATGTTTATTTTATTTTTTTAAAGAGATATCTTATGTTAATTTTTTTTTAAACATTTGTGTTTTATGTTAACTTTTACAAAGCATTACCCTCCCAGACAACCAATTAATGTGACAGATAGATAGATAGATAGATAGATAGATAGATAGTGTCTGTTGTCAATTTTCCCCAACCAACCAACCCCCCCCCCCCCCCCCCCCCCCCAAACCTGTAAACCTAGGGGAAACACTGCAGAATATCATAAAACATTAAAAAAAAAACATTGATAGGCACACTGGTCTAGGTTTGTAAAGGTAACCATGTACATAGAAGTATGGAAAAGGAACCGGAACAGGTCAGAACATAAGAAATTACATTAGGAACAAACCATTTTGTATCGTTAATTCGGGCAGACAGGAAAGATTGGTGGTCCACACTGGAAGATCGTATGCGTCGGAGTCAAACTTCCGGGTTTGTGTACCCCTCAACGGCGTTCGAGTTTTCAAAATGGCCGCCAGGTGAATAAGGCGAATACACAATGACGGTAACATTTGATGGATCGTTTTTATGTTTGAATGTGTCATTTTGAGTAGAAAATGTACTCCAAATGTCACAAAATGGCACGTTACTAATCCTAACAACAAAAGCAATGATGAAACAGTGTAAATACAGCTGGAAAACAGTGAAAAATCAACCTCATTAATTATTCAAGGCCCAGTGCATGATGGGAACACCAGTATCAGAAAAGTTGAGTAATTTTACTTAATTTTATAACGTTGATATTTACGCTTTCATTTCTACACGCTTGAATTGAGTACTAATATAGAATTTACTTGATTTTTTTTAACTCTTGCCTGAACTAACTTTTTCATGTAAATTACATTGTTTTTTTCTGTAGTATTTACTTTAAATACTTGTGCCATGTTTTGTAGTTTTTTATGTTGATTAGTCTCTCCAGGTGTGTCTTATTAGTTCCCTTGGTTACCCTTGAGTGTTCCCATGACGATCAACCACACCCCCTTGTTACGCTGTTAGCCTGTATATAAATGCCCTTGTGTTTCTCTTGTGGTTTGTCAGTCGTTGTTTGCTGTACAAGGCTCCTGTCCTGAGTTTCTTTGGTTACTTGTTAGTATTGTTATTAAAGTTAGTATTGTTATTAAAATGTTATTAACACATATTTTACACAATATTTACTCAATTCGCTAAAACTGCATTATAAAATCTTGTGCTGGTTGTGTGATAGCTTTTATATGTGAGGTGTTCAAGTAGATAATGCATATGAAATGTAAAAGTTTACTGCGGTGCAATGATCAGAGATGACAGTCTAGCACATGTTGATATAGAGAACACTGAAGCAAAGATTGAGCGGTGTTGTTTCTGTTGTTGTTCTGCGTTCTCCTTTTCCTCCTGTAGGATTGGTCCTGCATGTAACGAGAGGCTGCTGGTGACTGGACCAAAGAAGAGATCCAGACTATAGATTTCCCAGAATTCCTCTGGAGGAGCTTCAGCTCTCTGACTCTTTGATGGCGATTGATTGATTGATTGATTGATTGATGTGTGCTAGACAGTGGTTTCTGTGACCTCTTTCTTTGGTGTTTAACAGAGGGCTGTTAGTCACTTTTGCTTCAGTTTGGTCTTTATTTAATAACATCAGTGCCCTATTCATCCTATCTGTATCACTTCTTCATTATTTGAGGGTTTTTTTATAGGCCAAAAGGCCATCGCTTTTCTCCTGTTTATTGATTCGAGATGTGATAACAAGTTTCTTTTATTGATTCATAGGGAAGTTAGGTTTTCTTGTAGGAAAGTTAGTTTCTGTTTGTTTATTGTTTTAGACATTAGCTCATGCCTGAAGTTTTTCATAAACTTAAAAAATATTTGATCTATTTTTGTTTATAGAATTCGGAATTCTGATCAAACAACCAGAGTCAGGAAGGTGAAGAGAGACTGCTGATAAACACACATCTGCTCATATTCATAGTTCAAAAAAGATCAAGATTTGTTTTAAATGGCATTCATAATAGTACCATCAAAATCATTTTAATAAAAGAATTTCATTTTATAAAATATGTTCTTACTTTTGGACAACAACTGGCTCTCTGTGTGAAACTGTGTTTTTCAGATTATCTCTTTGAATCACATGATGCTTTACAGACAAACAGTCTCTTATAAAATCATAAAAAAAAAATAAAAATAAAAAAAAGAGCAGTGGTGTCCAAAAGTAGGCTGATGGTAATGTGCGTGCAGATGCAAGATGACCTCCTTTAATATTTCTGAGGTAATCTGTATATGTTTCTGGCACGTAGGTTGTCGAATCCATGCCTTAGAGAAGAAAACCCTTTCTAGGCCCTGCCCAGTCGAGATTATTTGTAACAAACACTTCACGAATCCGTCCAGCAGCGGAGGACTGTTATTCTGTTGAGCAGAACTGTGGAAACTAAAGCGACACATGTTGATCTTTTGTCGACCAATTAGCGGAAAAGGGCGTTTCTTTCCTTCCTTCCTTCCTTCCTTCCTTCCTTCCTTCCTTCCTTCCTTCCTTCCTTCCTTCCTTCCTTCCTTCCTTCCTTCCTTCATGATGCCACATATTCAAGCTGTTTATCCTTTTTCTACTCCTGAATCTAAAAATATTAAATCAAGCCAAAAAACTAATAATTTAACCGTTTTCTCATTTCCTACTTTAAATTTTATATAAAAAACTAATGAACGGTATACGGTCCATGAAATACTGTATGTAACAGTTTTGTTTATCTTTAAAGGGATACTCCACCGTTTTTTCATTTTAAACTATGTTATTCCCTTAACTAAGACAAGTTGATACATACCTCTCTCATCTCAGTGTGTGCACTCAATCGCTCTGGTGCGAGGCGACACTTTGATCGCACTTAGCTTAGCCCAGTATATTCAATGGTATCTGACAGCAATGAATTTAGAAGTGACCAAACACATCAGCGTTTTCCCTATTTAAAAACAGTTACACGAGTAGTTATACGACCAAGTATGGTGACACAAAATAAAACGTGCCGCTTTTCTAAGCGGGTTAAAAAGGATAACTATAATGTATGGCGGAATAGCACTTTTGGGAGTACTTTGACTCGGCGCAGTAAAAAGTGATGCCTGATCCTCTTCCTCTCACTTCTGTCAATAGTGGAAAGAGGATCAGGCGTGACTTTTTACTGCGGCAGTCGAAGTACTTCCAAAAGTGCTATTCCGCCATACATTATAGTTATACATTTTTCCGAATTTTCACCGGAAAATGTTCTGAACAAGTAACATGCACTGTTCTGACCAACTAAGGGGAAAAAGCATTGCAGTAAATCATGCTGATTAAATCTAACGATCGCTTCTCATATCACATCAAACCATGCAAATTATACTTTATTCTCAAATAAGTTTTTTTTTTTTATTAGAAAACTGAGGAGTTTCAAGGTCAGTCAACACATTCTTGAGATGGCATATAGGGGCCTGGTAGAAAGTATTTTACAGTTTAATATAACAGCTTGGTATGGCAACCTGAATGTGAAAGATAAAAACAAGCTTTCCAAAATTGTTAATACTGCAGGGAAGGTGATTGGCAAGTCACAAAGGCAGCTTGGGGATGTATCTGATAAGCCGGTACTCGGGAAGGCCAGACAGATATCAGCAGACACCCTACACCCACTAAACTCAGAGTTTGAGTTGCTTCCATCTGGCCGTAGATTCAGGGTCCCAAGGGCGAGCCGGAACATCTATAAGAGATCTTTTATTCCCCATGCAATTCAGGAACTTAATTTAAACTGAAATCGTTTTTAAATGTGTTTATTGTAGGTCGAAACCTACCTTATTTCAATCGGCTGCGCTGCTTTCCATTTTCTGTTGTTGTATGTTGATGGTGGTAGTTTTGTACTCTTAACTGTGTGTATTTTAATGTAAGGCTCGCCCTTGGGACCCTGAAACTGTGTGTATTTTAATGTAAGGCTCGCCCTTGGGACCCTGAAACTGTGTGTATTTTAATGTAAGGCTCGCCCTTGGGACCCTGAAACTGTGTGTATTTTAATGTAAGGCTCGCCCTTGGGACCCTGAAACTGTGTGTATTTTAATGTAAGGCTCGCCCTTGGGACCCTGAATCTACGGCCAGATGGAAGCAACTCAAACTCTGAGTTTAGTGGGTGTAGGGTGTCTGCTGATATCTGTCTGGCCTTCCTGAGTACCGCCTTATCAAATACATCCCCAAGCTGCCTTTGCGACTTGCCAATCACCTTCCCTGCAGTATTAACAATTTTGGAAAGCTTGTTTTTATCTTAACTGTGGTGTCACTGATGCATATCTGTTCGGAGAAGTCGAAGACAAATTTCCACTAAGGTGGACAATAAAGTCTAATGAATGAATGAAATTGTTAATGTTAACAACATCAGCATTGCGTGACTACATTTAAAGGAACACTTCACCGTTTTTTCATATTAAACTGTTATTCCCTTAACTGAGACGAGTTGATACATACCTCTCTCGTCTCAGTGCGTGCACTCAATCGCTCTGGTGCGCGGCTCTGATAGCACTTAGCTTAGCCCAGTTCATTCATTAGGGACCAAACAGAGATGAAGTTAGAAGCGACCAAACACCTCCACGTTTTCCCTATTTAAATATGGTTACATGAGTAGTTACATGACCAAGTATGATGACACAAAATAAAACATGGCGCTTTTCTAAGCAGGTAAAAAAGATAACTATAATCAGGGCCGGCGCGTGCACTTCTGCCGCTCTAGGCGAAAAACATTTGTGCCGCCCCTAGGGCTGGTCCGAATACCATTTTTTGAGCTTCGAAGCTTCGGTAGTAATGAACATCGAATATTCAAAGCTTCGAGAGGGTGCTGAACATATTCTTCTCTCTAATAAAGGCAGGAATCCCTATGTGTCTGTATGTCCGTTTGCATTTTGATTATTTCGAGAACCGTTCATCCAATCGACTTCGCAAGGGAGTGCAGTGTCGCATTTGGTGGTGCAATATAGACAGACACGCGAGACGCGACATGTTCAGAATTAATAAACTTTTAGTAAACTACAGAACAACGCGAGCGGGAAGCGGCGCACCTCACGCGGGCAGGGCTTATATACTTAACTCACGCTGCACTAGTGATATAAAACGCACACACACAGGTCTGTTAAATTAAGCAATAGGCCTACTTTAAGGTAGTCTATATGTTTCTGACTAACAAATTACTGACACTGTAAAGGGTAGATTTAAATTAAGAAAAACAAAATTTAAATAAAGAAAAACAAAATTTCAATAAAGAAAAAAAACAAAATTTAAAATTTAAATAAAGAAATAACGAAATTTAAATAAAGAAAAACAAAATTTAAATAAAGAAAAAACAAAATTTAAAATTTAAATAAAGAAAAAACGAAATTTAAATAAAGAAAAAACATTTAAATAAAGAAAAAACAAAATTTAAAATTTAAATAAAGCAAAAACGAAATTTAAATAAAGTAAAACGAAATTTAAATAAAGAAAAACGAAATTTAAATAAAGAAAAACGCAATTAAGTTAAATTAAAAACAAGAATAATTTAGATTGATAATAACGGGTAAAAAGGCTAATACATTTTGTTTCTATTGTTATATTTTCCACAATGTCAAAGCAACGCAGCTTAACCCAAAACACAAGCTCAGGCACTTCTGTCCATACAAACTCCGCTGTTCTGCTCTAGCCAGAGAACACTCCCGTTGCAGGAACACTTTAGTAGGCCAAGAGTAAATAATACATATACTATATGCGTAGGTGGATGTGATCGGGGAATTTGGCTGTTAAAAGTGTAACATTTAAAGCCACTTAAATTAACGAAATGACTCAAATAAAGATTCGTTCATTTTGATGAACGAGATCGAACAAAAGAGTCAGTAAAATGATCCGAACTTCCCATCACTCATACCCCTTTTCCACCAACAAGAACCGGGTGCTGGTTCAGAGCCAGAGCCAAAGCTGGTTCAGAGTTGGTTCGACTGACGAGCTTACTAAGAACCGGTTTGCCTTTCCACCGGCTAGAGAGCCACAACAGAGCCAGATCTTACGTCACTGTATACGTCTCATGTTGCCCAGCAACCGCTAGTGCGGTAGCGCCAAACACAAACACGCCAGGCTTGTTCGAGATGCATCGGCTTCTCGCAGATCGATCGCCGCATGACATCAAAGCACTGCGATAGCGATCTAAAAGCACAAGGAGTCGTATGCTCTCCAAACACTCCCGCAGCTCCGATCGGTCCTCGCCGCTCCGATGCATCTCGAACAAGCCATCAACAATAACGGACGTTGCAATACTATGGATGCTCATGGGTTTGCAAAAATACATCGGAATCCAACGCGTTCGTGCAGCTCGCCGTAACTTACATAGACGGATATAATAATCGAGCTGCTATTAGCTCGACTAGCTGCTATTTAAAAATGGCGGTCACAAGTTTCTATTCGTCTTGTTGGTCACGGTAACCCCGCCCCCAGCCCCTGACGCAAGCGGTTCTTTCTTGGCTCCGTTCTAGACCCTGCAATGATTTGGTGCTACTTAAGAACCAGTTTTACTGGTTCGGAGCTGGTGCTTTGGCGGTGGAAAAACAAAGAACCGATTTGAAACTAGGCTCTGGCTCCGAACCAGCACCAGCTCTGCCTTGGTGGAAAAGGGGTATCAGTCATGACTCGTGAGAGCAGGGGGCGGGGCGGGGCGGCGCAGCGGCAGCTCAGCAAATCATATAGCCTATTTTGTGAATTGTTCATTCCCGATTGGCACACATTTTGCCGCCCTTACAAAAGTGCCGCTCTAGGCAATTGCCTAGTTCGCCTATATGGACGCGCCGGCCCTGACTATAATGTATGGCGGAATAGCACTTGAAGTTGGGAGCACTTCGACTGGCGCAGTAAAAAGTCACGTTGATTCTAATGACAGAAGTGAGAGGGAGAGGATTTTTCAGGGGAGTCGAAGTATTCCCGAGTCCCAAGTGCTATTTTTTTTTTTTTTTTTTATTCTATGGCAGAAACAAGCTTCCATTCATACAGCTGTTTTCAATGAACTATAAACATCATACTTTAAACAAATAGAATTTGTTTGTTTTTTATTTTCATGCAAATATGTGGATAACGAATGGATGACTCCTTTCTCCTGCATTGTTCATTTAAGGTAATGCATTCTGGGCCCTATTTTAACAATCTAAGCTCATGGTCTAAAGCGCAAGTGCACTCAGGTCGTGCCAGAATCCACTTTTGTTAGTTTAACAGCGGGACAAATGGTCGGCGCTCCTGGCGCTGGTCTAAAAGTGTTGTGTCTCTTAATGAGTAATGGGTGTGTTTTGTCTCTATTCTTTTAATGAGTAATGGGTGTGTTTTGGCGTGTGCCTGTGTGTGTAATAAGCAGAGTGTGTGTAATAAGCAGAGTGGACGCACGTTGTGGACCCGCCTATAGGTGCACATAATGCACATTACTAACACGCTCTTTAAATAACAAAACGAATATTGTGCCATTGACTTTAGACCAGGTTTGAGTTGGTCAGTGGCTCAGTCTATTTCTGTTCCTTAAAATAGCAACGCTCCAACAAGCCTGAACACACACCTGGTGTCTCAGACCAGCAGCCCATGGAGAACAGATGTGCGCAAATGCATTCGCTATTTAAACAACGTGATGCAGGACATGAAAATGAAACTGTCGGACTGAAACTAAAACACATCAGCACCAGGTGTATGATAGAGCCCTAAGACTTGAGTTGTCATACAGCACATGAATAATTATTAGGCAAGCTGATATTCTGATGTTTCTTTTTCCAACCTCACCCATCTTAATGAGATAAAATTAGGACTGTATATACTCACTTATAGGTAATATGTTGATCAGTGGATTAAAGCTGTTCAATGAACTATAAACACTTGATACTCTATAATTTAGTATTTATTAAAGTGCTCTTCTCCCAGGTGAACTAATATTTTTAAACATTTTCAAACTGTTTAAATGATGATTCTATGTTGCTGTGAAATAATTTGATTGACTTATTCCCAGTAACTTAATTAATTACTTAAAACTTTTCACAAACTGATACCCAGTCAGAAAGCAAGCTGATGGTAGAAGCATAACAACCTCAGTCAATGTTCATCCAAACTTTTCTCTTTTTTTCTGTGAAATGTAATTCGATGTAAATGCACTTCTACTGTAAGTTTTGACATTTTTACACAACTGGATAATTATGACCGCCGCTAGCGTAGCTAGCGAAAGCGGTCATATAGGGATTGTCAAAGTTTTTTTTTTTTTTTTTTCGTCATCTACTGAATTTTTCGTCAACGATACCAGGGACACCGAAGCACCGGGGAACATGAAATTTGGTGGGCATGTAGCCCCACTAGACTTTTACGGAAAAATTTCGTTTGGTCCCCGGGGGCCACTCCCCCCCCGAGCTGGGCCCCCCCAAACCCCAAAAATGCAGTTTTTCCTACATAACTACCTGAACCGTGGCACCGAGGATGAAGAAATTTTTATGGTATGTTGCTCTTAAGGGCCCACATCAACCTAGCCCATAATCACTCATTTGTGATTTACGCCACTCCCATAAAAAATGAAAATGCAATATTATTCTGCTTTAATCGCCCCTATCTTCAGTGGAGATGTTCAGAACTGCACCATATTTCATGTGTATGATTAACTTGACATCCTCTGGGGGTATGCTAAGTTTCGTAGAATTTCATCCATGGGGGGGTATAAAATAAATTCATTTATGTGCACATTTAGTGACTGTACACTCATCGGCCTGTAGATGGTGGTGTTGAGCGAAGGGTTGCTGGTTTAGGATGATACAGTCACACACACACATGCAGGAATACAAACAAACGCAAGCATGCACACACACTGACATCCACACGCACAGACACACACCCATACACACACATACAAATCCACATGCACAGACACACACACACGCGCACACACATGTACGCACGCATACATACACGCACACAGACACACACACACACACACACACACACACAGACACACACACATACACAAACACACACACATACACACACACACACACACACACACACACACACACACACACACACACACACACACACACAGACAGACATGCACATACTACTACTTTTTTTAGGTATATACATAAACACGCAATACAGCCAAATTGCTCCACGTCATTTATTTTTGTGGAAAGCCAGTGCAGGCCTGAGCGGCGGTCATATTTTGTACCACCATGCGGTACATCTAGTTTGTTAACTGTTACAGTACACTTATTCTGATCTGTTGATCTGTAAATGATGCTGTTTTCTATTTTTCTATCCATGCAGATGTGAAAATGTGTGTATGATCTGATTTTGAGCACAGATAAAATGATTTTGAGGCAATTGTTTTACTTTGCCAGAAGAGTCAGAGGTTCTCTGAATGTAGTTTGAAGATTTGGTTTTGTGTTTAAGGTTTTGAGAAAGTGGGTGATGGTTTTGCTTCATCAATTCAGAAAAACTGTAAAATAATAAATATACAATACATGTATGCATTTATTTCATTCATAGTGCCCTAACTTTATTTCATACAATCTTCTAAACCATATTGACCCAAATCTACTGTAAACCCTTAACAATACAATGTTATTATTTGTATAACTATTATTATTATGTTTTTTATTTAATTTTTTATTAAATTGTGTATTTGAAAGACATTTGGATTTGGATTACAGAGGCCAAAAAACATCGTTGTCAAAAAATATCGAATGTTAATGAAGCAGAAAATAGGATGGAGATGTGTGTGTGTGTGTGTGTGTGTATGTGTGTGTGTGTGTGTGTGTATATATATATATATCTATCTCTCTCTATATCCATCCTATTTTCCTCTTCCTTAACTCTGTGTGTGTGTGTGTGTGTGTGTGTGTGTGTGTGTATCTATATCCATCTTATTTTACTCTTCCTTAACTCTGTGTGTGTGTGTGTATATCTATATCCATCCTATTTTCCTCTTCCTTAACTCTGTGTGTGTGTGTATATCTATATCCATCCTATTTTCCTCTTCCTTAACTCTGTGTGTGTGTGTTAGTTACAGAAATAATTTGATTCTTTATTGTCATTGTACAAACATCCAAAAATCACAATAAACACTTTTTTTTTTTAAGATAATATTACATAACTTGGTAATACTATAAACATATACATATTAGATATTGTTAAAGGGGTCATATAATGCCATTTTTGTACAAGCTAATATGATTCTTTAGGGTCTAAATTAAAAGTTTGTAATATACTTTAATTAAAAATTCTCATTAGTATTGTAAGAAAACCAGCTTTATACTGACCCTCGTTTGTAAAGCAGTCTGGTGTGTGAAATGATTCGCGCAAACATGAAAGCATTGACGTTGATCGTGGGGAATATTCCCTCGAAAACAAACTCAGCCACTGCGTCTTCAGCGGTTTGGATTTAGGAACATCAAAATGATGCTGTGTTCGTTATTACACCCAAGAACAGAACACCACACTCGCTTAGACGCCATTAGACGTGTTGAAATGCTGCTGTCAATCAACAATCGTGGGAGGGGCGTCCGACCGTGTGACGTCACTAGGTCGAACGGCTTGATTTGAGACGGGGGAAAACATATAAGGAGATTAAAAAAAAACACTGGATGGACTTTTATCATTTTATGATGGTTGTGTACAGGCACTGCCAACACACATTTCAGTACAATCAACTTGTAAAAGTGCATGAACCATTATATGACCCCTTTAAAGCAACATTAAGGAACTTTCCTCTTCAGTCCTCTTCCTCTTTGGTCCTCCTACAGTTTGGAAGCGGAATTGTCCATTACTGCTGTCGTAAATAATTTCTCTGCCTGCAGCCGACCGTCGCACGTGCACTGTTTATCCATCACCGGAATGAACGATGTCCACAGACAAGGTAGAGTATGTTGCAGGATTTCATGAAAGCATGATGTATTGTGACATCAGAAACAAAGAAAAACTAAATAATGACTATTGTAACGCTTGGCGTAAAGCAAGTCAAATTTGTAGTTTTCTTTTACTTTTTCTTATGTCTCATTAGAACTACAGAAACGCGACCCGATCTGGCAAACTTGCATAGTGTGGTTATAGCCGATATTGAGCTGCAAAGCGGATCCAGAAGTGCCGTTCACCCTGTTACAACTTGATGAACCACTGATACGATTTTGGAAACATTATTTTAAGGTAAAAAATGTTCCTTAGTGTTGCTTTAAGAGATATAATACATTCATTGTATAGTCAAGAAATGAAGAATATTTTGCTAGTTTGATGAAATGAACGGCTGCGTTCTAAAAAGAAAAAGAAAAAAAAAACATGAGATTTGTGCATCATTTCTACACAGTTTCTATTTTATCTCTTTATAGACCATCTCTTACCTCAAATCTGCTATGGGCTGAAATATGTGCCACCAGAAACTGAATTTGAATAAATTATATTTGAATTTGAATTGCTAAACTTGTACAAGTTTATTTGCGCTCGATTGCTCTTCCTTCATCCTCCAACTACCCGGATGTCTGTCACAGTAACTTGAAATTAAATTTGGTGATCTGAATCTGAATTGTGAGAACTGAATGTGAGGATATATAGAGAGTTGAATTTTCAGTGAGGATTAAATTGTATTGGACTTCAGTTCCAAACAAATAAATTCAATTTCAAATTATACAATTCAAATTCAGTTTTTCAATGCAATTATTCAAATTAAACAATACAATTTCAAATTATGTGATTCATATTCATTTTTTCAAGGCAATTATTCAAGTTTAGCAATTCAAATTCAAATATAATTTATTCAAATTCAGTTTCTGGTGGCACATATTTCAGCCCATACCAGCGCAGCCAATGTTTACAGCCTTGTCAGGGGTTTTCCTGCATTGATTTTTTTTTTGGCGGCCGCCAAAGCAAATTTTTTGTCCCGCCAAAGCCTTATTTGATCGGTGAGTTATGTAGAATAGAATGAATGACTGCTGAGCCTGACAGGGCGATAACGAGCAGCAGAGAGAGCCCCGGCCGCGCGCGCGCACTCTCACGTCTTCAAACAACACGAGCGCTGTCTTGCTCCCTCTCCCTCGCGCATATTAATCAGTCAGCTGACACGATAGTAAAAGGTCGGAAGACCGCAGTTTCACATGGAGCATTTGGAGATTTTTTCTAGTGAATTACCGCGGGGTGTGAATTGTGCTAAAAAATTGTTTGCCTTATCTTCTCTAAAAAGCGTTCCGCCCATTCAGCTGACATAAACCACAATTTCAGTAAATGAAAAAACCTATCCAGTGATGAAATGTTTTCTGTGTTGGCACAAATCTTGTGCGATGTCCTAAACACCCAAGATAATCAGTGTGCCGTATATGCAAACGAATGATCCTTTGAACCATTCACTTTAATGAATGGTTCAAACAACTGATCTGTCCAACACTGAATTGGTGTTAAAAAAAAAAAAATCGGTCACATTTTACAATAATGTTCCCTTTATTAAAGGTGCTCTAAGCGATGTCTAAGCGTTTTTTAGGCCCAAACTTTTTTTTTCACATACAGCAAACATCTCCTCACCATCCGCTCGCTGTCTGTCCCCTGAACACACTGTAAAAAAATGCGGTCTCTGTAGACACCACAGGCTCCACAAACGGCAAGAAAAACCAATTGGGCTAACCCGCACCACGAAACATAACTGCTCCAGCCAATAACCGACAAGAAGGATTTGGGGGTGGGGTTTGGGGGGTTAGTGCCATAGACAGTATATAAACTGGACACAGCGACCCCATTGGATTCAACGGAGACAAGTGAAGTCAATTAGAAGCTCTCACTTCCTGATGGCTGAGCGACTGCGCAGAAACTGAGCTTGACGACGTAGATGTGATGTGAGCAACCCGTCTGTCTTCTAGTAGCTGTGACGAGAGAAATCTGAATCATTCCCTTCCGAATCTCACAGAGACGGAGAGTGTGAGTAGGAGCTGTCCATGAGCTAGCAGCAGGAGCAACTTTTGCTAAGTATTCCGATCGCCCTCGAGCTTCTCCTCCTGTCCATACGGTAATCTCTCTACTGTGCGACAGAGAGTCGCTTGGTTATGACGCAATCGTCTACGGGGCCATAACGTAAGATACAAGGTAATAGAGCTTTTTATACATTGTCGTGTTTCTTTAGAAATAAATAATGGACAAATGGAGTCTTTAAACGCCTCAGATGTAAAGTTATTCGCTGTCAAAGTGACGCCAAAATGAATGGGAGTCAATGGGATGCTAACAGCAGGTGATGGTCCGCTAATCAATGGCGGCGCCCGGGGAAACTTCAAAATAATATGAAACATTGCCCCCCTGGTTGGTGCGCAGATGAGGAGGAGGGAGGGTCTAGCTAGCCTCCATTTTGTTTGACAATACTTTAAACGCCAACAAGAAGTGACGTCACCCAACATCACTTAGAGCAGCTTTAAACTATAGTTAACTACATTAGTTAACATACTATTAATAAACTGCACTTCTACAGCATTGTTAATATTCATTTTAATATTTAGCCTACATTATTGAAATCAAAAGTTGTATTTGTTAACATAGTTAATGCAGAGGGGGGGGCATCTATAGATCATCTCGTCCCAGGCAAGACTGTCAGCTGGCCTGGTATTACTGTAATTATTTCAGCAACAACAGTGATTTGAAACATGTATCTTGCATTGTTTGCTGTTGAATGAGCTGATTGTTAAAAGTACTAAACTGAAAGAAGGTCATACTGTTGTGTTTCTGTGATTAAACCAAATGTTCTCATTACATATTACAATAATCTTGTGTTTGAAACAATGATTATGTGGACTGAAAAGTGTATAACTGTAATAAAAGCATGAGATCAGGTTTTGAAAGAATGACTAGCTGCGTTACAAGTGTGATCAGTTTGGATTTTTGTACTAAGAGTTTTGAAAATTTACACCTTACTTGTGAAAATAGTACCACAGCGAATAAAAAAAACCCTGTAATTTTGTATCACGTCACATGTATTGGGGTGTACAATAGTGATGATGATGTGATGTGGAGTACCATTCATTCACATTAATAATTGCATGACAATTTGTAATATTCTTATTATTATTATGATTTTATTATTAATGACGCTTATTGTTATTTAGAAAATGAATGTCGTTATTATTATTAGTATTATTATTATTATTATTTAAGAGAAGAAGAATGTCATTTTTATTATTTTATCAGTCTGAATTATTTTTTGGTCATTGAAAGCCTTTCATTACTGAACCCAGTCCGTGCGCACCTGCCGGGCCTAACCCTGAAACTTCAGGTAAAGTGCACAGGCTCGCAACTGAAGGAATACATATGCCTACAAATCAAATGCTTTGGTAAAGTCACACAAATTAAACATTGAAGTCCATGTTGCACAAAAATAAACACTGAAGTTTATAATTACTATGCTGCTGTTGTTTTACAGTGGGTCATAATATATCATATCTTTTAGTTTGTCAGTGCGTTTTGTGGTGTTAGGAATTGTTTTTCTGCGCATTTCCACACTAACTCAAAACGCGCGTACATGTACACCACCTCCTGAGCTGGCGTAGGATTTGAGCGTGCCGTACGCCAACGTCCATATTGATAAATCTCAAAGTCACCGTGGTTTTGGGTGTACGCCAGGTGTACGCTGGAAATTTGGTGTACGCACTTTTGACAAATAAGGGCCACTGTCTCTCCGTGTTTATCTCTCTGTGTCTCTCAGTTTCTCTGGAACCAAAAGCGGAAAGTGAGCAGGACTAAAGTTTCAGTTGTGTGTGTGGAAACTGAAGCTCATCTTGTGTTCGAGTTTGGTGGGTGGAAACTGAAGCTCATCTTCCAGATTACTGACTTTAACCCTCGCCTGCCTCGTGTTGTTGCTCTGTATGTTGTTGCAGAGATGATATTGTGAAACACTTTAAAGTTACGGGTAATTGTAGCTTACTGAACTTTACCTCACTGTTGTTGTCGCCACTGTGTGTTTAAATGCACTGGATGCCGTTTTATTTCTGTAAAACCCCTTTCTCCTGTTTTTGGCTGTTTAGGGAGTTAGTGAACATTTCTGTTGTTCATTTCTTTTCTCTGACTAGACAGAGTATTTTTACTTTGTAACAAAGTAGTCCAGAGAACTTTTGCTGTTTCGGCCTTTCCTCCTCCTGAAGAATATTTTACTTTCTTTTGAGTTGCTTCATTTATACTTTTTTAATAAACCTTGTTGAACTGGGGTTTACTGTCAGTCGTTCGGGACAGAGGAACGGCACACTAACTCAACTCAAATCTTTTTACTTTTTCACTGTTTCTCCTTCACCTCAGGCAAACATTACATCTGGCGTATAACAACAGTATATAACTATACATAATAAAACTCTTTAATTAGCATCTTTTGCAGCGATTTTTGTGTGAGCATCAGTGAACACCCCTGACCACTCGTGAGTTTCACGTCGTTGTAAACTAAAGTTGAATGCGTTTTAGGAAGGATTGACTTTAGGAATTTGACTTTAAAAAATATGCAGAAACCCTGTGTGTTGTAGTTGTGTTGTAGTTGTGTTTAACTCTAGTTGTGTTGTAGTCGTGTTTACTGTTTTGCAGCACAAGTGCATTGCAGTGCAAAATTTAGTGAGTGAGAATGTTTGCAGAGTTTTGCAAAAAGAGTGCATGAGCTGGAGCGTATATACAGAAACCAGACCGGAGGTGTTTTTGTTTCATCTCTTGTTGTCAGCTGTGTTTGCAGTGTGTTAGTGAGTTCATCCTGTGGTTGACAAAACACTAGCACTAGTTTTCTATCCAACATGAACATATGGTCATAACGCAATGACTGGTTAGTATTTTAACAGTCATTGTGCTATGAATATATGTTTATGTTGGATAGAAAATGTCTCAGGTTACCACTGTAAAGCTGGTTCCCTGAGAGGGAACTCGAGCTGCGTCGAGACGCTGTGGGAACGCCCCTGCGTGATTGCGTCGTGAAGAACGTGTATAATCAGTCCAATGGAGAAGCACACCGGAAAACAGACCGAATAGGCCCGAAGCAAGTCGATCACAGGCATGCAGGGAGTATGGCAGGGCGACACAGTGTCTCGTTCCCTAGTATCTTGGTCTGACGCCTCACTGTGCCACGAAGGAAACGTTACTAAAGGGTGTCTCCCCAAGATAAGTTGTACCTCTTAAAGGGATGTGGTAAGCAGCTACGGCTTTTTTTTTTGTTCCAAAGAAGGATGGAGGCTTACATTCAAACAGTTTGTGTCACAAATTCAGTCAGAGGACTGGTTCGATAGATTTGAAGGATGCGTCCTTCCATGTAGCCATCCGTCTAGTGTAGTCACGACACTAGAATTTCACGAGTTCACACTTACATATAATTTGAATGGGTAAGTTTAATGCGTATATGGCGTGCTGTCCGGAGGGAGGGCTCCGAGCTCGGAGTTCAGCCCGAACCCAGAGTACTCCCCCCGTATGTAAGTGTTTAGTACTAGAAGTGTGGAGAAGGGGTGGTGGAGGGATGCTGCAAAAACTGTTAATGGAATGAGGTGAGACTGCTGAGTATTTATACCTCTCACCATGATTGCTGAGTGCTTTCCACTTGTGTTAATTATCTGAAAGTGCTCCTCCCGAACCTTGTTAATAAAACATCATTTCGAACTTCGATACGATACCTTGAAAAATTTCGATATTCAATACCATTTTCACTTCCTGGTGTGGAGAGCACCAGCTGGACCCAGTTATCTGCCCTGTCGTTGCAGTGCTGGAGTTTCTGCAGGAGTGTTTCTCTGCATTGAGAAGCTGCTTTAAAAGACAGATCTGAGGACAGTCGTTATCTCTAAGAAGGCTTCGACTAAGTCCTGACTCCTTCTCCTCGGTGCCCTGAAGCGGTAAACTGTCAGGGAACAATCAAACTGGCAGCGCTGCGACCCTCCTCAGTCGCTTCCCACAGGGCACCGAGGAGAAGGAGGCAGGACTTAGTCGAAGCCTTCTTAGAGATAACGACTGTCCTCAGATCTGTCTTTTAAAGCAGCTTCTAAAGGCACTTTACACAATAAAAAATAAATAAAAAGAATACACAGATAGAAATGCAAAGCGTATAAAAAACAAAAGAATACACTGGAATATAAAATAATTAAAACCATTAGAAAAAAGCTAACCTAAAAAGTGAGTTTTTAGATTGATTTAAAAATACTTCGATTTTGTCACGGTTCATGAATTCACTGTCTCTCTCTCGTCTAACGTGCTGTTGTGTGTGTGTGTGTGTGTGTGTGTCTGTGGGCGTGGTCACTGATCATCAGTGATCAGTAGCGCCAGCTGGTTTCAATTGTGTGTCCCTTTATAAGCTCAGTAACTGGTGTCTCATGTTGTCAGATCGTTGTGGTTTTCCTGGTGTGTTTCCCGTGCCTGTTCCTGTGTTCCCGGTGCCGTTTTGGATCTTCCTGTCTTTGTTGTGTCTTCCTGGATTTCTGCACTCTTCACGGAATCATCAAGCACTTCACGAGGGATCACCACTGGATTACAGCACCAGCACCAGTTGCCCACCGAGGTCCCTGCGTCACCACACCACCAGCGTTTGTGTCCGCCCATCTGTCCCGCTGTGTTGGCGTTCATCTGTGTGCTGAGTTTCTGACCATCTGTGTGTTTTCAATAAAGAGTGTTCTGGACAGTATAAACGACAGTATAAAGAGCGTTGTTGCATATACATCCTGTCTGTCATCCGTTACAGATTTTGCACGTTTATTATGATAAGGAAGTGTGTTCCAGTAAGACAGAGCCAATCTTCGATCTGACACACACATAAAAACAAACTCAGCAGTCAGAGAGACAAGATCTAAACCAGATTAAATCAGTCTCAGAAACCCCAAAGACAGTTTCCAGTTGGTTGAGTAAGATGTGTCAAATTGACGGTGTCAAAAGATCAAGAAGGATAAAGATGGAGAGAGAACCAGAATCTGAAGCTATTAGCAGATCAACTGTGAAGTTAATGAAAACCAGACTGAAGCGGCTCGAAAAGATTATTAACAGTAAGATGATTGTGTAGCTGCAAAGCCACAACTCGTTCTAGTGTTTTTGCCAGAAAGGGGAGGTTTGATATGGGGCGATAATTATTTAAATTGTCCAAATCAACATCATGCTTTTTTTGAAAGGGTCGAACTCGCACTCTGTCGATGACGCAATGGGGAACTTCTCCACATGAACCGGTGTCTGAAAAGCTATCCCATCACGACAATTTATATTGACCGGCGACAGTCTATGACATCATCATTAGTGCGACCCGGAAGTGAAAGAGTGAATCTCCGGGGACTGTTTTGTCTTTACGCTTCAAGCTGAAACTTCAAAAGGTAATCATGGCTTGTGAAAAACTCTTCAGGAAGTGTGTGGATCTGTGTCTAAGATATTTGACACCTGATGACACACACAACTTGTGTTTTTACTGTTTGGGCTCAGATCACGTATGATCAGTTCTTGAGGGAGCTGATGTGCCACCGTGAGTTTTTCCCTTGAGAAAACTCCGCTCTGGTCTGCTGTCTTCTCGAGGGAACAGGACAGAGTCCAGGACATCTGTACCAGTCGGTTCAGGTCCCGCTCGCGCTGAGCAGAGACTGGAACCGTGGGGTTTCAGAGGGAGCTCGCCGAGGAGTTTGAGAGAGTTGTTAATATCTCACGCCACTCAGAGACTCACGAGTTTGAGCTGCTGGATGAGCATGTGTTGTCACTAACATCCTCTGATCTGACAGCGAGTGCTCTACTGGATATAAACACAACCAGTCCAAGAGAAATGGAGATGATGATGAGGGTGAAGAGGATTTATAACCCGAACCCCCTCAGTCTCCCTGCCCTGCGGATGATGAGTTGTGAGTGTTATGTAACGCGCTCAGCGAGGCTTCAGCTGCTGTAGGAGTGTGTGAGGGAAGAGACCGCTCATGGCAGACTTGACAATCGGTTTATTTTCAGCCTTAACGCTCCAGCTCCCGTGAGTCTTCCATTAACATTGATCTCGCTTGCTGATTTTTATCAAGAATCAAGTGCAATAAAATATTAACACACTAAACTAACAGTTTAGGTAATTTTTGTATTTATTATTTTTTACAAGAAGCTTGGAACATGTTTACAAATCTGTCCAACTCCAGGAGAGAATAAAGTAAATCCAAACATGTACTATATAAATAAAAAATCCATTCATTCACTTTCATCTTATATACAGTAACAGTGCATGTCTTGTTAAAACTTATTATTTGTTGAAAAAGGAACATGATGGAGAATATTTATCAGGCTAGATGAATCACACTGCTGCTTTCTGAAAGGAGAAACACAGAAATATAACACAAAGATCAATATAACGTCAGATTTCTGCTTCAGTTTTCACTCTATTTCTCTGTATTTGTGTGTGTCTCACCTTTTCTGTGACTCTAAAACATCACAATGAATCGGTGAAACATGAGAAACTGTGAATGAAGAACACAAACATCAGATTATAGCAATTCCTGCTCAAACAGTGACAATTAATAAATCAGTGTCACTGATGGAAAGAGGCTGTGGGGGGTATTGTGGGGGTGGGGTAATGTGGGCTGGTGTGGCTATAGTGCCAGGGCTGTATTAAATAAAATTAATATTAAAGGGGGGGTGAAATGCTATTTCATACATACCGAGTTTTTTACACTGTTAAAGAGTTGGATTCCCATGCTAAACATGGACAAAGTTTCAAAAATTAAATTGTACGTTTGAAGGAGTATTTCTGTGCCAAAAATGCTCCTTCCGGTTTGTCACAAGTTTCGGAAAGTTTTTTTCTCGAGTATGGGCATGTGTGACGTCAGACAGGGCGGAATTTCCTTATATGGGTCCTGAGGGCACTTCTATCGGAAGAGCGCGGGCGCGCGCGCAATCGTAGACCAGAGCAAGAGAGCGGAAAGCAGTTCGCCCATCATCACAGCGCCAAAGCCCAGTTCGACGCCGGATTTGCAGATCGTCTAATACTTAAGGATGCAGTCCCAATGATAAAGGTTCACGGTCGTGCGTTGGAACCATGAGTAAAACTGCTTGTCTGCTTCAAATGTCTGTGTGTTGTTAGCTATCGGCGCGTAAGCACAGCCCACACGGCACGCCTCCAGCCGCTCGTTTTTTTCTGGAAAGACTCGGAACTGCCTATCTTTCTTTTATAAATATAATAAAACTAAAGACTTTTTGGAGATATGAAGGATGCAGTACTACTCTACAGGTACTCAAGATTAACATGAGATTGACTGAAAATGAGTGTTTCACCCCCCCTTTAAATAAAATAAAAAATAAATACATTTTCCAGGAAAACAGATCAAAACAGGGCAATAATTAAGGTGAATTAGCCAATATGACTAAAATGTCCAGGTGGACACTGTCAAACGGCAATCAAGAAATGAACTGATGACTTTAACCCTCGGAAGTACACACTGCAGAACATAACGCAGAATTTAGCAGTCAAACTCATTCATCGTTGATTCAAACCTTTTTCAGCAGCTGTCAGGGTCGAGTAGAGTGCAGTCTGGACAGTGTAAAGTCTGGTTAGGCTAGTGTGGACACGACCATGGACACGAGTCGTCCCATATTCGATTTCAATTCAAGTCATTCAACTGTGCTCTCCTCTCAGTTATATTCACCATCGAGTTAATCTCCCACCACATGTGTACGTTTTTAGAGTTGCTCACTATCTCACTCTTTACTGTAGATACAACTTACTGTTTATTAGGCAATATCACTTTGCATTAGCATCACTTAAATATACAGCTAGCTACAGCTTATCATGTGTGCTAAAAGTGTGTGCTCGTCAGTGATGTCATGATGACCGATTTTATGGACTGCATGCACACTTTAGTTTAGTTTTTTTTAACCAATTAGACTTTAAAATATAGATGTTTGAAAACCGCCGAACTGACTTCAAACCAGCCCAGATTTTGTCCACCCGCCCAAACCCTTTTTTACCTGCACAATCAAATTCAAAACCGCCCAATCTGGCAACACTGAACACTGTAGATGTAGATGAATCAAAATAGAACCATGATCAAGTAAATTAGTATTGTGATACTTGGTGCCACAGTGACACTCTTGTTTCAAAAAGTATTGCTCTACCACAACACTCAATATGCGGTCCCACGGTGAGTCATTTTCCCTGTTGCCCCTACACAAATATGAGGGTTCCCCGACCTGACTTATCCCACTTTAACCACAAATAAACAAAATATAAACTTCTGACCACAAAGTTGCTTGTTGCTTTTCCTATATATACTGTATAGTGAATGAAAAGTAATAGTTTAGAATTGATGTGACACATTCAGACACCAGAGAAGATGAAACTCTGAAGATGATGAAATATGAAAGTTTGATATTAAACATCATAAATACTCACAGTTTGGTTTTCCGCTATTAATGCTGCTTTTTCTGACTAGACTCGGCGTGTTTTTCTGTTTTGGTTCATTAGATTGTAACGTTTTGTCATTTTTATTCCCCATTCTTCTCTTTCTCTCTTATCACGTTTCATTATCCTGTAGTGTGTGAAGCTCCACACATGTTCTCCATGCTGTAATTCCTCATATATTCTGACTTTGGTAATTTCTGTTCAAGAGAATACAGTAGTTCAGTTCAGAGTGAAGTTTGACATCAGTTAATGATTGTTGAGCAATACAGGTTTACATTTCAGTTTCACTATAATAGAGACATTAATGTCTGGATATCTTTGTCTATGGAAAAATCGGTAACACTTTATTTTAGAGTGTCCTTGTTACATATATGGCATGTACTTACCATAGTAATAACAGTAAATTATGCATAATTACATGCAACTAACCCTCAACCAAACCCTAACCCTATAGTAGGTATACATGTAGTTGCTTAATATTACACAGCACTTAAAAAGATCTAAAACTACAGATTGGTGTCTACTGGTGAATTTAAAGGCATCATAAAGACAGTGGTAATGAAGGCTTGTGATGTTTTTTGTTGAGAGGATACTATGTTCTAATATAGTATTATTATTATTATTATTATTATTATTATTATTATTATTAATGTTGTCTTCCTGTATGGCTGCTACCTTGGCCAGGTCTCTCTTGTAAAATATTACTATATTACTTCCTGGTAAATTAAAGGTAAATCAAATAATAAAATATATAATTACACGGTAACAATGACACCTTAAAATAGAGTAACCGAAAAATCTCTTTAGAGAACAATTAAAGACGAAGTGTTTTAATCACCTTGTGATGAGCAGAAGAGAGGAGACATCCAGTGCAGATCTGAGATCAGACATCAGCTTTTAGCGGGAAGGTTAAACCGCTCCTCTGGTAATACTGATCAAACTGATCAGTTTCAAAATTATGCACCCACAGTCACACAGTCAGTTACTGAAACATAACACAAACATCTCAATACTTCCTGTTAACTGATTTGACTTAGCAGAATTTCTCAGTGAAATGAACTTCCCACCACATCTCCTGAGATCATCATCACAACTTTTGAATTCCAGGAAATGCTGAAGACGCTCTTTACTGAACAACACCACATTAAACCAAAAAGGCTCACATTTAAAATCTATATAAAATCTCTCTATATTTCTCCTCTGCTCTTGCTGGTCTCCTAATCTAGCTTTCTAATAAACCTGATATTATATTATATTAATATTGTGGCAAATTACTTGTGATATTCCTCATTTGTAAGTGGATAAAAGCATCTGCTAAATTAATAAATGTATATCTTAAAGTACTGTATATTTGCAGTATTTTGTCTGTGCTGTGTTTTTATTTAGTATTTTGTTGTATTTATTTTATTGATATAAATACAGTGTGTTTGTAGTTGTGTGTATCATGACTAACTGATCTACAGTAAATATTGATTTATTTCTCCTGTTTTAAGATATAATGGATATAGCAACAGAATGTCGAGTCCCATTTGCTTATAGAGTCAATAATGTGACTCGAACTCTCAAGTTATTTTATTCCATATGATTTCATAGTTCAGATCATTATCATGTCAAATACATACATTTAAGTTATAAACTGCAAATAAAATAAAAAATAATGCTTATAAATGTTGAAATGTGAGGTACTCAGATATGATCAAATGAAATAAATGTCCATTGTTTTTTTAAAATGATCAGTGCAGGAGTTTAGATTCAGTCTTAATTTTATCTAAAGCTCATCAAGTCCTTTATGGCTTATTTGAAAACGACAGCCGAGTTTAACAGTCCTGATCAGTGATGAATTTTTTTTTTTTTTTTTAATAGATAAAATGTAAATTCATGTCCCAGTTATACCTAATGTTGTTACAGTTTTCTGGTTTGATAAACATTTACTTTACATTAAAAATATCTAAATTAAAAAAAAAAAACAATTTAGTATTTTTACATTAACTGTTAAATGCAATTACTGTTCTATTTATTAAAATCAAGTATAAATTTAATCAAGTTAGTGCTTGTAAGCTTTTTTACATTTATTCCAAAATAATAACTAAACGCAGCAACAATTTAAAAAATATATTTTTTTTATTTGTGAATCAATATAGCCTACAGCGGTTCTTTTTAATAGTCAACTTATTTCAGATAATCAGTCATAAAGCTGAGTAAACTCTTATCACAGACACGAAGATGAGCCTTTAATTTCCCCGAGCTGATTCTGAGAATCGCCTCAGTCATCCTGTTCTCAGGCCAGTTCAAGCTTGACATACAGCAGTGATATATCAGTGGCTGAGATGTTTACTTATTTTTAATTAGTCTTCCCATTAAATGCAAAATTTTCTTCATTCACGAACGCACATGAAAACAAAAGGTGGGATTTATCGCATTGAGGTTAGACTTAAACTAGTGCTCAAAACATTTTTGTAAACTGAAATAAAATTTCAACATAAATAATAATACATTTTATTTATAATGCGCTTTTCTCACACCCAAAGCGTAAAAAGTAATAGAAAAAAACAACACACAAACACATAATATAATAAGTAGCTAATTGTAATATGTGCTGAAAATGTTTGTCTTTTATGGGTGGTTTGGCTTTTAGCAGTGTTCATCGCCATAGTAACTAACATCCGCGGCTAACCTGGTCCGGGTCAGGTGATGTTCCAGGTGAGAGATCTCAAACCGAACTTAGACCAATCAGCTGTGAGCAAAGTGTCACATGTCTGATGCGATTAAGTCACTCCACTTGTTTCTACTCCAAATTACAGTAAAGGTCAGTACATAGCAAATGATTTTTAAAGGCTTTTAGTGACGCTTATTTAGAATAATTTTGTATGATTTAGATATTATGTAATTATTATACCCTTAATTGATCACACATTTACAGTTTTAGTTTATCAATTATTATTATTACTCACAGTTTAATTGAATAAATATATAAAGGTAATATAAATACACTTTAGAATCAATAGATAAAGCTATAAAATGACCACATGTGAGCTTAAATGTTCAATTCTCTCTATACTGTAACTAACTTTACAACTTTTACTTCCACTGATATAGCAAGACATTTTCTTTCAATTGTCCTCTTTCATAGACAGCTATTTTCTTCTTTCTCTGTAAATTTGTTTAAATTCATAATATTTTTCAATCTAGTAATATTCAGCAGAAGAGAGAAGTGAATCGCGCTGCTTCTCTCGCGAGAAATGAATCTCAGTTTCTCTCTTTCTCAGCCTGTGATTGGCTGATAGCTGCTGATGTCACTCCTAAACTACTAAACTCAGGATCAAAGCCTTGTTGACAGAGAGAGTTGATGATCAGCATCATGGTACCAACAAAGCCTGGTTGGATTGGTTTGGTTTTGTCAACTCAAACTAATTCTGTAACCGTGAGTGTGTTCAACTTCCATCATGGTACAGGCCCCTGGTGTAAATGCCCGACGGGGATTTACGGGGATTATCCGTCGAGATGGATTTAAAATGACTACATTTTCAAGTCAATCTGTGTTCATTTTGACCACGAAACATGCGCTGTCACTTTAATTCAGCTTTTGCAGCACAGCAGAAATAGACTCGTGTGGAAACGATCTCTGCACTGCTGTATACGCAACATGGGTACGGAAAAAAATACGCACCGCATACGGAGTATAGTACTCAATATGTTTAGACTGGACCACATGTATTTTTAAAGGGAACTGTGAACATTGTTCGCCTCAGAGCTAGAAAATGTGCTAAACTAGTGAAAGGTCAAAAGGGTATTTTGAATATATTTTTTTCTGTAAGTTTATGCTAATAAAGGACGAGGATACGTCCAAAGTTTGACCTTAGCTATATTAGAATGACAGCCCATAGTTATAGGGCGGGTGAATTTCGGGTGAAGACTTTTACGTGTTATTTTTGCCTTTGGACTTACCGTATGTTGTATCAGTTTGGTTATTTAAGAAATTCATAATAAATAATAATAAAAAAGATACCCTATTGAAATATGTGTGTTGTGTGGTTTATTTAAACTGCAAAGGTAAAGTATAAATTAAAATGATTGTGACCGATGTGAAGGGGGAGGAGAATTGATACGTGCGTCAGGTTTAGTCGATAAAACTCTTACACCCGTGTATCCTCGCTCATGACTCCTCAGGAAGCCTCCTGGATCCTCGACTCCTCGCGGTGCAGTTAGAGAATTGCAGTAATGGAGATTGCTTGGGTGCGGCCGCCCCAGGGCCCCGTGCCAATTAGGGGCCCCTCAAACCCCGCCGATCTTGCGTCACTGGACAGGAACGGGGCCCTGGCAAAGTAACATATTGCAGATTATCAGCTGAAAAAACCTAATTACTGCATTAGCTAATGTTGAGATAATCCAGCTCTTGTTATGAAACGTAACAGTCAGGCATGAGGTGCGAATGTATAATGTAGAGAATAGTTACGAATAGTTACAAAAATGGAGAGAAAATATAAATGGGGCACATTAAAAAGAAGAGAACGAGAAGAACGAGATAGTAGGAAAAGTGTGGTAGCATCGTGTGCTCCTCTCACATCGTACTTATCATCATCATCATCATCCACAACTCAAGACTGTTAGATTTATTTGTTCTGGAGGATCGTTAAGCAGACAACAAAATGGTAAGAAAAAAATCATCTTAAAACATTTATATGTTAGTTATGAATAAGTCACTCACTCAGAATGTTATAAACCAGTTGTTTTTCTTAAAGTTTTCATCCCAGTTAAGTTTTCATGTAAGGCAAGGCAAGGCAAGGCAAGTTTATTTATATAGCACATTTCATACACAATGGCAATTCAAAGTGCTTTACATAGAAGAAAAAAAAAAAAAAAAATAAGAATAATTAAAACAGTTTAGAAAAAAATTAAAATAAAATACAGTACAGTACAAACAGTCGGACGAACATTGGCACAGTGCTCATTCAGTAAATGCATAGCTAAACAGAAGTGTTTTGAGTCTGGATTTGAATGTGACTATTGTAGGAGCACGTCTGATCTCCTCTGGAAGCTGTTCCAGCATAATAGCTAAAAGCAGACTCGCCATGCTTAGAGTGAACCCTTGGTATTTCTAGCTGATATGATCCTAGTGATCTGAGTGATCTGTTGGGTTTATATTCAGTGAGCATATCTGCAATGTATTGAGGTCCTAGGCCATTGAATGATTTATATACTAGTAATGATACTTTAAAATCAATCCTAAATCTAACTGGGAGCCAGTGTAAAGACCTGAGGACTGGTGTGATATGTTCATATTTTCAGGTTCTGCTCAGAATCCTGGCGGCAGCGTTCTGTATGAGCTGACACTGTCTTATGGTCTTTTTGGGAAGGCCAGTGAGGAGTCCATTACAATAATCCACCCTGCTGGTGATGAAAGCATGCACAAGTTTCTCTAAGTCTTGTCTGGAAACAAAGCATCTAATTCTTGCAATATTTTTTAGATGATAGTATGCTGATTTAGTTATTGCTTTGACATGACTACTGAAACTAAGGTCTGACTCTAGTGTCACACCAAGATTCCTGACTTGATGTTTAGTTGTTAGACCCCTAGAGTGAAGGTATGCGTTCACCTTGAGAACTTCATCTTTGTTTCCAAATGCAATGACTTCAGTTTTGTCTTTGTTTAACTGAAGAAAGTTTTGACACATCCAACTGTTGACTTCATCAATGCATTGGCACAGGGAGTCAATGGGGCTGTAATCGTTAGGCGATAGGGCTAAGTAGAGCTGTGTGTCGTCTGCATAGCTGTGGTAAGCAATTTGGTTCTTTCTCATTATTTGGCTCATTGGGAGCATATACAGGTTGAACAGGAGTGGCGCAAGAATTGAGCCTTGAGGGACTCCGCATGTCATGGATGTCCACTCAGACTTATGATCTCCTATACTCACATAATAACCTCTCCCATCTAAGTATGACCTGAACCATTTTAGGACTATCCCAGAAAGCCCCACCCAGTTTTCCAGCCTGTCCAGAAGTATGTTATGATCGACAGTGTCAAATGCAGCACTGAGGTCGAGTAGTACCAGCACTGATAATTTGCCTGAATCAGTATTTAAGCGAATATCGTTTATTATCTTTATGAGCGCTGTCTCTGTGCTGTGGTGCGGTCGGAAACCAGATTGAAAATTGTCAAAGTATCCATTCGAGCATAAGAATTTGTTCAGCTGATTGAAGACAACTTTTTCAACGATCTTGCCTATGAAAGGAAGATTTGAGATCGGCCTATAGTTGCTTAACCCCCTGAGGTCGGCGCGATAGGCTCGTTTTTTTCCGTATGAGTGCAAAAAAAAAAAAAAAAAAAAAAATTAATTTTTATCTTATATGCTTGTGTTATACATCAATCTATCCTGTTAAGTGTGTATTATTTTTGTGTACACTCACAATAAAAACAAAGTGTTGTGCTTTTCGCCAAATAAAGAAAAATAAACATGATGCGAGTTCTGCCTCCTCTCTGTCAGTGTAGTCCATTCTGAAACGCGTCCGAAAATGAACCATAACTCAGCGAATACTCAGTCAAACAGGCATACAGACACACAGGCATGAAGCTTGAATTCTCTCCTTTTAAATGAAGTAATATATATAAAAAACAAATATTCTCAGCTTGTGAAATCTGTATTAAAAGAGAGCGATTCCAGTCGAGCTAATTAGATCTCATTCACATGTAATGTGACCCCGCCCCGGAGCGCGCGCGCTATTCAAACGCAAATGTCTGAGGCAATCCTGCAAACTGTGAACGCCCCCATATCAGCTCGAGGAAACACATCAGATCATTGTACTTGTTTACACAGTCTCGCAGCGCTGTGAGGAATAATACTATAATGGTAAATTTACCTTAGATGTACGAGGAGCAACAGATCCGAGGCTATGGAATAATGTAGTAAGTTTTTTTTTTCATTCTCAAGTGCGGCGCGTATCTGTGCATGAATGAATGAATGAACGGCAGAGATGCCGCTGTTTACCACAACTGGCAAAAGACGGTTTAAATTTGAATCGTTTCTGTCTGTAAATGTTTCGCTTTTAGCAAACTGTATTGCTATAGGCAACTGAGTAAAATTCGAGTGAAATATGTTGAAATAAAATGCATTTGTATAAGCAACGTATTAAACTGCAAATTAACATTTATATTTCTTATTATAAAAACGAAAGTTACTATGTTACAGACATATGAAAGACAACATTTCATTGATTAGTTTTGAATAGATTATACATTTTCACTGTAAAATATCTGCCACCTCAAATAAGCTTTTGTTTGACAATTTTTGCTCATATGTTAAATATAGTATGTTTTGTCAAAAATAAAGTAATCAAATAATATGTTATAGTGTTTATTCCAATGTAGCCTAGGCTATATTCAAGTAATGAATCCTTAACTTTGAAATATGTATGATAAATGTATACTTTAGTTTTTACAAATAAATATTACACTTGAATTGTTGTTGTAATTGTAACCTTTTTAATAAATAAAAAAAATACAAGGTAGATGTAAACAAACTAATAAAAGGTAAATATAAGCCTTTTCTTTAAAATAATATTTTATTTTGTTTTATTAGTGACAAATTTGGGGAGAGGATAAATATTCCAAAACTGAAAATACAGTATGAGAATTAACTGCACAATTACTAGACATGTTTTCCTTTTCATATTATAGCCCAATACTAGATGCTTCCAACTGTTGCTCTTGCATTCTTTCTTGTGACACACCTGAATGAATGCCTCATTAAGTATGCGGCCCCATTGTCTCCAGGTGCAAACCACTAAGCATGATCGTTGACGCCCACTCCGCATATTGACTTTCCAGACAGAAAGTGTTTTGTAAAATTTAAATCAATGTATTGTGTTATGTGAATGATTAGGCAGGATAATTTTCACATACTTTTGAAGAAAAAACACATGGCAACGACATCCATTAGTCAAAAGTCTTATTGACACATATTTACTATGTGTTTTGTGGCCTTATTTCAGAAACTTTAGTTTTTAGTTTTTAAAAAAACCATGCATAAACATTATTCTCTCAAAAATACAAACATGTACATGCAAGTTGTTCACATATTATGGTAGCCCTGTTTGTGCTAAATAGAGTGAATTTACACCTTTGCCATTAATATGTTTATAAGCAACTGAAAAAAGCACAAATGTCAGGGCATGTCAGAACATCTCAAGGACCCCAAAAACCCCTCAGACCCCAGAGGGTTAATATGGTCTTATCCAGATTGTTCTTTTTCAGGAGGGGCTTGACAACTGCAGTTTTCAGGGAGTTTGGAAAACTCCCAGAGCGAAGTGAGACATTTACCACTTCTAGAAGATCTGCTTCTAAACTGTTTAACACACTTTTGAAAAATGATGTGGGAAGTGTGTCAAGAGCACAGGTTGATGTTTTAAGGTGCTGTACGGTTTCTTCCAAAATTTTGCCATCAATTTCTTTGAAGTCAGACATAGTAACTACTTTCTCAGGTGGTTTGATGGTCTGTCTAACCCCAGGGCAACTCAAGGATGTACTGATCACCTTTCTGATATTACTGATTTTCTCAGAGAAGTAAGAGGCAAACTCACTGCACTTGTTCTCTGAGAGCATTTCACTGGGAATCTGGCTTGGGGGGTTTGTCAGTCTCTCTACAGTAGCAAAAAGAGTGCGTGTGTTGTTTAAATTACTGTTTATAATATTTGAGAAGAAAGTCTGTCTAGCTTTGCCTAGTTCCATATTAAAAGCATGGATGCAGTCTTTGTAGATGTTATAATGGACTACAAGTTTTGTCTTCCGCCACATGCGCTCTACTTTTCTGCATTGTCTTTTCATATTTTGCACTGCTGTTGAGTTTCTCCAAGGTGCTTTTTGTCTGCCACTCTTCTTCCTGACTTTAACAGGAGCAATATCATCAATTACAGTTTTAACTTTTGAGTTAAAGGAATCAAGGAGAAAATCAACAGAGTCTGCAGATATGCTTGGTGTTAAGGATATAGCCTTCATAAATAGTACACTAGTGTTCTCGTTTAAGCATCTCTTCTTGACAGACACAGATCTAGCTTCAGTGGCAGGAGAGATCAATATATCAAAGAAAATACAGAAATGATCAGACAGTGCTACATCCTTAATAACAATCGATGAAATGTTTAGACCCTTACTGATAAGTAAATCTAGAGTGTGTCCACGATTGTGTGTGGGTCCATGTACATGCTGAGTCAGATCAAAAGTTTTTAAAACAGTATTGATTTCTTTTGCCATATTGGTTTCTGCATTATCTATGTGGATGTTAAAATCGCCAGCAATGGCAAAACAGTCAAACTCTGAGGTAATTGTTGATAACAGTTCTGTAAAGTCCTCAGCAAAGGCTGGAGAGTATTTTGGAGGCCTGTAAATAATGATAAGTATAATGCGTGGAGCACCTTTTAACACAATACCCAGATATTCAAAAGACAAGTAATTCCCAAATGATATTTGCTTACATTGATAGATATCTTTAAAAAGAGCAGCTAGACCCCCACCTCTCTTAACAGCTCTGCAGACACTCATAAAAGTAAAGTTAGGAGGGGCTGCTTCATTGAGGATTGTTGCACTGCAGCTGTCTTCTAGCCAGGTTTCATTCAGAAGCATAAAATCCAGATTGTTTGTGGTTATTAAGTCGTTGACTAGAAGTGATTTATTTTTAAGTGAGCGGATGTTAAGGAGTGCTAACTTAACAGTCTTACTTTTCCCCACAGCAATATTAGTTTGACGTGTAATAGGCACCAGATTAGTTAGGTTTGCTGTACGGCTATTGAAGGCCTTAGACTTTCTATCTTGTAATAGAACAGCAATAGAGGAAGATACAGGCACACTGGGTTCCCGTTTGTTCTGTAAACATTTGAGAAAGTTACTGTTATCAAAACGGGGACCCGACACATATCACTGAGAGCTGGTATCAGTTGTTTTTGGTTCACCTCGAGCAGATGGAGGAGGGTGTGGGCCCTGGCGTTGTGGCAGAGGCCGAAGAGCTCTCACAGGAGGAGGGGGAGGGCGAGCTGGGCCCGCAGGCTTGGGTGGTTGCGGTGCCTGTCTTTTTTTGGTTGGTATCTGGGGGCTTGCAGCAAAAAAGTGGGATAGTCTGGTTCCAGCATGCACTAGTTCTTCCATTTTCTGTGAGAAGCACAGAAGTGGCGATGCTGGGGAGAGAGAGAAAGTGTCTGGTGAAAGGGGCTGTTGCTCTGGTGTTATCGGAGGTTGTGATATGCTGTCCTGGCTTCCCTGGCTGTTTTCCAGGAAGTCGTCCTTGGGTGATGAATCTTCAAGCAGTTCTGATATGTCTGTCTGTGGTGAGCTCTGTTGGCAGAGCTCAGCTGAGATTGTGTCCGTGAGCAGAGGTTGTTGTGGCGGAGTGGTGTTATCATGTCCATTTTGCTGCTGAAGTGAAGTCCTGTGGTCATTAATACTGTGTCCAGGTGTGTGTGTGCCGTTCAGATTGAGTGGATTGGCACACACTGCTGAAGGATGATTGAGGGAGAAGTAGATATTGTCCTTTAACACTCTTGAACCAAGTTTGTTTGGGTGATGGCCATCCCGATGAAAAAGTTGTCTCTGACTCCAGAAAAGATTGAAATTGTCAATGAAGTTTACTCCTTTTATATTGCAGTTTTTTTGCAGCCATGTATTAAGCCCAAGCAACCGTGAAAACCTGTTTGTTCCTCTTGCTGGGAGTGGTCCACTGATGAATGTTTGAACTTTCAGTCTTTTAAGTGTTTCAAAAAGTTCTTAAGGAGTTCTGACTGCTCTTTATGAATATCATTCTTCCCCACATGAATGATGAGTCGATTTGCAGTCTTATGTTTCATCAGAATGTTCTGAAGTTCCCTGTTTACATCAGAAGTTGTTGCTTGTGGAAGGCAGCACATAGTTGTATCCCTGCTGCTAATGTTTCTGATTATGGAGTCCCCCACTATCAGAGTCCTGGGCTCGGCTGCGCTCTGAGCTGAGTGCCGCTGTCTGCTCGACCTTGAGCGCCAGTTAGCATCAGTGTTAGCTACTGGCCCATTCAGTCTGTGTTCGATCACATTCATCACGTTTGGGGATTCCTCATTTACATCCATTAATACTTCAAATCTGTTCTCAAGATGTATAGGCGGTGGTAGAAGACCGGTGTTTGCAATCCTTGTCAGAGCTGTATCTGGGGTAGAGGATGCTACTGCGGCAATATGTGATGCTCGTGACAATCTGATGTCTCGAGTGCCTTTGGGTCTCGCTCCCTGTTTGTGCCATCGATTAGTAAGTCGATCGGCTTGTTTCTCTACCTGTCGAGGAGCACTAGTTTCATGGGACTCACCGGTATGCTGAGGGTGTCCATGACGAAGCTCTGTTGTGTGCTCCGTCTGGTTTGGTGGTCCCGTAAGTAACTTTGTTTCAAGAACTGCAATCCTTTGTAAAAGTCTGTGGCAGTTGGTGCAGCAAGTAGATTCCAGAAGAGGCATTTTCTCTTATCCTTGAGGCAGTTGTGCTTTCCTTTCCCGGAATGTAAGCTGGTCGGGTAAAAGAATTCTGCGTTTTTGTAGTAATCCAAACTTTGTCGTCTAATCACTGTGCTGATTTGCTGAAGTTAAAATTAGATGATAAAAGGAAATAAAAAAAAGGAAATAAAATAGGAGATAAAATGTAAAAGCGATAGAGCAAAGCGCGGAGCAGTAAGCAAGAGCGTCCGAACAGTAGCTGAGCAGGAAGTAGAGAGAAGTATTCTCTCTACTTGTAGCACCTGTAGCCTACCTATGGAGTTGTAAACAAACTTTGTGTTCAATATATATAATAGTCCCATGTCAATCAAATAATGTGGCACTGATTGAGCGCACTTGGCCTGTTCATGAAACATTTTTACTTGACTGGCAAACTGTTTTCTTTGTTCGTCAATACAAACTTGTCAAAAAATGAAAAAAAAACTTTTCTTTGTGTTTTATTTAGCATATAAGCTTACTTGGCTCAACAAGTGACCCATTATTACATATGCATTCATCAGATATTTTACTTTTTTTTTACGGTTTTAATTTTAAAATGACTTAGCAGAGGGCCCCGTGATGTCCTTCAAGATGGCTGAGCTCCATCGGTTTCCAGGTCATAGGATGGAGGACGGAGGAGACGAAGGCTGGGTCCCAGTCCACTTTTAGACACGCACTTGCGAACTTCCCTAAGCACTTCCCCTCGGGGGAATCCCTGCCGCCATTTTGAAGTGCGTTCCACTTCGTGAAGTGGACGAGGGAAGTTTATATGGACAGACCCTCGTTCCCTCGATTTTGACCGAAGGGAGCAAGTCTACTTCAAATGTACACTTCAGGCACCTATATGTCCCACAATGCAGTACGATTGTGACGTCACCACATATCTCGTCTAATCACCACCACAGCAAACAAATCTATGATATATTCATTCTAATTTTTTTTTATTTAAAACAACCCAAACACACCTATAAACATTTGGATGCTGCATTAAATTCTTAAAAGGTAAAAAATAAATAAATAATAAATCAACTCCACAGCTGATCCAAGTGATCAAGGGCTTAGGACGTTCAGTTCAGTCCGCCACAGTTTCCGCCAGTAGTGGGCACTCGTGCAACGTAAGCAATGACCAGGGGGGCAGGGTTTCATATTATTTTAAAGCTTCCCCGGGCGCCGCCATTGATTAGCAGACCATCACCTGCTGTTAGCATCCCATTGACTCCCATTCATTTTGGCATCACTTTGACAGCGAATAACTTTACATCTGAGGCGTTTAAAGACTCCATTTGTCCATTATTTATTTCTAAAGAAACACGAAAATGTATAAAAGGCTCCATTACCTTGTAGCTTCCGTTATGGCCCCGTAGAAGCAGTTTTTGTAAAAGTAGGCTAACGATTGCGTCATAATCACGCGACTCTCTGTCGCACAGTAGAGAGATTACTGTATGGACAGGAGGAGAAGCTCACGGGCGATCGGGGGGGACGTGGAGGCAAAGTGACAAAATAATTAATCAGAATACTTAGCAAAAGTGTCTCCTGCTCCTAGCTCATGGACAGTTCGATCTCCGTCTCTGTGAGTTTTGGAAGGGAATGATTCAGATTTCTCTCGGCACAGCTACTGGAAGACAGACGGGTTGCTCACGTCACATCTACGTCGTCAAGCTCAGTTTGAGTCTGCGCAGTCGCTCAGCCATCAGGAAGTGAGAGCTTCTAATTGACTTCACTTTTCTCCGTTGAATCCAATGGGGTCGCTGTGTCCAGTTTATACGTCTATGGCAATGACGTACATCCGAGTGAACGAGGCGGAGGGAAGTTAGCGAGTGAAGGGCAGGACAATTCTGGACTGGAACGCAGCAGAGGAGGGATATTGAGAAGCACCCAAAGTTTCTTCGCACTGCAGATGTCACGTGGTTTTGTGTCATGTTCATAGGCTTGTCTTGAACCGGCGCTGCACAGACCGATCGGCTTATGACATCAAGGTCCACAAGTACGATTCAAAAGCATTCAAAGCGTCTGCTCTCTAATCACTCTTGCCGTACTTTGATGTCATAAACCGATCGGTCTGTGCAGCGTGCACAATTATCATGCCCTTCACTCACTAACTTCCCTCTGTCTCGTTCACTCGGATAACGTCTCCTTCAATTGAAATTTGAAATGATTTTTTCGCTGAACACATCATCTCTTGCTTATTGTAAACATGTTTCTTTTACTTTGTGTATGAGGTGCTGGGACTGAGAAAGGTTCAAATCTTCTGTCTTGTTACTCTTATTTTATTTAAAAATGTCTCTTCTATGAAAGAAGGAAATCCCTAGAAATCTTATGAAAATAAAGATCATAAAACTGGCCAGGTAATTTCCTGAGTCATGACAGATACACACAGTAGCCTATTGTTCAGTCAAAAAAGTACAATAAGCTACAATAAAAAGTAAAACAAAGTTTATAATAGGTTTATTCAGTTGTACAGATTTGTTACAGTAAAGTTATTTTCATTCCAAAACATTTTATTAAGTAGCTATTCTGTATATAAAGCAAAAACACATGATTACGTCAATGATTACTGTAAAACACAGATTCAGATTAGATTCATTCACTGTATTCATGAAATCCAAATGTGTACTATAGAAATACCGGCGTGATGAATCCGATTTTCAACCAGATGGAACTGAATTAAATAATTTTAATGTTCTGAATCTGATTTCTGACCTGTAATGCCTGAATCACAATCATAATCATACACTGTTGGTTCATTGGCCAGAGGAGAATTGAGAGACTTAGTCTGGTTTCTCACGAGGATTTCTCCATTCTGTCACTGACGGAGATTCGGTTCCTGTCGCCTTTGGCTTTTGTCTTGTTTAGTTGGAGACATTTAATTTAATATTCAACAATATTATTGATCTCCTGCATTGACAGCATTATATGAGAACTGAACTGAGCTGGACGATGACATCACAGTTTACTCCAGAGCGGATATATATATATATATATATATATATATATATATATATATATATATATATATATATATATATATATGTATATATATATATATATATATATATATATATATATATATATTTACTTAATAAGTAATTAAATAAACCATCACTGAACTTACTTCAGCTGGACTATGACACTATTTTCTTCTAGATCTGCTGTACAGCAGAAACAAACTTTGTTGCATTATTTTCCTATTATCACTGAAAAGCAAGAAAGAGGAAATCCTCCCCTGTCTGGGCTCAACAAAAGCATCAGTGTCCTCATTTATACCAGCTGGCACTGGCATGTTTATGTTCCCCTGCATCCTCTGTGGCTGGAGAGGCTTTGTCCAAGAAGAGGAATCGTCTAAACCGCAATACACTTGAAAGAATTACCCAGTCGCATTAGTACAACACTGCACTAAAACTAGTAACAGTTTATTGCACAATAACCCCCAGAAACAATTCTTAACTTTTTCCACCCCCGACTATTCTTTTGCAGTTTACTTTATTACACTCCCTCTAACATAAGCACTGCACTCAACAGTGTCACTGTTGTTTTTCATACTGTCACTATCCAAACAATTTATGAATAATTAATTAACTGTGTGTGTGACAGTTGTCTCTGCACAAGTAAATTCAGACAGAGAAAGATACATATTTTATTTTATACCCAGGCAATAGACAAATGTCTGCTCAGGTCATTGGTTCAAAATAATTAATTTGTCTGCTATTTCTTGGCACAGTAGCTAGGTGTCACTAGTGAGCAATGCTGAATGAAGCTTTGAGTAATGTACCTTTAGCTGAAGCAATAGGCTGCGAGGTCTCAGTGGTTCAGGAAGCCTCATTTTGCCATCACTAAGTGACTAACAGCACTCTGAGAAATCACAGTCTAACACAGTTGTTCCCAAACCTGTCCTGGAGTACCCCCAACACTGCACGTTTTCTTTGTCTCCCTAATCAAACACACCTGATTAAACTCATCAGCTCATTAACCCATGTGATAATGAGCTGATGATTTGAATCAGGTGTGTTTGATTAGGGAGCATAGGCGCCGATACCATGGGTGCTCCGGGGCTCGAGCATCCACGGAAAATACCGAGCACCCACGTGTGCCAGACTGCCAGTAGGCTAACGCTCTGGCTACATTCATTTAAAATTAATCATTGCAGTTGGTGATATGTGAAGCGCCTGTCACACTGTGATTGGTTATGTCGCTGTCAGTCGAGTAGTATCGCCCATAGATATCTATGGTATCGCCTGCTCCATATCCTACCCACCAATCATAGCGTTTCTCGGATGAAAACGCCTCTTTAGTGACCCTGCTCTGTACGCGAGCTTCTGTTCCTTCTGAAGAATTAACCGCAATGGTGAGTCAACAAATGTAATTTTTACTGTGTGGACTTGTGTGACAGAGTCCTGCGCAGGTTCGGGTAGCCTACCTGCAAATTTTGCTCAAACGGGTGCGGGTCGGGTCGGACACGGGGGAAACACGGGTCTAAACACAGGTTTAAAACAATCACGTGCAAATGTAAAAATATATGCACATATGCCCGTATTTCAAGTTAATAAAATAATTTAAAATCCACATCAGTTTATTTGTGCCCACGCCCTCCCAGGAGACTCTAGTCTATACCTAGCCTAGAAATCTAGACGCACCCTAGCGGCAGCAAAATGTATTTTGCAGCCAGGGTAGTCTAGCAACTCTCCATTGTCTTTCGAGCTGCAAAAGCCTAAATTAGGTCAGGCCAATCACGTCGCGTATAGAGTAGGCGGGGCGGGCTTAACATGATGACGACAGAGTTGCGACGGTTCCCTGCTACTTGAAAACAAAGAATGGCGGCTGCTGGAGAACAGTCTTTTGAATCGGCTTTGGCCGCGACTCTGGAGGACTTGGAGTTAGGTTTTTCTTTGAGAAAAGAGCAAAGAACGGCACTTAAGTCAAAAAAAGGAAGCAACATAGACGCACTGCGCAAAAACACTACGTGAAAAGACTCGAGGCCAAGAGAGAAGTAAATGTAAAGTGGAATAAAGTTGTTATTTTTGTTTGTTTTTGCGCACAAAAAGTATTCTCGTCGCTTTATAAACTTAAGATTGAGCCAATGGAGTCACTTGGACTATATTAACGATCTCTTTAATACATTTTCTGGGCCAGCAAGTTATAATGTCCATAAGCCTATGGAGGAGTGATCCAGCACTCAGATTTAATCAAAAATATCTTAATTTGTGTTCCGAAGATGAACGAAGGTCTTACGGGGTTGGAACAACATGAGGGTGAGTAATTACTGACATAATCTTCATTTTTGAGTGTACTAACACTTTCATTCTCGCCTGAAAAACTCTTAAAACTACATTTCGTGACACAATTACAGCAGTATTTTTGAATTACGCGGGGTTTCTCCTCTGCTATTGACGCTTGCTGGTTGGTGTGAGATGCATTCTGGGATACCTGGCTGTCTCAAGTCCGCACAAGTCACCTCTCGATGCATCCTCGGTAAAAGGGGCGGATCAAGAACACATCCGGGGATCTGAACTGGACTTGGCTAGATGTGAACTTTGAATTGGAACAGTACTTGGGCAGCGACTGATGACGTTTCACAAGTCCACAAGAACACAAGTACTGACAAGAATGCATATTGAGAAACAGTGAAAGAGTCAGAGAGCTGAAGGAATTCTGGGACATTTATGGTCTGGATCTCTTCTTTGGTCCAATCACCAACAGCCTCTTGTTACAAGCAGGACCAATCATAAAGGAGGATAAAGAGACAGCAGGAACAACAACAACACAGCTCAATCTGTCGTAACTTAAACTAAAGCAGAAACAAAATTCAAAAAGATGAAGAACTGTTTTGAAAGGGAAACAAGTTCACGTTCACAAGATTGCGTGACATGATGGTTCAAAATGGAAACATTTTTAGGTGCGTCAATGGAAAAGAGATTGAGGCTGGTAACACTAGATAAGATAAAGACCCAGTGAACAGATCTGTGTGTGATTGACCAGAAACACAGAACAGTGCTTTCGGGGAATGTGAAAAATAGCAATAAAAATAATCACAGTTATTGGAGAATACTGAAAATGGTGTGAAAGTGAGTGAGTGAAGAGGTTTGCTTGTGCCATGTAAACATTTTACTGCGATGAAGTCCTGGTTATAACTTTATAATGAAAATGTTCCCTATTTCAGCTGTGGCTTCACTAAGTTCAAGAATTACAGGAAATACTGGAGACTCCACAACTGTATAAAACTGTGAATATTGTGGCTCTGTGACAAATTGCTGGTCATATTTTCTCATTTGTAAGTGGATGAAAGCATCTGCTAAATTATTGTAAATGTAAATCTTTTAGATTTATATTTTATGTGCTATATGTTTTATATAGTGTTTCATTGTTTTACTGTTATTAATATCCATGTTTACTATTTACTCAGTTGTTAAAGTTAGTTTTGTGTATTATGTCTAGCTGAAGTAATAACTGATCTACAGGAAATATTGATCTAGTTCTTCTGTTTTAAGACACAATCAGATGCCAGATCAACAGAGGATGTCGAGTCATTTGCTCACAGTCAGTAATGTGACACAAACTGTCGTCATTTTATTCCATCTGATTTAAAGCTGCTTCATAGATCATTTCAAGGACGTTGCATTCAGTTATCAATTCACAAATAAAAAAATATTTTGCATTTTTAATCTAATTTTGTTTATAGACTTCTGCATTCTGATCAAACAACCAGAGTCAAGAAGGTGTTATATAAGTTGTAAAGATAATATTTAGATCAAGTTCGAAGACAGAAAGAGTTCTGAAATATTGTGTTTAGATCAAGAATGTCAAACCATATAGTGTTTAATTACTGTTTTTATTATTTAAGAATGATTTTTTCACTAACGTATCTTCTGATCAGGATTACAAATCTGCCTGTTTGTTATTGAAATTGAACTTTTGAAAGTGAAATTGTATTTTATTTCGAGCAATGTAGTGACATAACAAAGGCAATAAAGAAGCATTTGATTCGATCTATACAACAATAATTTGTTCGTTACATTTATATAGCGCTTTATCTGAGACCTCAAAGCGCTTTACATAGAAGGGGGAATCTCCTCAACCACCACCAATGTGCAGCTCCACTTGGATGATGCGACGGCAGCCATATTGCGCCAGAACGCCCACCACACACCAGCTTACTGGTGGAGAGGAGACAGTGATGAAGCCAATCAGTATATATGGGGATGATTAGGAGGCCATGATGGACAGAGGCCAAGGGGCAAATTTGGCCAGGATGCTGGGGTTACACCCCTACTCTTTTTCGAAGGACATCCTGGGATTTTTAATGACCACAGAGAGTCAGCCTCGGTTTAACGTCTCATCCGAAGGACGGGGTAAATTCAAGGTAAATTCACCTCACTTTAACAACATAAATCAATCAATTGCTCGAAACGGAGTGGGAAGAAGTCAGACTTATTTTGATGAAGAGAGACTGCAGATAAACACACATCTGCTCATATTCATCGTTCAAAGAAGATCAAGAATTGTTTTAAATGGCATTCATAATAGTACCATCAAAATCATTTTAATAAAAGTTATAAAATATGTTCTCACTTTTGGACAAACAATGTCTCTCTGTGTGAAACTGTGTTTTTCAGATTATCTCTTTGAATCACATGATGCTTTACAGACAAACAGTCTTTCAGTTTCTGTAGAACAATAGCCATGCAGTAAACAGGAAACAAAACAGGAAACAGGAAACTGGAAACATTTAAACAGGAAACAGGAAACTGTGTGTGACAGGACACACAGGAAAAGTGTGTGGCCAAATAAATGGTATGTCAACAGTTCCTTGACCTCTCTGAACTATAAACCAGTGATTATGGAGACACAGATTTGCTCTCATATTCTTCATATTTCTCTTTAGGTTTCTGTGGTGAACGCTTCTCCAGAGCGTAAAGTGTGTGTGTGTGTGTGTGTGTGTGTGTGTGTGTGTGTGTCAGTCAATGGCTCAGTATATTTCAGTTCCTCAAATAGCATCGTTCCAACATGCCTGAACACACACTTGGCTGGTTCTCAGACCAGCAGCCCATGGAGAACAGATGGCGCAAATGCATTCGCTATTTAATGCGTACTTCATACTCTATAATTTAGTATTTATTAAAGTGCTCTTCTCCCAGTTGAACTAATATTTTTATACATTTTCAAACTGTTTAAATTAATATTCTATGTTGCTGTGAAATAATTTGATTGACTTATTCCCAGTAACTTAATTAATTACTTAAAACTTTTCACAAACTGATACCCAGTCAGAAAGCAAGCTGATGGTAGAAGCATAACAACCTCAGTCAATGTTCATCCAAACTTTTCTCTTTTTTCTGTGAAATGTAATTCGATGTAAATGCACTTCTACTGTAAGTTTTGACATTTGTACATAATTGGATGATTTGTTAAATGTTACAGTATACTTATTCTGATCTGTTGATCTGTAAATGCATGCATCGGATGCTGTTTTCCATTTTTCTATCCATGCAGATGTGAAAATGTGTGTATGATCTGATTTTGAGCACAGATAAAATGGTTTTGAGGCAATTGTTTGACTTTGCCAATAGAGTCAGAGGTTCTCTGAATGTAGTTTGAAGATTTGGTTTTGTGTTTACGGTTTTGAGAAAGTGGGTGATGGTTTTGAGATGCTTCATCAATTCAGAAAACTGTAAAATAATAAATATACAATACATCATAGTGCCCTAACTTTATTTCATACAATTGATATTCTAAACCATATTGACCAAAATCTACTGCAAACTCTTAACAATACAATGTTATTATTTGTATAACTATTATTATGTATTTTATTTTTATTTATTTGTATTAAATTGTGTATTTGAAAGACATTTGGATTTGGATTACAGAGGCAAAAAAAAACATTGCTGTCAAAAATATAGAATGTTAATGAAGCGGAAAATGGGATGGAGATGTGTGTGTGTGTGTGTATATATATCCATCCTATTTTCCTCTTCCTTAACTTTTTTTTATACTGTGTGTGTGTGTGTGTGTGTGTGTGTGTGCGCGTGAGAACATCATTTACAGAAATAATTAGATTCTTTATTGTCAATGTACAAACATCCAAAAATCACAATAAAAAAACACAATTTAAAAAAAAATAATAATAATACAGAACAGAAATGAAAGGGAAAAAATGTGTAGTTCTCTTACGAGAGGTTCTCTCGTACTGCGTAATATCTTACGCTATGGGGAAATCTCTTTTCTGCGAGATACTGAAGCCAGAAATTATCCTTAATTCTGGAATAATGTAAAACGCGTTGCGGCAGCACGCAGAGATAGGCAAGACGACTCGCGTGCCTATTGGCTGCCCTGCGGCAACTGCAGCAGCCAATCGAGAGAGGCCCCGTCATGACGCCGCCGCAACACACACTCTCATTGCCTAAAAGAGCCGGCCGTCTTTTTCAAGATGCCCTTTTCCTGCCTGGGTGAGGATCCCGCAGCTCTCACGCTCGCTGACGGCGGCTGCCTTCGCTGCGAGCTACTGCTTACGGCGACTCTGAGGACTCGCCTGGCATCCTTCTCTGAGCCTGCACCTCCGCCCGCCGCGGGGCCGCGCCGTAAAAGCGCCATGCTCAACGGGTCCCGGAACCTCCCCCAACCCGCAATAGCTTGCCGGTGTGCCTGCCTGTTTCACCTGCTTCGCTAGAGTCTCTTCCTGATGTACAGCAGCCGCTGTCTGCCGCCGCTTCCGTCGTGGATATCGACCAAGAAGCTGCGTCTGTGGGGGATGATACCTGCTCTCCCTCTGTTCAAGAGAGGGAGGTCAGGAGCGGACGGTCCCGGGGCTAGTTTTCTTTACGTTACAAGAAAGCTACCCCGCCCCTGCACCCCATTCACGCGTCACTCACCGGTGAAAGGAGAAAAGAGAGTGTTTTTAAAAGAGAGTAACCTCCATTTCTCACACATTTCTCAGTCCCCTCTGAAGTTCAGGCCACTGGAAATATCAATATTGCAGCGAACGAGCCTGTTATAATACACGCACGCATTCGTTCGTTCATTTATTTATTTATATAGCACCTTACAGACTACCACCGTAGTTCCAAAGTGCTGTACATTGCGATAAAACCAACAGGACAGGAAAACAAGACATACAACATCCATGTACAAAAGTGCTAAAAAGCCAAAGAATACAGATAAGGTTTTAAACGGTCCTTAAAAACATTAAGATTCAAGGAGGATCTAACATCCAGTGGTAGATTATTCCACAATCTAGGACCAGCAACAGCGAAAGCACGATCACCTTTCATTTTAAGACGCACACGGGGAATGGTTAAGAGAAACTTGTTTGCTGATCTTAGTCTTACACCTGCGCTATAGGGCTTGATGAGCTCAGCCAAGTATTCTGGCACCATTCCATGTAGTGCTTTAATCTTATACTGTATCCTAAATTGTATTGGTAGCCAACCTAACACAGATAGAAGAGGAGTAACATGGTCTGTTTTCCCAGCATTCATCAACAGCCTTGCAGCAGCATTTTGTACTAGCTGCAAGCGGGCAATGTGCGTTTGACAGGTACCAACATAAAGTGCACTACAATAATCTAGACGTGAAAAAATATACGAAAAAATACACGCCTGCAAACAAACGCCGAAGCAAAATATGATGACGCTCTCTCTCCCTTTGCTCGTGCCGCGCAAACTGCGCCGTTCGCAAGGGATGTCAGAACGGACGGTCACTGGGCTAGTTTTCTTTACGTTACAAGAAAGCTACCTCGCCCTCGCGCCCCATTCGCTTGCGTCGCCGGCGAAAGGAGGAAAGAGAGTTTTTAGTCCCGCCGAGGCCAAACACCGTTTCTAAAAAAACAAAAAGTTTTCCTAGCCCGCCTAGGAAGGCGACAGTGTTCAAGTCCCGCTGTGGCCAGACTTCCACCAAAACTTCTCGCTCGTTCAGTTCCAGGAAAGGTGACTGTTCCAGTGTATTTTGCAGTAAACAAGCCGGAACCACAGCCCGCTTGCCTGCACACAAACGCCGCTTCTACGGCGACCCAGATAAATCACATAAAGGGTGTATTTCCTGGTATTCCGGCCACAGCCGATGGTGTTATGAATGTAGTAAAAATGCCCACAGCCCAGTGCTCATTCCTACACACAAGCACAGCCCGCCACGCAGGGCTCGCGCTCATAAAATCGACCCATGTCGATTGTGCATTAAATTCTGCATCTCACGGTTTCTGTAAAAGCAAAACCAGCACACATTCAATCTGCCCAGGCAGACGGTGTTTTCAGTGTAGTAAATGTGCCCGATGTCCCTCGCCCACATTCACTCACAGACATGACAAGCCCCACGAAGCTCGCCCCGCTCGCTCTCTCTCAGCAAGCCGCCATAAGAGAGTTGAGCGCGGGCAGACTGCCCGCTGTGATATGTTACAGCACACCAAAGCTCTCCGGCCGCCACTATGTCACGGCCAGAGCCCAGATCTCATTTAACCCCTAGCTATTCATGCACATGCGTGGGCAGCGCTTCCCGGGGTATCAGAGTGGGTGCTGAACATTATAAAAAGAGGCTATTCGCTACAGTTCGCTCGAGGCCCCGCTGTTGTGTGGCGGCGCGTATCGAAAGTACGGTAGAAAAGGAAGTAGCACATCTACTTTGAACCGAAATTGCGAAACTGTTGAGCAAAGGGGCCATAGAGCTTTTATCTCAAGCTCAGAGCAAAGGGGGGCTGTACAGCAGACATTTTCTGGTACCGGAAAAAGACAGGGGTCTCAGACCCATACTAGATCTAAGACAGCTGAACAAAGCGCTTGTGAAACACCAGTTCAGAATGCTCACAACCAGAAAAATCCTCACGCAGATTCGCAGAGGAGACTGGTTTATGTCGATAGATCTGAAGGACGCTATTTCCAAATACAAATAGTGTCACGTCACAGGTGACATTTGAGATTCGCCTTCGAGGGCCAGGCTTATCAATACACAGTCCTGCCGTTCGGCTTGTCCCTGGCACCCCGTACATTCACGATGTGCATGGACGCAGCGCTCGCACCCCTGTAACTTCAGTATCTCGCGGAAAAGAGATTTCCCAATAGCGTAAGTAAGATATTACGCAGTACTCGTTCCCTCTCTAGAGAGAACAGAGGTTTTGTTAGTAACCGAGTATGTTTTCTTATGTCTCATTAGAACTACAGAAACGCGACCCGATCTGGCAAACTTGCATAGTGTGGTTATAGCCGATATTGAGCTGCAAAGTGAATCCAGAAGTGCCTTTCACCCTGTTACAACTTGATGAACCACTGATACGATTTTGGAAACATTATTTTAAGGTAAAAAATGTTCCTTAGTGTTGCTTTAAGAGATATAATACATTCATTGTATAGTCAAGAAATGAAGAATATGTTGCTAGTTTGATGAAATGAACGGCTGCGTTCTAAAAAGAAACAGAAAAGACATGAGATTTGTGCATCATTTCTACACAGTTTCTATTTAATCTCTTTATAGACCATCTCTTACCTCAAATCTGCCCTCATCATTAGAAACTGAGAAAGACAAACACAAATATCTGATTAAAGTCATATGAAATGAGTTTTAAATTAACTTTACACATTCACACAGAATATGAACTCTGCAATATAAAATACATATTTGATATTGAACATCATAATATACTCACAGTTGGGTTTCCCACTGTTAATGCTTTTCCGTCTCACTAGTGTCTCTTTAATCTTTGGTTGATTCGGTTGTATCATATTCTCTTTGCTTAACATTTTTCTCTTTCTTTCTTGTTTTGTCCTTCTTTTGCAGTTTGTGATGGTCCGGATATAATCCTGCCATGCATTAAATGTGTTTGTTTTTCCAAACATCTATTGAAAACAATATAGATAATGTGAGTAAAATGTTACATTTGTTAGTGATCATTCTTATACAATAGAGATTTATCTTTCAGTTTCACTATAATTCTTAATACTGTATAGACCCCTTCAATGTTTGTAAACATCGAACGTCTAGGTTGGGTGCGCGCGCAGCATGGGGTCAGAAAAATGGTGCGGCTAATAGACTGGCATATTGTGTCAAAGGTATGCACTGTTGCCATCACAGGAACGGGAACAGAACCATAATAAACTTGTTTTAGCTAATGGCGATTGTCTGCCTGATTAGAGTCCTGCACGGGTTTGGTTCAAATTCACTCAAACGGGTGAAAAATATCCAACTGTGTCGGGTCGGCCACGGGGGAAACACGGGTCTAAACACGGGTTTAAAACAATCACATGCAAACGTAAAAATATATTCATATTTTTAGGAACACGTCTACAAAAATATGCCTGTATTTCAAGTTGATAAAATAATTTAAAATCCACATCAGTTTATTTGCCCATGCGCCACGCCCTCCCAGGATCTTTCACTTTTAAAAATGCATCATAACCGCGCGCGCGATCTGCTTGCAGTCGTCGAGATGGATGCTGAGGAGTTGAAGAATAGCTAGTGGAGATTTTAAAGTTGTCGACAGTCATCAAAAATCAAGTCCAGTGTGTTTTTTTATATAATAAACGGGCAGACTGGGACAATGCTACGATCAAAGATGCTCGTGTTTAGTGTTATTGACAGTTATTGTGACAACAACGGTATAGTTAAGCCCTGGTAAGTAAACAAATGTTTTCTGTAAACTGAAGACTGGTTTAATAGTTAGGTGAAGTTCGATATCTGCATTAATTGTGACCTGTGTCATGCTACTTAGCAGATAGCAGTATCTATCTGAACCATAGACTGTAAAAAAATAGATCTGAACAGATGTCGTCTATTTTTTTTTTTAAACGGATGAGATCCTGCAGGAACCCTGAAAAACTTGACTCCACAACTGGTGTGATTTTCACAGTCCACGACGCAACAAGTAGGCATTTTTTCTTGACGAGAAATTCTCTGGTTAACACGCAATTCAATGGGATGGAATGAACTTTCTGACCCCGACATGCGCACTGCGAACTTAGAATTTTCCAGTGACGTCGACCGTGAAGGGGTCTATACAGTCACTAACATCACAGCTCAAAATTAGATAGACGTGTGCAATTACCTTGAGATGAGCTGAAAGAGAGAATCTCCACTGCTTACTGTGACTCTGGAGGTTGAGATATGTGATATTTATAGTCCACACTTCACTGTTGGCGCTGAATATGACCAACATGCTTTACATTCATAACCTTTTAAACAAACTGACATGCAGAAGCTCACGCCTCTTTTGGCACGGAGTGTGAGGTTGGACAGACTGGTTCCTGTTTGCACAATGGTTTTATAAAAAATAAAAAAATTCACAAAAATGTGTATTGTTCCCTAAGTACATACTGACATTGTCTATATTGTGAATGGCCAAATTTCATAAATTGCTTCTTATACAGTCACTATTTACACTACAATCACCTTCTGCTTCTCGTTTTTATATTGTCTCTGCAGTATTTTATTATTTGGATTCAGCTCCTGAATCTGTGCCGCTGCGCCCTCAATCCACTGCTCGTTTTTCTCTTATCAGCTCGCGCACCACCACAGCTGTTTCTATATTTCATTTAATATTCCACTAATAAGATACATTTACTTCATAGACAGCCTTCTTTTTTATCCAAATTATACTTTCTGTATAATTTTCCATGTTTCTTTGTCTGGACACAAGTGTAAACGCTGCCTGGTGTCAGTTGTTGGTATCAGAGCATTTTTACGAGTATGAGTACGAGTACATGAGCTCAGTATTGGTATCGGTGCATCCCTAACTATAGTTGTTGCGTATCCTCAGGCTTTTTTAAGTGGGTATGCAGAAATCCTTGGCCTTTCCTAGTGGGTATACAGCATATACCTGCGTATCACGTAGACTACACCACTGCTAACCATCATTATTGCTCTAGAAAGTTTCCTTTTTATTGTTCATGGATGGATGTGTTTGAGATATAAAATGCAGAATAAAAACAACACTGTCTGTTGGATATCAGATGTTAAATATAGCCAAAGTTCATCGGAGTTGTAGAAACTTGATGGCGTGTCTGATTAAAACACGAGACAAATACCAGTCCTTTGCTCTCTTTTATTTTCAGTTCAAGATGATTAAGTCTTGGGTAATTCACATGAAGTTCATGGATTCACATGGAGCAGATTCACACGTTGTAAATGGACAGATGTTAACAGATGGACAGGATGGATTGGATGTACAAGATGGTTTTAAGTCATTAACGCATCTTAAGGAAAGGACTCAAAGGACATGGTCGGGTCTCCATTCCAACACCCACACCTCACCAATGAAAAGAAACAAAGGAAGGAAGTGACCTTAACCAGGGGGTGTATGGGTAATGTAGGGTACTAGATTTAGTTGTGTAGTTTACTTGGAATTGTGGGATATGTAGTACATATATATATGGGGGGAAAAAAGAAATAAAATTAAAGAAAATGGCCAAATTCACAACACTGTCTGGAAGCCGAGTCCTGTTTATGAGTAAATGTCACGCACTCCTCTGGTTATTTCTATAGCACTTTATTTGTACAGCAACAACATTTTCCACGAACAATGAACAGATGCAGAGAACAGGCCATGACATGCTGCATATTTCATGGTAAGGAAAACACGATTCATGGAACATAAAGTCATAAATGCAAGTATCTATTTTCTTAGGAGATCGTGGAAATTTGCTTCATATGAGACATCCGCTTACTTTTCTACTAACCGAAGAAACATGACAGATTTCTGGGCCTCTGGTAAGAACTTATGCACTTCAAATTTGACAGTTTTGTTTCTAAATGTATCAAACACAATGAAATGCATTAGAAAAAAGCAGGGTTTACAAAGTTGAATTGACTTGCAATAAAAGCTACACACCCATGAGTACACAAAACCAAAACTAGGATGTTCAAACCTTTAATAAAATATTAAAATCTTTCATAAATATGAAAGCAGCTGCTGGGCTGAAGCAGCAGGACTTGACTTTCATAATGCTTTCTAAAAAATAATAGCAAAATATTTTTGGATGATTACTATGAAACACTCAGATAATGTTATGGATCTTGAGCTCATATATTTTTGTCATAATACAGACAGACAACAATATGAAATTGAATATGATTAATGTAATGAAAAAATATGCACGTTGCTACTGTCTGCACTATTTCTGTCACACAGGTTGAAGCAGAGAGGATGCAGGATCTACTTGCAGCAGCTAAACTTTATTTTCAAAGAACATAAAAGAAACCAAACACTCAGAAAATACACTCTTGACATGAAACAGAACAGCCTAACATAGCGCAACGACGACAGACACCAGACAGGACAAAACAAAGGGCTAACAGAGACTTAAAGAAACAAGACTAACAAGAAAATGAATTAACACAGCTGAACTGAAACAGACACAATCAGAAACCATAACAAAGGAGTGGCGGGAAACACAACAAATGAAATCAGGAGCCAATCAAAATACAAACTGAAGCCATAACAAACAAACTCAAATCGTGACAGGTTTGCCTATTATAGTCTCAGCCAAACAATTGTTGAAAGGTCAGAAATGTTTTGATCTGTTATGTTTTTCATGCTTAAAGACACGCCTACTGTAATTGTGCTCAGCAGTTTCATAATGGTTATACAATAGGCTACTCTCTTGATTTTCCAGTTCCTGTTATTCATGCTTTATTTCCTGTTATAAGATACACTGTAACTGAGATTTACATGCAAAAGAGTTTTGTGTGAACTGAACTAAAAATAAATGTTTTTGTAATATCTGTTGAGTAACAAATGAACTCAAACCACACTAAAACCATAATAACTCTTTGTGTTTCATAATCGTTTTGCTTTAGAAACTTCATTGAAAAACTTTTGAAACCCTAAAACAAATTAAATACAAACATTATGAGAAGGATATTTTTGGACAGTATTTCATAAATCAGGGTCAATGAACAGGCGGTTTCAGCATCAATTATTTCAAAACTAAATTGAATGCAAATACTATCGACGATTAACAACCTCGTAGCTCACAGTAGGATTGTGTTTCTAAGTTATCATTAAAGTGGAGAATATTCAGTTACTGACGTCACCGTGACGTGAGCAGCAGATCCTCAGATCCTACAGAGCTTCAGGAGCTTCAGGTTGTGAGGTGGAGCTGTGGATCAAACCTGATGTCCAGCACTTCTTACAGATGCTCAGTTAGACTGAGATCTGAGGTATTCAGAGGCCAGAGCAACAGCATTGTGTGAAGTGGATCTTTCAGCATAGAGATAAACATAGAGACATCTGATAAAGCACCACACACACACACACACACACACACACACACACTGATCAGCAACATGATGAAGAGTTCAAAGTGTTTCCCCGGCCTCCTAAATTCACTAGATTCCTCATCTTCATGTCAGGTCTATATTTCTCCTCTGTCTCTGATCTGAACTGAAGCTTTTGAGTTTGCAGTGAAAATCTAGTTGCAGCATCTAGTGGTCAAACACAGTAACACACTTTCATCTTCCATGTCTCGAATTACAGTTTTTAGTTACTTTTTATACAATCGCTTGAACACATTTCTCAGTACTTTGGTCAGTCAGTCTCTGTGAGCTAAACTGAGGATCATTTATTATCGCTTTGGCACAAAATCATTTAAATTACATTCTTAATATAATGGATAAGACAAATTTGCCATGTTTTCACAGTAAAAAAAAAGCATGTTTTTTTTCTAAATATAGTACAGTAAATATCAGTATAATGCAAAAATGTTTTAAAATGTAAAAATAAATTATTATGTTTTATATATTGTGATGAGTGTTCAAAAAAAAGTAAATGCAAGAAAAACCCTTTATCCTTACAGGCTTCATTTTATAATGCAACATATTAATCTTTTTTATTATTTATTTCTTTAGGGGTAAATTATAACTTGGACATGGTCTTAAGAGGTTTTTTTTTATTATTATTCATTCACAAACTAGTCATTGTTTCAGTTGCAAACTTGCATTTCTTGTTTTTCATAACATAAATCTATTTGATATATGATGCTACATTAATATTAACCAGTATACGCAGTCATTGACTATCTATATGAACAAAAAAAAACGTATGTTTATGCTTTAGTTAATAATGTGTGAAATCAGTTTCTCTGATAAAAACCACATCTCTTCATCTCTTTATAGGCGCTAATAATTAATCTAAGGAAATTTTTAGTAATGTTTTAATTTCATCACAATATTGAGGCTGATCAGAATGTAAATTTGCTCCGGGAACTCACTATATGTAAAAGTTGCAGTGAAGTAAAGTGTAAAGCAGACATGTCTAAAGTGTGATATGATGATCATATGTTGCTGTAATACTGAATATCTCCAGTAGAGAGAGACACTGATCCACTGAACTGTGTGTCTCTAAACCTCTAAAGCTCCACTTCTCCTGTCTTCATGTGTTTGTTCAGTCAGAGCTCAGATGCTCATCTCTCATAATATCTCAGATATCATCCTCTTCTTCTGGACAGGACATTTGTGGAAGAGAGTTTGTCTGAGATCATACATGCACAGGTTTAAGACTAGAGAGACACGCTGGACTTTAGTGCAAATGCTTGGGAGTTTCAGAGTGAAATTTTCTTATTGTTCCATAAATAAACACCTATTTCATTAAAATGTCAATGAATATGGGTAATGAAACACTAATCTTTACTGACTGGTGATTTTTCAGAACAACCCAGTAAAATGTCTTCTATAATCGTTCTCGATATCATCAGAGAGCTTGTGTCAGTCATAACAGATTCATACAGGAGTGTGTTTGTGTGTTATGTGCTGCTGAAATTTAGCCTGAACATGTTCCTCTTTTCACTCTTTACTCACTCTGACTCATCTTTGTCCATCAAGAGTGAGTGCAACATGAAAATAAACTCAAACAAGCGTTTGTCACGAAACTGCTCCAAGACACGGACGTGAGATCCAAATGCAGCTTTATTTTAAGGCGTAATCCAGAATCGTAATCAAACACAAGCAGAGGGTCAAGCACAGGAAGGCAGTCCAAACAAACAAACAAATAAATAAGCAAACAAACAAAACAGGCAGGGGTCAGAGGCACAAGAGTAATCCGCGGAACAGGCGAGTAATCCACGGAACAGGCAAGAAATATTAATGCATTAATGCAATTATCTAATCAACCAATCACATGGCAGTTGCTTCAATGCATTTAGGGGTGTGGTCCTGGTCAAGACAATCTCCTGAACTCCAAACTGAATGTCAGAATGGGAAAGAAAGGTGATTTAAGCAATTTTGAGCGTGGCATGGTTGTTGGTGCCAGACGGGCCGGTCTGAGTATTTCACAATCTGCTCAGTTACTGGGATTTTCACACACAACCATTTTTAGGGTTTACAAAGAATGGTGTGAAAGGGAAAAACATCCAGTATGCGGCAGTCCTGTGGGCGAAAATGCCTTGACCTAGAGGTCAGAGGAGAATGGGCCGACTGATTCAAGCTGATAGAAGAGCAACTTTGACTGAAATAACCACTCGTTACAACCGAGGTATGCAGCAAAGCATTTGTGAAGCCACAACACACACAACCTTGAGGCGGATGGGCTACAACAGCAGAAGACCCCACCGGGTACCACTCATCTCCACTACAAATAGGAAAAAGAGGCTACAATTTGCACGAGCTCACCAAAATTGGACAGTTGAAGACTGGAAAAATGTTGCCTGGTCTGATGAGTCTCGATTTCTGTTGAGACATTCAGATGGTAGAGTCAGAATTTGGCGTAAACAGAATGAGAACATGGATCCATCATGCCTTGTTACCACTGTGCAGGCTGGTGGTGGTGGTGTAATGGTGTGGGGGATGTTTTCTTGGCACACTTTAGGCCCCTTAGTGCCAATTGGGCATCGTTTAAATGCCACGGCCTACCTGAGCATTGTTTCTGACCATGTCCATCCCTTTATGACCACCATGTACCCATCCTCTGATGGCTACTTCCAGCAGGATAATGCACCATGTCACAAAGCTCGAATCATTTCAAATTGGTTTCTTGAACATGACATTGAGTTCACTGTACTAAAATGGCCCCCACAGTCACCAGATCTCAACCCAATAGAGCATCTTTGGGATGTGGTGGAACGGGAGCTTCGTGCCCTGGATGTGCATCCCACAAATCTCCATCAACTGCAAGATGCTATCCTATCAATATGGGCCAACATTTCTAAAGAATGCTTTCAGCACCTTGTTGAATCAATGCCACGTAGAATTAAGGCAGTTCTGAAGGCGAAAGGGGGTCAAACACATTATTAGTATGGTGTTCCTAATAATCCTTTAGGTGAGTGTATATATATATATATATATATATATATAATTTTTGAAATTCAAAATTCAAAAATTAATCTCTGAGAATTATTGTGAATGTGCAACACAGATTTTCAATACAGTTTCATTATAATCCAAACGTCAATGTTTGTCAATGTCAAAAAAAAAAAAAGTACAATACAAAATTGTATAATTGTATAGAGAAATAGGGATTTATATAGGCTACCTACTGTATTTATGAGATCAGGCTCATTTATGAGAAACAGCGCATGGGGAATTCCAGCCGTTTCAGTTTCATTACCAGCGTTTTGGCAGATTTGTCACAAAATCCGCTTGTCTTCCCAAACGTAGATAATAATAAAATGACTCAAATGTAGGGTGACCAAACGTCCTGTTTTCCCAGGACATGTCCTATTTTCACGTCCTGTCCTGGCCGTCCTGGCTGTTTTTTATAAAGTGATGAATGTCCTGGTTTTCATTATTTGGTTGAATAATTACTTGGTATTCATCATTGGTCTGTCACTGCTCGTCAATGTGAGAATATTTGAAATGACCAATCAAATAAAAGTAGGCGGACTTTACGTTCACAGAATTTTAGCAGCGTGACTCAACGCTTCAGGTTACGGTCAAGTGCGAGTTAAGATGTAAGTAGCTAACAGCGAAAAAAAAAGCTGAAATGTAAATTCACAGATGATTTACAGAGAAAATTCCCGTGTTTTCGTTTCGGTCGGGATCGTGTAAAGCAGAATGCATGAACGGCAAAGCTGGCACGTACGTGTCAGTGTCAAATAAAGGTGCTCGCGACCTAGAAGCCCACATAAAGAAAGTTTAGGCTACAAGAGAACATCAGGAGGATTGACATTGTTTTTTTTTTACTGAAATAATAGATTTTTTATTTTAGTAGTAGATTTTTAACCTATGGCCATGAAAAGAAATAGTGTCATGTAAAAGGTGTAACAAGCTAAACTTTTTTTTTTTAATAGTGTTACGTCTTCCCCTTAATCTAGGGGTAAATAGGGAACGACGAACAAAAAAAGTGGAGAGACTTTGAGAATCTCCTGCTCTCCAGTCCCAGAGTCACAGAAAAATGAATAAAACAAGTTTATTTTCTCATGGCGTGTCTGCCTTTTTATTTAACGTCAGCAGGCGTTATAAGAAGAAAAATATTAAGTAGAGAAACATATTACAAAATGAATCCAAACAAAAGTATTACCTCGGGAGGAGGGCCCAAGTCAAAAGTAAACAAAACAATACCTCTAACTAAAAAGGGAATAACATTAACTTACCTATTCAAAAAAAAAAAATCAAAACAAAACAACATATCTTCCCTCACAAAGTTAAGGGTATCCTCCACCCTACGTTACCCATAAAAACTTAACTAATCATAAATAACAAAAGCTACAGAGGCACGTTCTCACACACATTGTGAACATACACCACAGAGAGCAAACAGCTCGTCTGGACTTGGAGAGCGGAACAATCTCAAACGCCGCGCTCTCTCTCTCCTTCCTCAGCGCTCTCTCTGCTGTTTTATATTAGACTCCTCAGGACATGCACCAATCAGTGCGCGGGCAGCGCTCACAGGTAACGAGCACAGGTGGTAGCCCTTAATCCTATTAATCAGAGACTCATAAGAAGAGAGACAGAGAGAGAGAGAGAGAGAGAGAAGAAACATATGCACATAACACTCTTGACATAATAGTCACACAATGAATACGTCCTTGGACGTAACAATAGTATTCTATTGTTGCGGGCCAAACGTTGAATGGAAAAGATGTATTATTTTATGTATTAAAGTACAATAACATAGTTGCAAGGTTGTGAATGCATTTGTCAAGTATTTTTTGATGCACTCACCCCCCCCCCCCCCCCCCCCCAAACCACGCACCCACCCCTTAACCGCGCCTCGCCAAACCACGCCCCCGTCCATCAACCACACCCCCATCCTCTTTTCTGAAAACTAAAATATGGTCACCCTACTCAAATGAGTGAGTAGTTACACTGTGTTTACAAGGTTGGCTATACAATGTAACGAGTGGAAATAAGGTTTGGCTCCTTTAAGAGCTGCACGCTCCCTGTTAAAGGAACACTCTACCGTTTTTTTGAAATAGGGCTTTCAGGTGTTGTGTGATATCTCTGCGCCCAAGTAGCAGTGCTTCACCTGTGCTTCCCCCTAATATAGTCCCAAGTCAATCTCTGCCTAGGAAATAACCTAGTGTTAATCTGCATCGCTATTTGTACTGGTTGTGAATACGCAGGCCACAAGAAGTAATTAGGTGGGTTTTTTAAAAAAAAAAATGTTTTATCCCTTTTACTCAGGACATGCTAGCTGGCAACAAAGGATTCCATTCATTGTGCTAAGCTAAGCTAGCGCCGACCCTGTCAAACTAAAACAATGCATGCACTGAGACAAAAATGCATTTGCCCACCTATCTAAATGTAGGAAAGAAGGTGAATAAGCCCTATTTCAAAAAACGGTGGAGTGTTCCTTTAAACTGTGTGCGCGCCTCAAGCACACAATGTATGTGGGTTATTTCTGTTTGATGCTCAGTTTTTATTTATATTGTTGATTCAGTAACGCTGTGAACGGTAGAGTGTGTGACAGACAGTTCCTCGAGTTCCACTGGAGATTAAAGTGTGTGTTGTGAAAAGCCAATCGCCTCTGAGAGTTTGTCTGGCCTCTGATAACTCAAATACTGAGCTATCTTTCCATATTTCCCTCCAGACACAGCGCGTTACAACAAGTTAACAGTTCATTCCTTTACAGTAACTTACATCTGAAAGTGTGTGTGTGTCTGTTTCAGCTGTTGCTCTACTGAAGTTACTTGTTTAACCTGCAGTGGCGGAGCCAGAGGGGGGTCCGGGGTGGCACTGGACACCCCTGACATGCGATTGGCCACCCCGGGTGCCACCCCAAAATTTTATTTGCTACTGGCAGTTGCTGATGCTGATTTAAAAAAATAAAATAAAATAAAAATTACGTTCGCCGGCAGCGCGGCGCGCGCGCAGTTTTCAAACGGACGAGCAGAGTTGCAAGATACTGAACTTCACTGAATAAGAAAACATCATATTTGAAGTAAGTTTTTAAGGTTTAGCATCAGGGGGGTTTGCTCCGAATACATTAGGCCTAATACACGCATACAGTAGGCTACCTTGCCGTGTGTACGTTACAGTATACAAATGTTCTAGCTAATGTGAGGATAGGAGATCAAAACGCAGGCAAAGAAGAGCAGAAACAAGCGATATCATAATGCGATAGGACTGAAGCTTTATGGGTGTAGGGTGTTGATGGACTCGATCTAACGTTACGATGTTTTGATCATCATTAAATCTGATCTAGATGTAGTCTTTGATAAAAATGCGATTTTTTTTATAAAAAAGACGCACGAAGCTAGAATAAAACAGTTTTTTTTTTTTTTTTTTAAAGCACTGTTCGTTCTTTTGGTATGTTCAGATATTCATACAACAAAATATTCTGGGGTGCCATGAAATTGTGAAAATTAACAAAAACACCTCTTTTTATATACTGGAAAGAGTTAAGATAAAAATATTTTTAATAAGCACAAACATAGTCCAGTCATTTTATGAAAAAAGGTTGAACAAATTGCAACAGAAGCAAACTCAAATAATTTTGTATCCTCAATATGTCCTGAGTAAGGAAAAAAAGTCCAGAAGAATCCCATTAGGGGAAAGTTTTGAAAACTGTTTCTGGGGGTTCACTTTTTATTTTACCTGCCTTTTGTCTTCTGCATTCTCCTTACCATTGTCTCCTGTTCTTCCCTCAGACTCGTCCCCCAGAAACAGTCCCACAGACCCAGCCTCAAACCCATTCTCTTAATAATTAATAAAGGCTGGTTTCTAAAGTACTTCTTCCTGCCTCTATGTATTAATGTTCATGAGTAGCCTGTTCCATTCAGACCTTAACATTAAGTATTTTACTGTTATGTGTCAACAAGATTCAACAAGACATTTTCACCCGGCTAGACCCAATGTTTAGATCTGTTGTGGTATTTATGCAAATTAGCACATACATAATTAGATTATGCACCATTTGTCCATGTTAACAAACAATTAAAAAAAAACTTGTAATACATTTTTTGTTTGTCTTGATGTAAGTAATCAACTCAGTAATTTTCATGGTGATATCTAAAGGTTACAATTTTTACCCTATTCATGTGAGAGAAAGAATGAATAGGCGTATTAATAGGCTATATTTGGGTCTTTTTCGAAACTTTCCCCTAATGGGATTCTTCGGGACTTGTTTTTCCTTACTCAGGACATATTGAGGATACAAAATCAGTTGAGTTTGCTTCTGTTGCAATTTGTTCAAGGTTGACCCCCATTTTGGCTTAAAATGACTGGACTAACAGGCAGATCAGATGCAAACAGACCCCAGCCCTTGCATCACCACTGGCTAGTCAGAGTCAGTGTGGTCAGACTTCAGGACCAGCAACAGCTCAGAGCATCTACCAGACACAGGCAGTCAATCACATACCCAATTCAGGAATTTAAGTTGAGAAGATTTTGCCAGATTAAAAGGATGAAAAAATGAACACAAAAAAATAATTATAAATTAAATAATTATAATTAGAAAGATGTTCAACACTTATAGACACAAACAGAGTGACCCAATTCCTTCCATAAGCTTTTCCACTGTCTGTCTGTCTGTCTGTGTGTGTGTGTGTGCGCGTGTGTGTGTGTGTGTGTGTGTACTGTGTACCCCCGCAAGTAGCAGTGGCCACCCCCTGGCCACCCCATGTATAAAACTCTAGTTCCGCCACTGTTAACCTGTGATTCTTTTCTTCCCGGTCTCTTTATCTTTTCTTCTTTTACTTTATTAATGATCATGTATTATGTGTAAACTATTCTAGATTCATTATGTTGGATGTGTGTGTGTGTGTGTGTGTCAGTGTGTCACATCAAAATTGCAGGCTTTCTAATAAAAATCAGTGTTTTTTGTTATTGTTGCTGATCATTGACTGTTGAAGATCTATTTCTGTTATGTATTTTAAGTGAAAAGGATTTGATGGATAAAGATTCAGACGAACACTGATCACAGATCACTCCTCACACACCATTGATCTGCTATAAGAGAGTCCGCATTCAGCTCTAGGATCAGAGATATGAACATTCATAATAACATGTATGAGGATCTGTATCATATTCCTGTAGTTCTGATCAACGTCAGTGTATCGACCTTTCAACTCAAACTCATTTTCATTTCCACTCTAAATCCTCTGCTGTGTTGAGTGTGAGAGTGTGTTTAGTTGCACAGAGACACATCTGAGAATGGTTTCATAGATTTTATTTGAATAACAAGTGTTTCTGCATCTCCAGGATTCAGTTTTAATGCAAACTGTGAGGAAACAGAACATTTAAACAGTTTAACAGTAAATCCTTTTCATTTTCAAAACATGTACATTTATAACACTATACTTTATTAAATTTGCATCAAATTACAAGAAACTAGTTAACGTTGGGAGGGTATTTCTTTCTACTGACTGGCTTTATCAATCTCTCTCTATTAATATATATATATTTTTTTTTAATTATATTTCTGAAAGCTGTGAAAACACTATTGTGGAGTTTCTTTTGCTATTTGAGCAAATCAGAATACAACAAAAAATAAAAATTAAATGTAGTATTTACAGAAGCTTACCCAACTATAACGACTTATGCTTCTGAGAAATGTGGAAGTGTAACAAAAAGGGTCAATGGTGTGTATAATTATGAACCGGTCACACTAAATGCGTCTCTATAGCACACATTGTTTATTGTGCTATTTATACACGAAAATTAGTTTGAATGTGTCTTATACGTTTGGTTAGGATTAGTGATTTGTGGGGTGCGTGTGTATTACATGCAATAAAGTACATATCATATGCGCGCGAAAAACAAATTCATGCTTTTGTAGTTTACATGGAGACAATAATGGAATCATTATCAAAAACTTGCTCTTTGAAACCTGTTTTTAAAAGTTTACATTTTCATTTTGTCATTTTTAAGTGTGTACCTACCAAAAGAGTTTACAAGAAATGATTTTATTTTTAGTGTAATCAGTGAATGTTCAAACATGAGGAGAAATGTGAATAAGGTAAATATTTCTCTGAAACTTTGACAAGTTAATTTGACTTGTCAGAACAACTTCCAGTTAAATGTATCATGTAAAAGCATGTTATGAGTGATGAGTCGAAATGAATTTCACCATATTCTGGTTACTTTTGATTACGTACTTTTTTTCTACGTAAAGCCCGTAAAGCAGTGTCTGATGCTGTGGGTGTTTAATCCATCAGGGCGACACACAGCAATCCCGGTAAATTACTGTTGCAATAAAATAAAATAATAAAAGCTGCAAGACGTGTCTTAAATGTCAAAATGATCATCTAGCGCATATTTAAACAGATAAACTAGCTTACTGTAAACAGTACAGAGTAATCTCGTCATCTCCATAAGAACTTTATGATTACATCAGCGCGATCTGATTCATACGTGATCATACCGGTAATCTACAGAGCACTGGCAATTAACCGGTAATGTTACAACTTCCCTTACTGGTACACACTTGATCTCCTAGTGGTAATTTACCATAAAGACTGTGTGTGTGAAGGGGTTAAAGTGACGTGTTTTCACACTCAGATTCAACAGCTCTGTGTGTTTGTGACTGTGAATGTTCTGCTGGTGCCATCAGTGTCATGTTGATGTCAGTCTTCATTAAATATAGCTCACATCCTCAGACCGCACAGATTTGATCAAAGGAGCTTTTGATGTTCATAACCATTACTGAGTTGCAACCTTACAAATTCAACAATGTCAGTGGAAAAAATGAGTGAATATCTCAGCATATTTTCATATTTCCATAAACTGCACAGACATGAGAAGTGTGTCGGTCAGCGGTGTCCAGTTCTGCTGATGAAGGATCAGTCATGCAGTGTTCATCTCCACACCTCAACACACGGGTTTCTCATTATGAAGAGCTTGATTCGCTGGTTTAGGTGTGTTTGATTAGGATTGGTTAAGCTGTGTTTTGAAAATGTGTCTTTTCTAGTTCTTAGGAATTAGATGTGGAGAGATGTGAATATATAACTTTTAGTATTATATAATAATATAATAACAGTGCCTTGAACTTGATCTTTCTTGATATTACATTATTATTATAATATCCCTATGCAGAGATGGGCATAAATACATGGAAATGCATTTAAAATACAAATACAAAATACTGTAGGAAAAAATGTATTTAAATACAAATACAGTATTTTGAAAATACACAAAATACATGTGAAATTGACCATCCAGTGCAGTATAGGTCACAGTGAATGAAGAAACTACACAGGCCTACTGACTTATCATTCCTTATCACATCTTTCTTTCTTTCTTTCTTTCTTTCTTTCTTTCTTTCTTTCTTTCTTTCTTTCTTTCTTTCTTTCTTTCTTTCTTTCTTTCTTTCTTCCTTCCTTCCTTCCTTCCTTCCTTCCTTTCTTTCTTCCTTTCTTTCTTTCTTTCTGGCAATTACAAATAAACTTATCCATCTCTTATTTGCTGCCCTCACCATATGGATTTAAGTAGGGCTTAATCTCCCTGTGATTGTTTTGGGCTATTGAGCCTGGTTTAGGGGAAACTTTTGGGCAAACCACAATTCACCAAATTGCACAATAAATCAAACAGTGGAGAAAACAGTGATGTCATCACCTCAATCCGGGTCTCATCCAATAGTATAATAAGCTCTGAATATACAAGTATACTATACAAAACATTTCAACATTTCTGTTGTGCTGCATTATTCAGTCGAAACTCATTTACCTCGCTTGCTGATTTTGATAAAATATATTCAAATTTACACATTTGGCAGACACTTTTATCCAAAGCGACTTACATTGCATTTCAATCTACACATTTACATTCTTATCAGTTCTTGCTATCCCTGAGAATTGAACCCATGAAACCCATCGTACCACTCTACTGTTTGAGCTACAGGAAAGCTTATTAACACACACAACCAGCAGTTTCTGTCAGGTTACAATCAAGATTACTGTAAAACTCAGATTCAGGTCAGATGTGTTCAGGAAAGGCTGTCCTATATTCATGCAGTCCAAACATGTACTATATAAATATAAAATCCATTCATACACATTCATCTTATATACAGTAACAGTGCATGTCTTATGAACTTATTATTTGTTGAAAAAGGAACATGATGGAGAATATTTATCAGGCTAGATGAATCACACTGCTGCTTTCTGAAAGGAGAAACACAGAAATATAACACAAAGATCAATATAACATCAGATTTCTGCTTCAGTTTCTCTCTATTTCTCTGTATTTGTGTGTGTCTTACCATTTCTGTGACTAAAACATCACAATGAATCGGTGAATCATGAGAAACTGTGAATGAAGAACACAAACATCAGATTATAGCAATTCCTCAAACAGCGACAATTAATAAATCAGTGTCACTGATGGAAAGATCTGCCAAAAGCTTACAGTTGTGGATATACATCTACTTACAAGTTGTAGAATCTCAAAATGTGAGTATTTTTAATGAAATTAATAAGAATAAGCTTAACAGACCTTAACTTAATTTCACGTGTGCTGCTAAAAGATGGTTTAATATATATGGTGAAATAAACAAAATAACTATATAAACTCATGACCACAACTGTAATTTGCTTCTTGCTTTTCCAATATAGAGTTAATGAAAATTCATAGTTTAGAATTGATTTTACACATTTTAGACACCCAGAGAAAATTAAAACTGTTGATGATGAAATATGACAGTTTGATATTAAACATCATAAATACTCACAGTTTGGTTTTCCGCTATTAATGCTGCTTTGTCTGACTAGACTCGGCGTCTTTTTCTGTTTTGGCTCATTAGATTGTAACGTTTTGTCCTTTTGGTTCCCCATTCTTCTCTTTCTCTGTTGTCATGTGTAATTATTCTGTAGTTTGTGAAGCTCCATACATGTCCTCCCATGCTGTAATTTCTCATATATTTTGAGAATATTATTATCTGTTCAAAAGAATACAGTAGTTCAGTTCAGAGTGAAGTTTGACATTATTTAAAGCTGCAGTCCGTAGTTTTTCCTCTGTCGCCATCTCTGTTCGAAATCTGCAATTGCAGTTATTTGCGGAATTATGAACTTTACGAGCGTTGTGCATCGGCATGAAACAGCGCGGATGAATCCAATGTTTTGAGGAGAATGAGCGGCTGTCAGTCGCCGCGCCGGTGTGGATACGGGCATTCACAATCACAGAATATACTTTTTGGAAGTATGACCAATATTAGAATTTTCAACGGAAAATGACGTCTGAACAAGCATAACATCCACTTTTGGGGGAAAAAAAGCATTGCAGTAAATCGTGCTGATTAAATCTAACGATCGCTTATCATATCATGTCAAACCGTGCATATCATAGAAGAGCAGTTATTTGGTGCAATCATAGTGCTATGAAATAAACGGTGTATGAACTGTTATGCATAATATATATATATATATATCACATACATATACATTCTTTCACTTTCTTTCTGGCAATTACAAATAAACTTATGCATCTCTTATTTGCTGCCCTCCCCAATTATTTATAGGGGTTTAAGTAGGACTTAATCTCCCTGTGATTGATTTGGGCTGTAGAGCCTGGTTTAGGAGAAACTTTTGGCCAAACCACAATGCACCAATGTTCTCATTTACCACCATTAATATAATATACACTGCTCAAAAAAATAAAGGGAACACTTTTTAATCAGAGAATAGCATCAAGTCAGTTAAACTCCTGGGATATTGATCTGGTCAGTTAAGTAACAGAGGGGGTTGGTAATCAGTTTCAGCTGCTTTAGTGTTAATGAAATAAACAGCAGGTGCACTAGATGGGCAACAGTGAGACAACCCCCAAAACAGGAATGGTTTTACAGGTGGAGGCCACTGACATTTTTTCCCTACTCATCTTTTTGGACTGTTTTTCACCAGTTTTGCATTTGGCTAGGGTCAGTGTCACTACTGGTAGCATGAGGCGATACCTGGACCCTACAGAGGTTGCGCAGGCAGTCCAGCTCCTTCAGGATGGCTCCTCAATACGTGCCATTGCCAGAAGGTTTGCTGTGTCTCCCAGCACAGTCTCAAGAGCATGGAGGAGATTCCAGGAAGACAGACAGCTACTCTAGGAGAGCTGGACAGGGCCGTAGAAGGTCCTTAACCCATCAGCAGGACCGGTATCTGCTCCTTTGTGCGAGGAGGAACATGATGAGCACTGCCAGAACCCTACAAAATGACCTCCAGCAGGCCACTGGTGTGAATGTCTCTGACCAAACAATCAGAAACAGACTACATGAGGGTGGCCTGAGGGCCCGACGTCTTCTAGTGGGCCCTGTGCTCACTGCCCAGCACCAGGGAGCTCGATTGGCATTTCCCATTGAACACCAGAATTGGCAGGTCCGCCACTGGTGCCCTGTGGTTTTCACAAATGAGAGCAGGTTCACCCTGAGCACGTGACAGACAGGAAAGGGTCTGGAGAAGCCGTGGAGAATGTTATGCTGCCTGTAACATCGTTCAGCATGACCGGTTTGGTGGTGGGTCAGTGAGGGTCTGGGGAGGCATATCCATGGAGGGACGCACAGACCTCTGCAGGCTAGACAATGGCACCCTGACTGCCATTAGGTATCGGGATGAAATCCTTGGATCCATTGTCAGACCCTATGCTGGTGCAGTGGGTCCTGGGTTCCTCCAGGTGCACAACAATGCCCGGCCTCATGTGGCGAGAGCATGCAGGCAGTTCCTGGAGGATGAAGGAATGATACCATTGAAGGGCCACCACGCTCACCTGACCTACATCCAATAGAACACCTCAGGGACATTGTGTTTCGGTCCATCTGACATCACCTGGTTGCACCTCAGACTGTCCAGGAGCTCAGTGATGCGCTGGTCCAGATCTGGGAGGAAATACCCCAGGACACCATCCGTCGTCTCAGTAGGAGCATGTCCCGACGTTGTCAGGCATGCATACAAGCACGTGGGGGCCATACAAACTACTGAGTACCATTCTGAGTTGCTGCAATGAAATTTCAGCAAAATTGACAAGCCTGCTGCATAATTTTTTCACTTAGATTTCCGGGGTGTCTTTGAATTCAATCCTCTGTAGGTTGATTATTTTCATTTCCATCAAACAATGTGGCATCCTTTCGTTCATAACACATTACCCAGTCCATATTAGTATAGATATCCAGCATGATTTTTTTCCCCATTGAGATCTGATGTGTTTTCAAAGTGTTCCTTTAATTTTTTTGAGCAGTGTATATATATGTATACATAATATACATAATATAACATAATATAAACATCTTATGACAGGAACATTTTCACTTTACCGATCTGATTCAGATCCAACACTTGACAACGGAGGAGGCGGGTTTGATTTTCTTGGAGTAGAGGTGCATTGCTCTCTCTCATAGCTAGCACAAAATAATATATTTATTTATATTTATTTATACATATTTACCATAATAGCAAAACGAGAAAGGCACAACAAAGGAAACTCCATAACTGTGTAAATTAAGCGAACAAGTGCTCTACTGTTACGTAATTAAACTATTGAAATGTCTTACCTATCTAGTAAAAATAAGCCGTATCTGCGTCCGTTGTGAACCCCTTTAAAACACGAGTTCAGTGACACTGGTGGATTTCCATCTTTCAAAAGCCCTGCCGATGTTGATCCTTGTGTTCGCATGGGCCGGTTGCAGTCTCTTTTTTCTCTAGCCACTCCGAAGTCTTTTGGGTTTTACAACGGGTGAATCTCCAGTTTGTCACTGGTGATTGTCGTTTGAAACATTCTGGATCCGCCATAAGTTTAATTATTTCAAGTGTTGTGAGAAAAGGTTATGAATCTCCACCTCGAACATCCTCACACTCATAGTCTACTAGCCGAGACTCTTCTTTATGTGTACAGATGTGACGTAATGACGCAAAGACACGCTCGAATTTCCCTCAGAAATCCACCAGTACCACTGGAATTAAAAACATTATTACAAGCTTACCGTTTTGAATCGAGCTACGGCAAGCAGAGAGTTTTGAACACTGGCTGGTTATGTTTTTTATTATTATTATTATTTTGGATAATTTTTAACACAGAAAAGTTAAGGACTGCAGCTTTAATGATTGTTGAGCAATGCAGGTTTACATTTCAGTTTCACTATAATAGAGGATTTAAATTAATTAATTAATAAAAATCTCTTTACAAAACAATTAAAGATAAAGTGTTTTAGTTACCTTGTGATGAGCAGAAGAGAGGAGACATCAGTGCAGATCTGAGATCACACAGCTCAGCTTTTATAGTGTGAAGGTTACACTCCTCTTCTGGTGATATAGACTCTCAAGCAGTTTCACTTTCAGTATCAGCATGAGCTATTATAAACACTGGAATGTTTGGGAACTCATGCACAGTCACAGTCATATGTCAAAGTTATTCAAGCCACACACTCTCACCTCAATACTTTCTGTTTTATGCTATACTTTATATTTCTATTCTAAAAGAACATAATCTCTTTTTCTTATCTGAAGTTCCTCCACAGAATATCACTAAAAAAAATTAGTTTCATATCTGTCCATCACAACCTTCATGAAGTCCAGAAAATGATACTTGTTGTATCCAAAATGGTCAATGTTTATGATAATATCTTTATTCATATAATTTATTTTATTAGTTATACCTTATATATTATTATTGTTTTAGATATTGATTTCTTTTATCATATATTGTCTACTATATGCTGTGATATGTTTGATTATTTCTTCTGTGCTGTAAGATTGATGTGTATTTTAATTGACTACGTGGTGCACCTGTATCAAAATATGTCTGTTTCCATCTCTACATAATGGATAAATCTGTTTGACCTTTTCTTATTAGACCAAAAACACAAGCGTTACGTCCCATGTGATTTGTGTTTTGGAGTTCCCTTTCGAACTCACACTCCTCGATGACTCTTTGGGGAACGCCTCGCGTGAACCGGTGTCTGAAACGCTTATCTAATCACGACTAATCCTATAGGCCGGCGACAGCCTATGACGTCATCATCACTAGTGCGACCTGGAAGTATATAAGGGGAGTCTGGTTTTGTCTTTGCGCTTCAACCTGAAACTTTAAATGGTATTCATGGCTATATGAAAAACGTGTGTGGATTTGTGTCTAAGATATTTGACACCTGATGACACACACAGCTTGTGCGTTTACTGTTTGGGCTCAGAGCACGTACGATCAGATCTCGGGGAGCTGATGTGTCACTGTGGGTTTTTCCCTTGAGAAAACTCCGCTCTCGTCTGCTCTCTTCTCGAGGGAACAGGACAGACCAGTCTGTACCAGTCGATTCAGGTCCCGCTCGCACTGAGCAGAGACTGGAGCCGTGGGGTTTCAGAGGGAGCTCGCCGAAGAGTTTGAGAGAGTTGTTAATCTCTCACACCACTCGGAGACTCTCGAGTTTGAGCTGCCGGATGAGCATGTGTTGACACTAACATCCTCTGATCTGACAGCGAGTGCTCTGCTGGATATAAACACAACCAGTCCAAGAGAAAAGGAGATGATGATGAGGATGAAGAGGATTTATAACCCGAACCCCCACAGCCTCCCTGCCCATGGCAGACTTGTTTCTTTCCAGCCATAACGCTCCAGCCCTCATGAGCCTTCCATTCCATTCCTGCCCGATCTATACAATCAGATCGAAAAGGCATGGAAGAACCCATATTCAGCGAGCAAACTACGCTGTGTCGATGCCCCAGTTGACAAGATGTTCACAAACTATCTTTCCATCTTGCATTAGTGCAGAGTTGTAACTAAACCTTGACTGAGAGACTAGATAATCACACTATAATGAGGAGTGCCATCACGGCCTTATTGTACTGGTCTCCACAGATGTTTCTGCTGGAAAGTGCGCGTTTCATTTCGTGCATGTGCATATGAATGCATGTTAATGCGCGACGCGGTTCTTTCCCGAGCTGCAGTTTATAAACAAACACCGTTGTCCTTTGTCGTTTATCAAACATAAATATTCTATAGTTGTATACCATTCTCAATTTTTTGTCAGGCACAAAGTCACAGAGCACATCCCTGGAAGTGGCCGGAGTTAGCAAGCAAGACACAGACAGACTAGAGAGAGATGCACATCAACTTAACTTCACTGTTCTTTGCTGACATCAAACTTTGAGAGGAGAGAACACAAGTCTGCCTGATCACTGTTCCCGCAATGAACTATTATGGTGTTTTTTTTCTCTCTCTCTTTTCGTGACCAGAAGGATAGTTCGGCTTCATTTTCTCATCGATATTGTAAACATTGATTGACGCGCTTTGACATGACGGGGAGGCGGGGCCTTGAGTTAGTAGAGTGCGTATAGGGCTGATCGCCTGTTTCCCCTTTGCCCTGATCCTCTTGCTATTTAGATCTCGTGTTCTTCTCCCATCTGTCGGTTTATTGTTTGTTCGTTCATGCCCGTTACAGACGCCTCTTCATTGTGATTTACCACTGCTTATACCATGGTCTGGGTGAATACTCGATTCTGATTGGCTGCAGGGTGTCCATTAAAAAGTGATAATGTACACCTAGGAAAGGCGTCCCGTCAATTTGCCTGATGACAGTTCTAAATGATTGCGCTGGCTCAAACTCACTGATCAACTGCTGCGGTCGGGTCGCTGTAGCCACGCTTGGCAACGCCTGTATACGGGAGATATTAAATAGTGCGCTCGACTTAATAAATAAAAACCCTCACGATTTTTACTCTAAAACACATTAAAGTATTATTAATTGATTAAATATTTCTTTATTTCGTAAGTGACCATCGTAAGTGACCGTAAGTGATCGTAAGTGACCTTCGAGGTGTCCATTAACAGAAATGAATGGACTCCGCTTCGCGTCGGACGGTTCACGCCTCCGCGTCGTCCATTAATTTCTGTTAATGGACACCTCGTCGGGCATAATCCCTTACTTAATCTTGTCCTGTGTGTGTATGTCAGACGAGAGATATCACCTGTTATCCTGGGTCAAGCCTGCTAGTGTGTGCTGCTGTTTCTGCCAAGTGGAGTCAGTGCTTGTCGTTACCAGTGTACCAGTGTGCACTTTCTGAAAGCAACTACCTGTGCCTTTCACCCCGCCTGTTGCAGCCTGGTCCATCTGAGTTTCTTTATCTGGTTCTGCGTCCGCCTTGACGGCTGGTGACCGGCAGACAGCCTATTTGGAACTTTATCTGCTTTTCAATAAACCTCTGTAACCAGCTTTCACTTTTGGTTCCTTACAAAGGAAAGTAAATATTTGAAAAGGAACTTCCGGTGTATTCCTTAGATTTCCATAATCATTAATGTGGGGGTTTCCTTGCTAAAATACCAAAAGGTTCAACAGGGTTTCCCCAAAGAGTCACACTGCAAACATTTCAGATGATTCATTTCTAAAGTGGTTTCACTCCTTGTTTGGAAAGCAGTGTCAATAGAGTTTGAAGACATATCGCTAAAGATAAACATAATCTTCTTACTTAACTACAAGAGATACACTGCAGAAGCCAGATCAAATCAGGCAAAAACTTCTCCCAATAATAGCAACGATAAAAAATATGACAAAAATACATTAAAAAGATAGAAGAATATAATGATAAAGTCACAATTCACTTAAAACCAATGCCACAAAAATGATCAAACTGTCTTATTAATTGCTTAAAAGTTCATGAGGAATCCATTTAATTTTTATTTGATTATTGGGGTTTATATCACTCTAAAGGTGTCACGGCTCCACCAGATCTACAGACTCCACCCACTCGTTCACTCTCCCCTGATTACTAATCACCGCACCTGTACCTCGTCACCTGTTCACTATATACATTCACTTGCACCACTCTTCATGGTCTGATCTCGTCTCTCCATGGACACACAGACTCTACCTCGATCCTTACCTGTTCCACTTACCTGCCATCCTTATGTCTCCTATCCCGTTCCACGAACCTGCTATTAGTGATGGTGAAATGAAGGTTTGTGAAGCACTGGGGCTTTCCCCCTCGACTGTATCATAAAATGGTTCATTATTCGAAGCTTTTCAACACATTGCACACTAATGACATCTTGTGGTCAAAAGGTGGAAAAGCTGCCTTTCTGTCCCAGAAGACCTTTTTTTTTTTTTTTTTTTTTTTTTTTTTTTTTTTATAAATAACTTTCTGCTCTGTAAACCACAAAGCAATACAATTAATCCTCATAATTCAAGTGTTAGTGTTGATGTAGTTCTTATACAATGTATGAACAAACAACTGTATGAATTAACCCTTTCATGCATGAATTATGATAACCTCAGTCAGGATTTTTTTTCCTATGTGTTTTTATTGCTCTTAGGGCATGAAAAACAAGAATTGATTTTTATTTTATTTTTTTTACAAATTTTTCAAAGAGATCTTCAGATGTCCACTTGAGTGGACAGCATGCGGTTGGTTTAAACTGAAGATATACTGTATTAAATATAAGACAATAATCAAACAGATAAAGTATGTGAATTTAACAAACTAATCAATGCAGTTATATCAAATAATGTGAAAACTATAAAATATAAAAAAAAAATATAAATTCAAAATATTGCAATGGCTTCATACAACTTCATACAAGTTGCACTTCGCGTATCTATGATATCAGAACATGAGGACGTGATTCCATCAGAATTTTCTACAGCCTGTCAAGCTACAACTGTGGAAACCACTCAGATGCTCCCTCCAGTGCACCAGAGTATGGAGATTTACCCTTATTAGCTGATAATTCTGATTATGTTCAAGATGGACATGCACATTTCTATCATAGCCCTCCTCTGAGAAAACCTAGCGATACATTTTTTCAATCTCATCTGAAATGATCAGTGTTGGATGTAATGCATTACAAGTAACATGCATAACCCATTCAGATTACTTTTTTGATGTTACAAGTAAAGTAATGTGTTACAAGTAACATGCATTACCTAATCAGATTACTTTTTGATCTAACAAGTAATTAACTACAAGTAATGTGCATTACCTAATCAGATTACTTTTTGATGTAACGAGTAAAGAAACGCATTACAAGTAACATGCATTACGTAATCAGATTACTTTTCGATGTTATGAGTAAAAAAACGCATTACAAGTAACATGCATTATGTAATCAGATTACTTTTTGATGTTATGAGTAAAAAAACGCATTACAAGTAACATGCATTATGTAATCAGATTACTTTTTGATGTTATGAGTAAAAAAACGCATTACAAGTAACATGCATTATGTAATCAGATTACTTTTTGATGTTATGAGTAAAAAAACGCATTACAAGTAACATGCATTACATAATCAGATTACTTTTCGATGTTATGAGTAAAAAAACGCATTACAAGTAACATGCATTATGTAATCAGATTACTTTTTGATGTTATGAGTAAAAAAACGCATTACAAGTAACATGCATTACGTAATCAGATTACTTTTTGATGTTATTAGTAAAAAAACGCATTACAATAACATGCATTATAAAATCAGATTACTTTTTGATCTAACAAGTAAAGTAATGCATTACAAGTGTCATACATTATGTAATCACATGGCTTTTTTCGATGTCAATGAAAATTACATTCTAATAATACAAATACATTTATTTACAGTAGAAAAAGTCAATGCATATTAAGTTTTTAAGTTTTAAATTTCAAAAACAATATTCACATTATAATTATGAATTGTAGCTGAAATATAGCCATTGCATGCATGACGTCCACTACAGTGGACATGTGATTAATCAGAGTTTTCTCTCAATCTAAAATCAAAACTTGGAAAATTTTACTGTGATATGACTCATTAGATATTGCTTTATGCTGCAATATTTTTTTTACCTACAAGAGTCTCCTAGGATAGAAGGAATGGGTGGATATTCTGGAGCAACTTGGCATGTCTGACTGACCCTGGGCCATCTTGGTTTGGAGGGAGAAAAAATTGAAACACAAAGGCTTGCCACTTGGTTGCAATTTATAGGATGATGCACCAGGGTCCAATGAAGAGATTGATGTGCCACTCTGCCATAAAACCCGTGCAAATTCAAGAAAATGCTTTTTTAATAGCTGTCCACTGTAGTGACCACTATGCGTGAAAGGGTTAATTTATGAAAAAATAATAATAATAATAAATGGGACTTATTCACTTCTGAAACAATTCTTATGAATCTGCTTTGATCTACAAATGCAGCCTTATTCACATAAACTTTAGCCTCAGTCCTAATCCTACGAGTTCATATGCAAGGCTCATGTAGGCATGCATAAAGGCCTAATCAAAAAAAAAAAAAAAAGTGGTGGAATGGTGAAGTGCTTGTGAACTGGGAAGTGAAAGTGCTTGTGAACTGGGAAGTGAAAGTGCTTGTGAACTGGGGAGCTGACATTTTATTTTGTGGGTAATTTAATAAATTAATGTTTTTTATTAAGGAACAGGACTTGTTCAACAGTCCAGAGGGCTAAGTCTATTTCTATTTAAGTGTGAGGGCTAAGTCTATTTCTTTATTTTTTTACTATTTAAGTTCAATCTCCCTTTGTCTTACATGACCTTTCAGTCGTCCGGTGTTAATCCCTTGTACTGGTAACTGGTCCCTTGCACTAAATACGGCACAGAATACAAATGTTGAAGATAGTGTGACATGGTAGACAAAGCGCTGTGATAGTCCATCATAAATTTCTTTTTTAAAATATTTAAACATTTATAAAAATCTCTCTCTTGAGTGTAGAAGTCAACTTCTTCATCAGGGTTATAACATATCAGAGGTGTTACAAGCTGCTCATGTCTGATCTGATCTAGGAATGGCAGAAAGCTCATGTCAGTTTTAAAGGTGCCCTACATCGGTGAAGGAGATTGTGCTATAGTTGCTACAGCTTATTTAATAGAGATAAAAGAGTATTATAATTGCTCAAACAAGAATTGAGGAGAAAATGTTCAATACACTTTCCCTCTCTTGATCTTTATTCATCTGCTTTTAGGTTTATGATCTAGTGGTTTCATTTCAGTTTGTTTTAGAGTTCTATGGAAGAAGGAACTATAACTATCTTAGATAAAAGTTTTTACCATGAACTACACACACACACACACACACACACACACGCACACACACACACACACACACACACACAGATTGTTTTAGCTGTACAGTACACAAGCTCAAAGATGAAAGCTGTTATTCTGCCTCTTCTGAACTGCAGTGCATTTACTGTACAGTGTTTTATACATGTTTTTCCACTATACAGTCTGTCTGTTTAAACATGTAACTTAATATCTTTATCATGTAACTTTGCCTGCAACCCAAATTGGGTTGTTTTTAACCCAGTGTTTTTTAGTGTTCATATAAAAAAAAAAAAAACTGAATTCTGTTTAATGCAGTTGCTATTCTGTAGTCTCGAATTAATACAATCTTCAGAATTGACCAGCATTCGCTAATTATGTTCCAAATACAAACTTAATAATGCAGGTTAATTGGATTTTTTTTTTTTAACCCTAATTAAAACGAAGGCGAAGGGACGTACATCTCCGTTCCCTCCTTCAGGGAACAAGGGTTACATGCGTAACAGAGACGTTCCCTTTCAGTCGTTCACTCTCTACGTATGTCGATGATGACTGAGGGAATCCCTACCAAAGCGCCACAGCTGCTGCCCTCTTCCAGCGCCCGATGCATGTCTTAGCGCAGCAAGCCGACACAAGCCGGGTCCACTCAGTGTCTTCTGCCCGTTTGAGGCGAGATCACAGGAGGAGACCGACTCGACATGTAGGCTATAATATCTAGCGAACGTGTTAGGTGTCGCCCAGCCCACAGCTCTACATATATCTGTCAGAGGATGCAATACTCCTAGTAGAGTGAGTGCACAACCTGAGCGGGCAAGGCACGCCCTGTGCTTGATAAGCCAAGGCGATGGCATCCACTACCCAGATCCACCATCCTCTGCTGGCCTCCGCAACAGACGAAAAGCTGGTCTGAGGTCCTGAGGCTTTGAGTTCTGTCCACGTACAGACGCAGGGTGTGGACGGGACAGAGAAAAGCCAGGGTTGGGTCTGCCTCCTCCATGGGCAGCACTTGCTGGTCCCAATGTCTTTAGAGACATAATTCTCAAGTCTACTGATTCCAAAGGCTCAAATGGGGCATTCTGGAGTGCTCTGAGCACCAGAGACAAATCCCAAGAGGGTGAAGAAGGAGGGCGGTGGATTTAATCTCCTCGCCCCTCTAAGGAACCTGATGACCAGTTCATGCTTTCCAACTGACTTACCCTCCACCAAGTCGTGGTGAGTTGAGATGGCGGCAGCATAGACCTCAGGGCGGAGGGAGACAGCCTTCGCTCCAACCCCTGCTGCAAGAAGGAAAGCACGGCTCTGATCGAGCACAGAGATCCAGGTCTAATATCATCAGAAAAATCTTGTATTAAAATGAAGAATGTTTTCCATGCCATTAATATTCCAACATCATTCTAATATGTCTGTGTAACCCCTCAATGATTCCTTCTGTCGACCCTTCCGGAAACGGCCACACAGAGACGTAGCCTGAGCTCACCCATCGCATGTTTACTGGGAATATGTGAAATGACACCAAACAGACATGAAATACAGCTCATCCGCTCATGTAACTGTCAAAAATAAATATACAGTAAGTTTCTTGTGAAAATAAGCAACGAGAGATACAACGGATACCGTGTGCTCCTAATGTACTCAACAGTGAGTTCGATATAAAACATCAATTATCCATCAACTCTATCTCTCTTATGACTCAAATATGAAATAAAATAATTTTAAAAGAACAATTTTGACCTTAAAGAGAAATAAAATCATCTCTGACAACATTTTATTTCTGTTTGACCGGAGAGAGATTTTCCACCTACCATTCTCCTCGACAGCTTGCCTGAGACTGAGGAGAAATCCCTTTCTTTAGATGCACTTAATACATTATATTTAGTGAATATCTTAGTATTAATCTACAACATGAACAAACATTTTGGCACAATTCATTACAAATTTATTTTACCCGTTACATCTGGATGTTTTACTTGCCTGTTTTTATTTTTGAAAAATATGCATAAACGCAGTACAATAAATAATGCCATGATATAAAAAAAATAAATAAAAAATTACATTAAAAAATAAAATGTAGGGGTCATCACTATGTCATAATGCAAAAAATGCATTTATTATTATTATTATTATAATTATTATTCATTTTGGTTTTTAGGGTAAATTATAACCTGGACACTCTTTCTATTAATTTCTCTCACTCTTTCTATTAATTTTTCTCACTCTTTCTATTAATTTCTTTCTATTAATTTCTCTCACTCTATTAATTTGGGTCTGGATCTGTATATTCAGTTAAGTCTAGTTGGGCTTTTTCTTCAGCGTGGCGTAGTCAACATGTGACGTCTTAGGTTGCATCGCCAATGATTATTTGTGTGTGTTTCAAGGTTCAAGGAGTCTTTATTATCCCCGAAGGTTAATTTGTTATGCAGCAGCATGTGACAAGTAACACACAGATTATACAAAACAGCAACCATACAATCAGTAAAAAACAAAATAAATACATACTACACAGAAGTCCACAACTCACATTGACTTATTAAAACAACTATAGCAGCAGAGTTTTTATGTCTATTTGTCCTGCATTTAGGCAGACTGAATTTGCGGCCCGACGGCAACAAAATGAAGCAGCTGTTCATGGCGAGACTTGGGTCAGCCAGGACTGATTGTGCCTTCCTGAGGGTCCTTGTCTCATATACAGAATTTAAGTCAGTCAGAGAGTTGTGGGAAATTTTGCCACACACATTAACTATATATTGCAGCCTATTCTTGTTCTTAAGCGTAAGGGGCCCAAACCAACTCACAAGGGCAAAAGAAAGAATGGATTCAATAAAACAACAAAACATCCTCATGAAAGTCTTATCGACATTAAAATTGCAAAGTTTACGATAAAAAAACATGCGTTGATGTGATTTCTTGTGGCTCGAAGGTGAGTTTGTCATCGATTATAATACCAAGGTATTTATATTGCTTCACCACCTCTATAGCTTGATCATTAATAAGGGTAGAAGAGAGGGTGGGGGGGGGGGGTTCTTTATAAAAATCGATCAACATTTCTTTCGTTTTTTCCACGTTAATGTTAATAAAAGACGACTTCCACCACTCTGTAAAATCATTTAAAACAGCGCCATGCTCAGGGTCCTTGTGTGTCAGCAGCGACACTATTACCGAGTCGTCAGCAAACTTAATGATATGACGCCTAGTGTGCTGGCTTTGGCATGCTTTGTATATAAAATAAATAAGATCGTGGAGAGGACGCAGCCCTGGGGGGAAACAGTGGAGGAAAAGAGGACATCGGATAAAATATTATTCACTCTCACGCGTTGAGACCAGTTAGTTAAAAACTTCATCAACCAACAGATAAGACAAGGATTGATATTAAGGTACTCTTTAAAATCCCTGCTAAAATATGTGGTTGGATGCAATTAAAAGCTGAAGAAAAGTCAATAAAAAGCAGCCGCACAAAGATGTGTATAGATCAGGTTAAAAAGAGTACATGCTGCGTCTTCCACTCCGCAGTTCGGTCTGTAGGCAAATTGAAACGGATCTAGTAGATCCTGGGCAGAGTTCAAAAGTTCGTCCTTCACAAACTTCTCTAACGTCTTCATAGTGAGGGACGTGAGCGCCACAGGCCTAAAGTCAGGAGCTTTATTTTTAGGCACCGGGACAATAATTGAGTCTTTCCAAATGCGAGGAACAGTGTGGAGATGTATGGACATTTTGGAAATAAAACAAAAAATGTCTACCAGCTGTTCAGCACAGATCTTTAATATACGGCCTCCAATGCCATCTGGGCCGGGACTTTTCCTTTCCTTTATACCTCTGAAGAGTGTCAGGACCTTGTTTCTGTCAACCTGGACTTTACCTTGCCCAGAGGCAACGTTATTAAAAACTGACAGCTCCTCACTAAAATCATGAATATTAAAACAATTATAAAAAGTGTTCAGGTCATTTGAGAGGGCAAGGTCTGACTTGCCATTTAGGGAAATCGGACACTTCTTAGACTGCATCCCCATCATGGCCCATCAGTTACCTGTGCTCAGCATGTTCTCAACTTTGTCCTTATAATTAAGTTTTGCAAGCTTGAGTTCCTTTTTAGCTTGTTTTTGAAGTACTTTGTATTGAGTCATGTTACCTTGATTGAAACTAATATTTCGATGATTAATTATCACACCTGCAAACTTGTCGCTTTTTGGCGACAATCGCCGTTTTCTTGGTCAATTGGGTCATTTACGTGAATCGCGTAGAACCAGAAAGTTTCTGGGGGGGTTACTGTTACTCACAGTAACATGCCATGCAGGCTAGAATTGCGAAACATTATTGGATAATTCTTATAATTTATATTTCTCTGGGCCAATCGGATTCTTAGCACTTTTTCTCTTGGCCAATCGGAATCTTAGCACTTGCATCAGAAGCACACAGCGTCAACTGAGCTCGCCATTGGATGAGACGCCTGGCTACCGTGCGAGTCTAATGGAAACTCACGCATGAATTTTCCTGCATTGAACTTGTTTTAGCGCCTGCCAAAGTTAAATTTTGTCCCGCCAAAGTCTTATTTGATCGGTGAGTAATGTAGATGAACTGCTGCGCTTGTGACAGGGCGCATGTTTAACTGAGAGAGAGAGAGAGAGAGAGAGAGAGAGAGAGAGAGAGAGAGAGAGAGAGAGAGAGAGAGAGAGAGAGAGAGAGAGAGAGAGAGAGAGAGAGAGAGAGAGAGAGAGAGAGAGAGAGAGAGAGAGAGAGAGAGAGAGAGAGAGAGAGAGAGAGAGAGAGAGAGAGAGAGAGAGAGAGAGAGAGAGAGCGCGAGCGCGAGCGCACTCTCTCTCTTCGGAGCCAGGCGAAAGTGTAAACAAGACTTCACCGTCTCCAAACTAAGCGCTGTCTTGCTCTCTCTCCCTCGCACATATTAATCAAAATAAATCGACACGGTGGTAAAAGGTCGGAACACCAAAGTTTCATGTAGAGCATTCGGAGATTTTTTTTCCTGAATTACCGCTGGTGTGAATTGTGCTAAATAAGTTGCCTTATCTTCTCTGAAAAGCGTTCCGGACATTCAGCTGACATAAAACAACACTTTAATTAAACGAAAAAAACTATCCAGTGATGAAATGTTTTCTGTGTTGACACAAATCTTGGATGTCCACATGTCCTAACTGCTGGGATAATCACAACGCGCACGACACGTCCGATTCGCGAACTAATGACTCATTTGAACCGATTAATTTTAATGAATGGTTAAAACAACTGATCTTTCCAGTGAACAGTGAACTCAGGAGACGCCTGAATCGGTGTATAACTAATCAGTAACACTTTACAATAAGGTTCTATTTATTACATAAATTACATAAAAAGTACAGTTTGCTTACTCAAGCTTAAGCTTTAAAATAAATAAAACCACTTGTGTTTTTTGAAAAGTATATGACTACATTCTTCCACACAGTGCTATCAAGAATCTTAGCTGTGCAGAATGTAGGATTTGTAAGCACCTTTGACGGATCCTTAACAGAGGTCCAAACTTTTGGTCCGTTGTGTTGCGCAGGTGACATATTGATAAAAGTTACACAGGGACTTCCCTGGTTTACAGTTATTAAAATCGGCCATGGTGAAATCCCCTGAAGACGCTGCACGCACTTCGCCATTGCCTGAGTTGCTAAATCTGCATTAGCCTTCGGGTGAATGTAAAGAAGTGTGACGAATATCTGTGGGAATTCCCTGAGTAGATAAAAGGGGCGCAAAGACAGACAAAAGTTCTATATCAGAGGTACACAATGTTTCTCTGATGATCACCGTATTTCACCATTTCTTATTTATATAAAGACATAAGCTAGGGTGACCATACCTCCTCTTTAACCAGGACATGTCTGGCCAGGATTTCGAGATTGCCCAAAATGTCCGGGATTATGCTTTTGCTTTCTACAGTCACCATTCATTATGTTTACATTGTTACATTATTTGGCACTGACACATACGTGTCAGCTTTGCAGGTCATGCATTCTGCTTCACACGGATCCCGACCGAGACGAAACGCACATCAACCGATCACTTGTTTAGCGTTCATGTAAACACTACATTCAGATTCACCAATCGGAATTAATTCAGTCCTATTGAATCAAAAGGTGTGCATGTAAACAAAATGAATGGCGATGATAGAAAGCAAAAAATGAATCCCGGATATTTTGGGCGATCTCAAAATCCCGGCCGGACATGTCCTGGAAAAAGAGGACATATGGTCACCCTACATAAGCCTCCACCGAGTGATTTTCCCGTCACTGTGGAGTCTCTGTCAAGATGGACAGGTTCCCCAAACCCAGCTCAAGATCAGATAGTGGATCCTGTTCTTTAAGCCATGTCTCTGTCAAAGCAAGGAGACAGGCATTTCTATATTCCGTAAGGAACTTTACTTTTGCCTGGAGCTCGTCCACTTTATTACGAAGAGACTGGACGTTGGCGAGGATGATTGAAGGAAGAGGTATCCGACGATGGGCTTGTCGCTTCAGTCTTTGCCGTACGCCACCGCGTCTCCCCCTTTTCCTTACTCCAATGATTATCGGTGTGCGTTTACACTTGCTTTAGACACCAGTCATGCTGATGGTGTTCCCCATAGCAAATCATATAGTTGGAAATGATGCAACATTTACTTTAATTACAAGTTTGATTTTTGTATTAAAAAGTTTTGGCGCCTCTGCAGGACAAGACACAGATCGTTTTAAAGCTTCACAGTCATAAACAGCAAAGTAATGATCAGTGATGCAAACACAATTCAAATCTGCTGTAGATCAGCTTTAGACATATACAATATTTTAGTTGAATTCAGTTCAGTGTTGATTCAGTTCGGTTCAATAATGTGTAAAGATCATCAATTATAGTTCAATAGTTCAAATCAGCTCTGGAGAAAACAGTGATGGCATCATCAGCTCAGTCCGGGTCTCGTCCAATAGTGTCATAAGCTCTGAATATACAAGTATACTATACAAAACATTTCAGCATTGCAGATCAAATATATTTACATTTACACATTTGGCAGACACTTTTATCCAAAGTGATTTACATTGCATTTCAATCTACACATTTACATTCTTATCAGTTCTTGCTTTCCCTGGGAATCGAACCCATGACCTTGGCGTTGCAAGCGCTAACACTCTGTTTGAGGAAAGCATATTAACACACACAACCAGCAGTTTCTGTCAGGTTACAATCAAGATTACTGTAAAACACAGATTCAGGTCAGATGTGTTCAGGAAAGCATGTCCTATATTCATGCAGTCCAAACATGTTCTATATAAATATAAAATCCATTCATACACATTCATCTTATATACAGTAACAGTGTCTGAATCATGAACTTATTATTTGTTGAGAAAGGAACATGATGGAGAATATTTATCAGGCTAGATGAATCACACTGCTGCTTTCTGAAAGGAGAAACACAGAAATATAACACAAAGATCAATATAACATCAGATTTCTGCTTCAGTTTCTCTCTATTTCTCTGTATTTGTGTGTGTCTCACCTTTTCTGTGTCTCTAAAACATCACAATGAATTGGTGAAACATGAGAAACTGTGAATGAAGAACACAAACATCAGATTATTCATACTCAAACAGCGATAATTAATAAATCAGTGTCACTGATGGAAAGATCTGCCAAAAGCTTACAGTTGTGGATATACATTTACTTACAAGTTCCAGAATCTACAAAATTTGAGTATTTTTAACAAACTTAATAAGAAATACGCAGGGGTGATTTTATATTTTTGTGTGCCTCAGTCCCCAATGAGGGTAGGCTATGATAAAAAAAAAAAAAAGTAACATTTTAGTTTATGGTCTAATTTTAACCTGCATATTAGCATATGGGAGAGTTTTATAATCCCTGAGGTCCCGAATGTGAGGTAGTCAGGGAGTTAGGGGGTTCCCCAAGAAAATGTAGATTTTTCTGATCTACATATGTGCATTTTAAGATGTTTTTGAAGGCCCCCAAAAACTGGCTAACAATAGCTTTCAAACAAAGATTTAAACCATGTCAGGGGGACGAAGATTATTTCTCTCCGTCACTCTCTTTTTCTCTTTGTTTTTCTCTTGCTCTGTCTCTTCCTCTTAAAGGGATAGTTCACTTTGAAATTAATTTTTGATATGTTTTAGCTTACCTCAAGGGCATCCAAGATGTAGGTGTCTTTGTTTCCACAGTAGTTTCAATTTTGATATTTTTAGGTCAAACCGTTCTTGTCTGTCAGTCATATAATGCAGGTCGATGGTCACTGTCTCAAAGAGCATGCACAAAGTCCAAATTAAAACAATTCCCCATCGTCCAAATGAAACAATTCCCCATCATAAGTACACATTGATGGCCTAAGACACGAAACGAGCGGTTTGTGTGAGAAAACGAACAGTATTTATATCGTTGTTACCTCTTGAACACAGCCGCGTCCAAATGATCTGACGGCGCGGGCGGGTATAGATGTATACACTAGATGTCGCCTTCGCTACTGCAGTTCATTGGAACAAAACCGTAGCCAAGGCGGCATCTATGTATATATATCTATACCCGCCAGCGCCGTCAGATCATTTGGACGTGTGCTGTTATCAAGAGATAACAACGATATAAATACTGTTCGTTTTCTCACACAAACCGCTCGTTTCGTGTCTTAGGCCATCAATGTGTACTTATGATGGGGAATTGTTTCATTTGGACGATGGGGAATTGTTTTAATTTGGACTTTGTGCATGCTCTTTGAGACAGTGACCATAGACCTGCATTATATGACTGACAGACAAGAACGGTTTGACCTAAAAATATCAAAATTGAAACTACTGTGGAAACAAAGACACCTACATCTTGGATGCCCTTGAGGTAAGCTAAAACATATCAAAAATTAATTTCAAAGTGAACTATCCCTTTAAAGCTGAGCTTTTTTAATTTACTGAAGCTACACATTGTATTATATTAATTCTCAATATGTACATATTCACTATTAATCTTCTTATGCCTAAAATGATGAAAATGGCTTTGTTAATGTTTTTTGTCCCTCACAATGACAGTAAACTAATTATTACATTATACGGAGTTCAAAAAAAGTTCAGTTCAAATGGCGAAATTATGACAAATTAAACAAATTTCATATGTTTTAAAGGGTGCTGAAGCGAACATGAATTAGTGTAGCCTACACTTGATCACACATGTTTAAGGGGAGGTAGGCAGAAGATGGACCCTAGAAAGTGCCTTTAGTGACGCCCATGAGAATAAGCATAACAGGCTTGATCTGAATTTCACGTAGGCTAATAAAATATGTTTTCTTAAAGTTTGGTGAAATAGACAAGAAACAAAAATTAACATCTTTTTAATTAAAAAACAAAAACAAAACAACAACACAAAACAAACTTATATGACCACAAAGTTGCTTGTTGATTATATACTGTGTAGTGAATTAAAAATCATAGTTTGAATTGATTTTACACATTCAGACACAGAGAAGATGAAAACTGTTGATGATGAATGATATTAAACATCATAAATACTCACAGTTTGGTTTTCCGCTATTAATGCTGTTTCGTCTGACTAGACTCAGCATCTTTTTCTGTTTTGGTTCATTAGATTGTAACGTTTTGTCATTTTTATTCCCCATTCTTCTCTTTCCCTCTCGTCCACATGTGTAATTATCCTGTAGTTTGTGAAGCTCAACACATGTTCATGCTGTAATTCCTCATATATTCTGACTTTGGTAATTTCTGTTCAAGAGAATACAGTAGTTCAGTTCAGAGTGAAGTTTGACATCAGTTAATGATTGTTGAGCAATACAGGTTTATATTTCAGTTTCACTATAATAGAGACATTAATGTCTGGATTTAAATTAATAAATTTTTTAATTACCATGTGATGAGCAGAAGAGAGGAAGCATATCCGGCAGATCTGAGAGATATAAACCACATATAACCCGTCAACACTGGCTCCTGCTGTAGTCTCTGATGCAGAATCAGTATCAGTCCTGCATGAGCTGATAAACACTGGAATAAATCTGTCACAGTCACAGTTAATCAGGCCACACACGCCCACATCAATACTTCCTGTTTTATAACTGACAGTGCTGAATCTGTTGCTTATTATCCTGCTTCTCTAATCTGTTTGTGAAATGAACTTATCATTATCTGCTCAGGCCATGATCACAAGTAAAATGCTGATCACACTCTTTACTGAACAACACAACATTAAACTAAAAAGGCACTTAAAACAACAAATAAATCTCTATATTTCTCCTCTGCTCTTGCTTGTCTCCTAATAGCTTTCTAATAAACCTGATATTATATTCTATAAATATTGTGGCTTTGTGGCAAATTACTCGTCATATTCTCATTTGTTAGTGGATAAAAGCATCTGCTAAATTAATAAATGTATATCTTATAGTACAGTATATTTACAGTATTATTTCTGTGCTGTGTTTTTATTTAGTATTTTGTTGTTTATTTTATTTGTATTTGTATTTACTCAGTTGTTCATCTTTAGTGTGTTTGTAGTTGTGTGTATCATGACTAACTGATCTACAGTAAATATTGATTTATTTCTCCTTTTTTAAGATATAACCAGATGCTAAAAGAGTCAATAATGTGACACAAATAAGTCATTTTATTCCATACAATTTCATAGTTCAGATCATTATCATATCAAAACACAATTTTTTGTACATTTTTTATTTAATTTTCCTTTTAAATATTGAAATTTGTAGCATTCACACTTTTTAAATAAGAATAATGGGTAACACTTTACTGTAAGGTTCCATTCATCAACAATAGTTATTAGTTAACATGAACTATAATTCAGCATTTAATAATATGTTGCGTCGGGATGTATATCTTATTTTGGTTATGTACATGTGAGTGAGATACAGTATGCCACGTGCTTGATGTTTTGAACTTTGGTTTATCCCCATTCATCAACACAATGTGACATGCTGTTGATCTGCTGTGATTCGCTCATGTAGAAAAGCACAAGTTGTTCACATGCACAGACTGTGGTTTGCTCATGTAAGATATAAAAGGCACAAGTTTCTCCACACCGCATCAGAGGGAAGTTCTGTCTTGCTGGTGAATGTCACTCTGAACAGAGAACTGTTGAGTTATTTCTGCTGTAAAAGTGTGTGTTGTTAAGAGAGTTATTGAACTAACAAGCGCTTTCTTGAATATCTTTAAATTATATTTAGTGGAACATTTCTTTTGCAGATAGATGAATTCCAGTTTATTGTGTGTGTGTGCCCTTCCTTTTCTCTCTTTTTTTTTTTTGGACTTTTGATTTGAAAAGTTGTTTTCTAAGAATGATAAGGAACGCTCTATTTTGTTTGAGCTGACATGAACATACTTACTGTAAAGTGTTGCCATTTTTTTTTTTTTTGAAAGAAATGAATAGTTTTATTCAGCAAGGATGTGTTACATTGATAAAAAGTGATAGTAAATATTTATATTGTTAGAAAATAAATGCTGTTCTTTTTTTTTTCTTTTTTTTTCAATGAATCCTGAAAAACGTATCACATTTTCAAATAAATAAATAAATAAAAATATTAAGCAGCACAACTGTTTCCACAATGATAATAAATCATCATATCAGAGTGATTTCTGAAGGATCATGTGACACTGAAGACTGGAGTAATGATGCTGAAAATTCAGCTTTGATCACAGGAACACTTTACTATATATTCACATAGAAAACCATTATTTTAAATTGTAATAATATTTCACTACTGTTTTTAAGAATTCCATAACCAGAATTTATTAAAATACTGGAAAACATGACTTTATAGATATTAATTCATAAGTTGTATGGAAAATCTACAGTAATCAGCAGTTTATCTTTCAACTTTAGTGACATTTGAAAAATAAACTTCATATGGGATTTTAGAAACTGTCAATAGACAGAAAAAATGATCTGTCACCAGTTTCATTACCACATAATGTGAACCCTGATGGAAAAACCCTATGGCCTCTGATATCATATAACGGGGAAACAAAAACTATAAAATTTGCGTTAATAATCAAATCACAATTCAGAAATCATATTTTTGGTTCAAAATGAACTACACTGTAAAACCTAACAGTAATTTGTACTTAATACAGTTGAGTTCACAGCACTCAAATATTACCGAAACTTGAGTGACTGAAACAGAACTCAAACTGAATGAATTATAGAACATTTCTAGATCCCAGAATGATAATTGTATAATTAAGTGATTAATTAAGTGACGATTGAGCATTAGTGATGAGCACCTGCTGTTAACAAGCAGAATAACTGAAGGAAAGAGAAACACAAGAACTACAACTGACCTCCAGCCACAGCAAAATCAACTGGAGATAAAATACGACATTCAAGATCTCAAGAGGATTAAACAACTCCACAAACAGCATTACAAGCTTCACTTATTATTACCACTTTGACTTTATTACTGCCATTCGTCTACAGAAGTTCTTATTAGAATTAACAAAGGTTTAGAAGTTGATGATTTGAGTTTCATTTAAGGTCATCATGATGGAGATCGGCGTTTGCTTTAGTTGGGCTCTTGAGATTCTACAGCATAATAGCTAGCCATGTTGTGACCATCAGACAATATGAAGGATTTTACAAATAGTTGTGCACAAAAAGTTTCACAGAAAAGGTATTGCATTACTAAGACTCACACAGACATCAAGACAATTCTTGATTACTGTGTAAGTCAGCATGATACCATAGAGGTTTTTAAAATCTGATTGTCACAACAATGGGCCTTACAGCAGAATCAGTTCTATTATAATGAATAATACAAGTAATACATCACCTGTCTAATCAGAGATTAGGCTCTGGAAAAGATCAGCGAATCAAGTCACTAAATGATTATTTTTATCATTTAAACACAACCACATGCTCATATTTTCTTTTGGCGTATGTGCATTAACAAATGTGTTTTTTTATAAACACTCAGTTACAGCAGCCAGAGGAAAAACTGGTGTTATAAAGTCAAGGGTCAAGAGCCCAACTAAAGCAAACACTGATCACTATCATGGTGTCTTTAAATGAAACTCAATAAATCATTATCATCTAACCCTCTGTTCACTCTCAATAACAACTTCTGTAGACATGACAAAAGTCAAACTGTTTAGTAATAAGTGAAGCTGGTAATGCTGTTTGTGTAGTGGTTTAATCCTCCTCTGCTGAGATCTTGAGAGATTTAAACGTCTCTTATATTGAAGGCTGTGGCTGGAAGTCAGTTGTAGTTCTTGTGTTTCTCTTTCCTTCATTGATTCTGCTTGTTAACAGCAGGTGTTAATCACTAATGCTCAATCACTTAATTAATCACTTAATTTCTTGACTGCAATGTATATCTACTTTTAGTAAACTCAACTGAAATAATTGCAGAGTACTCATATTGGTTTTTGTAAAATTAAAAGAATTAAGGCAATCGGTGTCCTCAAATGTAATAAGTTAGCTTAACTTATTGAATTTGACTTTGTGTGTGACATTGTGAGCTAACAGTAACTGCAAGTGCTCTGAGTTCATTTAAAGTTTGTCATTTCACTGTTTTTACTCAATAAAGCGAAGTTTCAGCTCTATAAAGTATTTAAAGGAACACTTCAACTTTTTGGGACTTTAGCTTATTCACCGTATCCCCCAGAGTTAGATAAGTCCATACCTTTTTCATCTCTGTGCGTGCTGTAACTCTGTTTGACGCACCCACCGCTAGCCTAGCTTAGCACAAAGCCTGGATGTAAATGGCTACAGCTAGCATACTAATCCCAATAAGTGACAAAATAACGGCAACATTTTCCTATTTACATGTTGTGATTTGTATAGTCACGGTGTGTACAAATAACAAGGTCACATGAGACACAGCCATTTTTTAAACGTTTAAATGCTGGGAACTATTTTCTCAGAAGGCGAAGCACTGCTACTTGGGCGGAGTGATTACCGCAGCACCCGAGAAGCGCCGTTCCGTCAACAAAACCAACGTGACTAACTAGCTAGTAGCGAACGTGATTCGTGATCATGGCTGACTTTGAGGAATTGTCAGAGGATTTTTATTTGGTATCAAACCAAGATCCAGAACCATATCGTTTTGAGCCAGAATACACAGACGAGGAGTTACACACTTTGGAAGCTGATAGACAAGATGCCGAACAGACTGAGGTCGAGGGGAGAATCAGAACGGGAATAGCCTACTATTTCACAAACAAGGTCACTGTTTCTCAAAAATAAAAACTGCCCATCCCCCCTCCACATCATTAGCAAGTTGAAGGCTACAGTGCTGAAATTTACCTTTAGCGCCGCTTATTTGTTACTGGGGCGATAGAGCGTGTTTATGACAACACAATACTAACATTACGGGGGATACATGGAGCCCGGGAACAACTATAATAGTAGTGAGCACCCTATTCATGTATTAGTGTCACTAAGGTTACATTACATATAGCTAATAGCACTGTAACGTTAGGCTAGTCATCTAAAAACATAACGGAACACTTACCGCGGCCGCAGGTGATCCACTTTGTCCTGTCTTTACTATCGATGGGATGGCCGTATCCTTCAGCACACGTTTCATAGTCCGTGTGGCAAATTCCATTTTTTCAAAATAGTCGTCCTCAGTGAAATGTTCTGAGCAAACGCGATAATCCTTGATGATGTTTACAGGTGTGTTTGGATCTATATCCAGAGCAAGTAGCCATTGATTCATCAGGTCAGCGTTTTTGGTTGGAATTTTATGAAACATCATGGTATCTCCCCTTTTTATTGTCGCAGCTCTTTACAATATAACGAACACCCATGATTGTAAACTTTGCATTTACTATCTAGTAATTGCTGACACTATTACTCCAACTCTGAGCGAACTCTCTGCTCCTCACCACAGCGCTTCTCGGGTGCTGCGCTAATCACTCCGCCCAAGTAGCAGTGCTTCGCCTTCTGAGAAAATAGTTCCCAGCATTTAAACGTTTAAAAAATGGCTGTGTCTCATATGACCTTGTTATTTGTACACACTGTGACTATACAAATCACAACATGTAAATAGAAAAATGTTGGCATTATTTTGTCACTTACTGGGATTAGTATGCTAGCTGAAGCCATTTAGATTCAGTCTTTGTGCTAAGCTAGGCTAGAGGTGGGTGCGTCAAACAGACTTACAGCACGCACAGAGATGAAAAAGGTATGGACTTATCTAACTCTGGGGGATACGGTGAATAAGCTAAAGTCCCAAAAAGTCGACGTGTTCCTTTAAATGCAGTGTAAAGTTTAATTATGTATTAAGAAATATTATTGTTTTAGAGGACTTGATTAAAATAAGTTCAGAGTACTCATAACTATTGTTTTTATAAACTTAATTGAATTGAGGCAATCGGTTTCCTCAAATGAAATGAGTTAGCTTAACTTGTTGGGTTTTACAGTGTATTTAAATAATGAGTCAATACATCATCAATCCTTCTTCCGAAACATGTTTTATCTTACCCTGATTCACTGTGGTAAGCACATTATACATGTAAGTGTTGATATGTGTGACCTGACGGGATGGTTTTCACTGGGGAATTGTGTATAGCCTTCGTCACTCGCCCGTGTGTGTCTCGTCATATTCATAAATAAAGATGCTCCAGATGATGTGTCTGATAACCAGACTCCGTATAGGACTCAAACCATTCCCTGCACATTATAAATGTGAGTCTTATAAGTCTTCTTAATGTGAGAATAACAGAAACAGTTGAACACGTGCTCTTACACTGAGGCATTAAAAAGAGAAATCAGCTTATGAAAAAATAAGAGATATGGAAATTAATGCCATTACAGTTAAGACTATATTTCAGAATATACAGAGTTACAGTTAAGCGTGTCTGATATTCTTCTAAAATATTGGAGGGATACAGATTTGATCAGGAGGATTTAGTTTTTTTCTCATTTAATTTAATTTACTTATCATATGCATACATGCGGAAATTCCGGATCCGATTTGAGCTTCTATAGTTCATATATAGTATACATAGATCAATATCTGAACTTCTGCGGCTAGACCGTATTCGACCGGATGTGATGTATTCTAATCCAAACTATATGCATTGAGGGTCAGTTGTTTTGTGTGGATATATTCATGCATGCATTACATTCATTAAAATCATTCAAAATACACTCATAAAAAACATCAGTCCATTATCCAGTATAAAACATTTAAAATATGCTGATAAAAAGATAACAACTCCGTTATGGATTATCACACCACTGTCATGAACTTCAGTGGTGTGAGGATAACCGCCTGATCTTAATATTAGCAAGACAAAAGAGCTGATAGTTAGCCCCCTTCCCCCCAGCATCTATTGTTATTCATAATCAAACAGATGAAATAGTGGACAGTTTCAAATATCTTGGAGTAACATTGGAAAACACACTTACCTTTGATCAGCACATTATGGACATTCCGAACAGAAGTCACCAAAGATTGTCAGTCATTCGAAAACTCCTCGATTATTATTTTTGCTACTTTATCTAAGCATCATTCAGCCAATTTTATTGTATTGTTCTGTTTCCCTTTCAAGGGAACTCGCGTTGTGTCGAGATTGACGCTATGGGAACGCATTGTGTGATTGCATCATGAAGCACTTGTAAAATCAGTCCAATGGTGTATAGTCGGGTGACATCATGGCAGGAAGCTATAAAGCGCACCCAGACCAAACATTGTCAACTTCTGTGTCTTCAGCAAGTGCTCTCTGTGAAATCTGTCTCTGTCTATTTATTTTTGTTTGTCCACTAGGATATTATATATCTCAGAAATATAATGGCGAGCAAACAGCATTTTGGATTGTGTGTTCCTCCCCGCTCTCGCTTCATTACGAGTGGGGATACACGCGATTTATGTGTTGTTTGTTTGTGAGCCTTTATCTCACTGTCCGCCCGGAAGCATAGTGGTCGTGGGATGCTTGCCCCCTCCAAGGAGAGTCCTAGAGCAGTCAGTTCAGTTGTTCTAAATCCAGAAGCCAGTCTCGAGAGGCTGGTACCTCTACTAGAATTTTTGACAGTGTGGAAGATGCTGCCAAATATTTCTTGTTGGGTCCTGCAGACCATAGAAAAGGGTTATCATCGGGTCTCGCCTGCAGGTTTATGGGGGTCCTATCCACCGTGGTGAGCCCCAAGCAGGTTCTGGTATTGTAACAAGTGAAAACCCTGTTGGAGAAAGGGGCCATAGAACATGTACCTCCCTCCAGTAGAGACACCGGGTTTTACAGTCGGTATTTCATCGTTCCAAAGAAGGATGGGGGGTTGAGTCCCATTTTGGATCTGACGGGTCACCATCTCACCTGGCACTTAATCACCTGGTGATGATGGCTCAGGCTCTACATCTCTGGGCACCAGATTCAGGGAGCAGACATCCTGTCGAGGCAGGGGCTGAGGCCCAGGGAAGGGCATGGCAGTACTGCATCTGTACATGGTTTCCCTGATTGTTCTACTTCCGGGAGTTCTGGAGAATAGAGTTATGGAAGTGTGGGTTTGGCCTCTGAGGGGGCCCAACTCATAGACTCTGGTCTCTCAACTGAGGTTGTTGAGGCCACAATCTCTCTAGAGCTCCCTGCACAGGAAACAAACCGTTTTCCTCCATGGTGCGTTGGAGCAGGAGCAGAATGGCGGCTTTGTAGCCTTGTATTAGGGGTATCCCTACAAGAGGTGCGTGATGCGGCGGGCGGTTCCTTTCCGCACACACTCATCAGGTTTACAACCTACTTTTGGGCTTCACTCCTGTGTCCCAGGTTATTCTGTCTTTTGTTGTGCTCGCCTGATTTCACACAAGACAGGCACTGCCTGGTCACTATGGTGGCGTTGGTATAGACGTTCCCATAGCGCCAATCTCTACGCAAAGTGAGTTCCCTTGAAAGGGAACGCCTCAGTTACAACTGTAACCTCGGTTCCCTGAAGAGGGAAGGAGCGCTGCGTCACCTTGCCATACTTCCGGCTCGCCTGTGATCGACTTGCTTCGACCAATCAGAAGTTGACAATGTTTGGTCTGGGTGCGCTTTATAGCTTCCTGCTATGACGTCACCCGCCTATACGCCGTTGGACTGATTTTACAAGTCTCGACGCAACGCTCGTTCCCTCTTCAGGGAACCGAGGTTACAGTCATAACCGAGGCATTTTTCAACATGCTTTCTGTTAAAAACCGGACCAAACTTACAAATGTGTCTAATATTGCTGCTAAAGTTATAAGTCTTCCAACACTCAACCTCATAGGACTTAATAACAGAGCTATCAAACGCATTGCTCTTTCAATAGAACAGGACTCCACACACACACTTATAGGGGCTTTCGCACCGGAGGAACCTTCCTAGAACTATTGCCGGAAGTTCCCGGATTTTGGCGCATTCGCACAGCAGGAACTACGAACGATTTTAGCCACTTCACCCTCTGATAATGGCAGAGCAAATTTAGATCTCAAATCATCAAACAAATGGAAAAAAACGGACACCAACAATTTTCAGAGTACATTTTGTTAGAGTGTTTAGATGTTAGAACTATGATTAGTTTAAAATACAGTTTACTATCTTATTTATTATAAAAAATCCATCACAGTTATTTTTTTCATCTTTGTTTTTTGTGTTATATAAAATTAGACAAATCTAATATTATTGTAATCTTATATCTGCTACTTAACAGTTGAGAAAGTTCTTTAAAGCTGATCTGGGGCAGTTATTGCTGAGGTGGGGCATGTTGTCACACTGTGTTACGATGAGCTCCTATTAGAACTAGGATATTCTATTCTACTTTTATGAATGCCATTGAGAAACCATGAGAAAAAGGTGAATGAACACTGAGAGTCAATGTTCAGAAATGTTAATCATTGTATTGATAAAATATTTTAGTTTATCTGGTATGTTTTTTTATTAGATCAGATATCATTTTAAAGGGGTGGTATAATGCCCTTTTCACAAGATAAGAAAATTCTCAAAATAAGTATCTGATGCCGAGAGAGCTCAACGCACTGCAACTGAAGAAAGCACATGCAAATAGAAAAAAACACATGCAAATTAAGAAAACATCTTCACCAGTTTCACAACAATGAGCTGAAAACTAAAATAAATAAAAAATATATTAATCTATACATCAGTTACACTGTACAAATTTTTTCATGTTATGTTTAAATTTTCATAAAGAAAAGTTTCATATGAAATGTTGGGTATTAGGGTCCAAAGTTTTAAAGTTGAGACACTCACACACAGATATATAATGCAGTTACAGCTTTTAAAAGCTTTTTTGTAAAAAATAATATATTTATTTGCAACCGTTATGTTAACAGCATTATATTTCTGTCGTAAGAACAGATATTCACGTTGTCATGGGAACATCCCAGGTGAAAATAATGAGGAAATTACGTTGTCTTTCGTTGCTCCCTTCATCAAGTGCGTTCCAAACGGCTACATAATGGCAATTCTTAATTTGAGGGTGTTTTTTTCTCTTTGCATGTGTTTTTTTCTATTTGCATGTGTTTTCTTCAGTTGCTGCACGTTGAGCTCTCTCGGTCACTGTACAAAATACCCCACAGATATTTTTATAGAGCATGAACACACCGTTTTTGTGTCTGTCCATTTAAATGCAAATAAGCTGCTGCTCCTGGCACAGGGGGCGGAGCTTCAAGAGCTTGTGTGTGTGTTTGTTTGTTAGCAGGTCTGATTACCTCACACACAAAAATTTCAAAAACTTTCAGCCTTTTATGTTCAAACCGGAGTCAGACAATGATGGAGAGACTCAAGAAGAAGAGACAACATGTAGAAGCAACAGGACATTTCTGAATGCTAGTTGATGAATTTATGAAGCTGATGTAGAGTTAACTGTCTTCTAGTCATTGATTAGCATATTCTGCCATGATAATCTATAAATCGTGTTCCAGGGGGCGGGGTTTATGTAAATTTTAGGGTTGGTGATGTCACTAACCCTGGGAGGAATGTTGTGTAGTCTCTACCAGCCGTTTGTTGTAGTCCTTAAAAAACTATTTCTGTAAAAGCAAATATCTCCCTTTGCTTTGAACTTTGAGCATCATAACTTTGCTTGTTTATGCTCAAACAGCAACATTACACACTAACTAAAGTTAGAAAAGTCAAATCATAATCAACCACCCCTTTAATGGACAGAAAAACTAAACCCTCTGATCAACTAAATGAAATGTTCTCATTAATTTATGTAGAACGACAGAAATAGACTTGTTCAGTGTAGACATAATCACTCATTTAATCATTTCGCACGCATCAGATGTAGAAAAAATTTAAAAAGCAACATGGCAGAGCTTTCAGCTTATAGCCAGATTCCCTTATCCTAGAGAGTGGAGTGCTACTAGTGCTAATGTGGATTTCTGTCTAGATATGTAATAAACATTTTGCAAAAGTAAACCTCCAAAAGGTTAATTATAGATACAGTAAGACAAAAACTCATCTGTTCACAGCTCATTTTCTGCTCATTTTCAGCTCAGCTGTGGAAAAAGGCAAGTGCGTTTCACACCAGCTTCTCCCGTTATGGAGATATTCTTGTGCCAATAAAAATGAACGTAGCTTTTCAAGAAACTAATGAAAATATAAATTGAAACTAAATAAATTATCTCTAAAACTGAAAAAGAATAAATCGCAGGCAAATTTTTTGACTTCGTTTTTAATACACTGCATGTTTTGCTAACTATTTCTCATATTTCAATCGCTGATCTGAACTTACAAATACGCTTCCAGAGTTTTCATTTACGCTTCTGAAGTTTTCGTTTTCACTCCCAGAGTTTTCGTTCGCCGTTCTGACACATTTCTCTCGTGGGGGCGGGGCTAGTAGCAGTGTGTTCTCATTGGTTACTGAGCTTTTGATTGATAGCTTCGTGACCTGGAAGTGAAGACGTCAGTGGTGTGTTTATGTGTGGATGTGAGCTCTGTAATCGCAGCTTTCTATTTCATTTTAGCGATATTAAGTTTATATCTGTATTTATTTGCTGCTACACTATATTGTTGAGATGATCTCTTATAGAAGGAATAGTACAGACGAATGATATTCATCATTAGTCATCGTCGCTATATCAGGAGGATAACGTTACTGGATAAGCCTACTCGTGGTAAGTCTGATTTTTTTTTTTTTGTTATACTATACTAATACTATTTATAATACAGTACTGGCTTTTTTCAGGTGGAGAGGCATTAGAGCTCAGTGAGAGCCCATAACATTATACAGCTGAGCTGTGTTGTCTTGATTTAACTGTTAGCCCAATCATTACATGACTTGTTTATCTACATTCGGTTACAGTCTTCGATTAGATCATATTTGCTTCGATTAGATCATATTTCCCCCCAGCCACCCCAAACAGCATTGGGCTAGAGTACTGTACAGTAGCCTATCTGTACTGTATCAGTCAATGACCGATGCCATAGGACCAGAGCGCTGTCAATCACTGCCTGATTCAACTTTGGCAATGTAAAGCCTTTTTTACCATGCCAATAAAGCTATTTAAACCTGAATTCCTAAATTTCTGATTAATTTGCGATGCAGAGTTTTTGAAAGAGGAGAGACACGACTTGACCACAGACCACGTCTCTGTTCGTAATATGTAAACACTCAATTATTTTGAAGTATCGCCCTGGTTGCAATATTTATTCTGATTACTTTTGTGTGATAAAGATGACTAATAAAGCTATTATATGTAGCTAGTATGAGTAACAAAATGCTTTTTCTGTGTCCATATTTGACTAATAATAATGAAAAAAAGTGCACTTCAAATGAACATTTATTTGACAAATGTTAAATCTTTAATAGTCTTTAAAAATAAATATATGTCCACATTAAAAACTTAATACATGCAAGTAATTATGACTGAAAACATCCAGCTACTAGGGAATACACATCCATATGTTTATATATAGGGCAATACAGCCATCTACTGGTTACACAACAGTATTACAGATGATAAATGCTGCTTGACTCCTAGGTAAATATCTAGTACTGTAAAATCCCTTAAATATACTGTATATATAATAAATATTTTAAGTCTGCAAATTGTTACTGTATGGGGAGTTCAAAGCAGTTTGTATTGTTAGATTATAATACATTTCTTCTCTCATTTTCCAGGGAGTGGAGCAACTTTTCCATAAAACTGATGCTGACACAGAGTGATGCTGATGGAGTGATAGTACCAGAGATCCACTGTCCCTGTCAGACAATAATCTTACTTTGTTCAGACACATCACCTTTGAATAACTGGGATCTTGATCTTCAGTCACCTGATTTATTTTAATATAGCAAATATTTCAATTTCCTCTAGATTAAAACAAACATAGTTCGCAAGTACACAAGAGGTTTCACTTTATTCTTATTAAACTATGCTAATCTTGGATTAGCATACCAATAGCATATGAATGTTGAGGGGATAGTTCACCCAAAAATACAATTCTCTCTTATTTTACTCACCCTCACGCTGTCCCAGATGCATTTTACTTTCTTTCTACAGATAAACACGAATTAAGATTGTAAGGAAAGTAATCCATCTCTGCGAGTCCTAAAGACGCTTTAAAAATCACACACAGTGAGCGTGACGGTAATCCATGCGACCTCAGTGGATGAATCAATGCCTTCTGAAGTCAAACAATACGCTAGATAAAATAATAATAATAATGTAAACTGTTTTAACTATTAAAAATCATACGTACATTGGTTACAATCCACTTGTATTATGGACTCACAGAGATGGATTATTTCCTTAAATATCTTTGTCTATGTTTATGTGAAGAAGAAAGTCATATACATCTGGGATGGCATGAAGGAGAGTAAATGATGAGAGAATGCTCATGTTTTGGGTGGACTATCCTTGTTCTGCTTGTGTCCAGTCACTGCTTTGTTACTTGTACTGCAACAGGAACTGTTTAAAGAATCATTGCAACATTTAAAATGTATATTAATTTTTAAAATGTGTATTTGTAATTGTGCATTTTGTATAGTAATGTATATCATGAGAATACTGTGCATTGCATGTATATTATGCAGTTAATGTTTTGTGGATTCTGGTCTTTCCGGTCACAACATAATTGCATCTAAGACCTTCACTCTGATACTTGTGTATATGCTTTAGTGACAATAAAGAATGTACATTTATTTGAATTCATATTTTCAATTACATTCATTTAACTGGTTGTATAAGTCACGATTGAAACGGTTGATGATTGTTAAAATATATTTAAATTAAATGAAAATGTTAATTAAATGAAATAACTAAATATAATTATCAATTAAAAAAAATGGCAATAAGAACATTCTTTGTGTGACAATGCCCTTTGAGGTCTGTATCTGACAGCAGGCCACGACTGTAATTTTCATTTTGTTTAAATTCCTCTTATTTAAGTGATCATTAATTTTGATGGTGTAAACGTATATCATGCTAACAGTGAGTAGTGTGCTGGCCATGGCTGCCAAATGCCAACCTTGATTACCTGGTTGAAGTTTGACTTTCTTGACGGCTGAATATATCACACACGTTTGCTAATATTCTCTTTAAATTGTAACAGCTCAACCTAATCAGAGCCTAACATGCAAAATAATCATCAGGAATAAACAAATATTCTCCGAAAACATTGGACACTACAATATTTTAAGTATTATATACAGACAGTACTTTAAAGCAACAACATGGAACTTTTCCTCTGCGGTCGCCCTACAGGTTGGAAGCGGAATTGTCCATTACCGCTGTCGTAAAACGATTTACAGTTACTGTATATGAAGCATGCAGGTTTTTTTCATATGGGCAATGATAATATTATTAATCTTCCCCCTTTCATAATTTATACATGTTTAGTAGACTAAACATTTTAACTCAAACATTTGCGATTTGCATGTCGATTGCAATGCTCAAATCTGAACGAGAATGATAGCGATAGCATCCTAACCATCTAAAACTACCATGTTAGTGTTTACTAGCTACCAGATTGATAATTCGCTCATCTACTAGCTGATTCATGAAGATAAATAAATGGAGGACCAGATAGTTTCCATAACGTAGCCAGGCAGACAACAGATTAGAAAAACTAAAGATAGTATGCAAGCAATTTACAGTTACTTACTAGTTCAACAGCATGACGGCCAAGTCAGCATCGGTCTGGTAACTCTCCTCCTCCATAAGCTAACGCCAGCGTGCAAACGCTCGACCAATATTGATCCTCTTCCTGCCTTTCAGTTTATCACTCTCCCTTTTCCTCTTCCGACTCTACTCCGACAAAACCTTGGACTTCTTACGTTTCGCTGCTGCTTCAGCCATGACGAAAACAGACGTACGAAAACAAACGCGCTGGTTGGCCACATTTGAGGAAGTGGTGGGCAAAGTGACGTATGCCGTAAAGCAGTCGAATTTTGTAGTTCTTTTTGAGCGCTGGTTACTACCCGCACCCCGAAGTTACATAGTGCCAGTAAAAGCGATACAGACCCCGTCAGGCTCTGGCAGACGTCTCATTCAACCTATTGTAAGTCGATGTACCATCACAAGGGTCTTGGAAATATATTATGAAGGTTGAAAAGTTACATGTTGTTACTTTAATGTGCAATTACACCTGAATAGACTGAATAGATCTCTTGTGAGTAGTAGTAACTAAGTAGTAGCAGCAGGTAAATACAGATAAAATAAAAAAACAAACATAACTTATCTAGGGTGACCATATTCCAGGTCATGTCCGGCCGGGATTTCGAGATCGCCCAAAATATCCGCGATTCGGCTTTTGCTTTCTCGTCGCCATTCATTTTGTTTACATGTACACCTTTTGATTCAGTAGTACTGAATTAATTCCGATTGGTTAATCTGAATGTAGTGTTTACATGAACGCTAAACAAGTGATCGGTTGATGTGCGTGTAAGCATTGCTAAGAAAATTCCTGTGTTTTCGTCTCGATCGGGATCCGTGTGAATCAGAATGCATGACCTGCAAAGCTGGCACGTACGTGTCAGTGTCAAATAACGTAATAATGTAAACATAATGAATGGTGACTGTAGAAAGCAAAAGACGAATCCCGAGCATTTTGGGCGATCTCGAAATCCTGGCCAGATATGTCCGGGTAAAACAGGACGTATGGTCACCCTAACTTATCACTAAAATGAAATAGAAAGCTGCGATTACAGAAGCTCACATCCACACATAAACACACCACTGACGTCTTCACTTCCAGGTCACGAAGCTATCAATCAAAAGCTCAGTAACCAATGAGAACACACTGCTACTAGCCCCGCCCCCACGAGAGAAATGTGTCAGAACGGCGAACGAAAACTCTGGGAGTGAAAACGAAAACTTCAGAAGCGTAAATGAAAACTCTGGAAGCGCATTTGTAAGTTCAGATCAGCGATTGAAATATGAGAAATAGTTAGCAAAACATGCAGTGTATTAAAAACGAAGTCAAAAAATTTGCCTGCGATTTATTCTTTTTCAGTTTTAGAGATAATTTATTTAGTTTCAATTTATATTTTCATTAGTTTATTGAAAAGCTACGTTCATTTTTATTGGCACAAGAATAGCTCCATACTCCCGGGAGATTAGAGTTAAACTGATCCCTCATCTTAGCGCCATCTACTGTACATTAGAGAGAAAATCGAGCCGAGAGATTTCATAAAAAGCCAAGTCCCCTGTAGCTGACGCTAAGTCCAGTGTGAACTCGTTTCCATGACTACACAGGAAGTTGTCCATGCGCGACCCATATGACGATAAAGTTGTTTGGTAATGCAATTATAATGTGTTTTGTTTACTGTAATCCTGAGTAATAGTGTGATTAAATCTGTTTGTTACGTTGCTCTTGTTAAATTTATGAAGAAGAGAAAAGTTGGTTATTGCTAGTCACATGTTTAACCCCGGAAGTATTGAGAGTAGCGCGAGAGAGGAGAGAGAGTGGCGGGTGAGAACAGCGAACTTTTAAGCTCCCGCCTATTATTCTACAGCTGGTCTTCTAGGCGAACACAGTAATAATTATTGAGCTATCTTAATAACTTATTAAACACTGTTAAATTTTGTCTACAAAAATGTGAGACATTGTTGTATTGTTCTGCATAAGAAATAAGAGTATATGAATGTTGCTCTGGGTGCTTTGTGCTTGAAACTGTTTTGTTTATCTTCTAGTTTTCACGGTGTTTCATGATACTTCAGAGAAGAATAAATGTGAATGTGAACATCAGTAAGAAGCGTGGACTCATTTATGACCAGTGTAGCTACAGTGAAAACGTGGCCTAACTCATTCATCCAGAGGTCTTCAGTGTGCGGCTCTGCTTCATATCCTGTGGCGAACTTCAGGTCTTCAGTGTACGGCTCTGCTTCATATCCTGTGGCGAACTTCAGGTCTTCAGTGTACGGCTCTGCTTCATATCCTGTGGCGAACTTCAGGTCTTCAGTGTGCGGCTCTGCTTCATATCCTGTGGCGAACTTCAGGTCTTCAGTGTACGGCTCTGCTTCATATCCTGTGGCGAACTTCAGGTCTTCAGTGTACGGCTCTGCTTCATATCCTGTGGCGAACTTCAGGTCTTCAGTGTGCGGCTCTGCTTCATATCCTGTGGCGAACTTCAGGTCTTCAGTGTACGGCTCTGCTTCATATCCTGTGGCGAACTTCAGGTCTTCAGTGTGCGGCTCTGCTTCATATCCTGTGGCGAACTTCAGGTCTTCAGTGTACGGCTCTGCTTCATATCCTGTGGCGAACTTCAGGTCTTCAGTGTGCGGCTCTGCTTCATATCCTGTGGCGAACTTCAGGTCTTCAGTGTGCGGCTCTGCTTCATATCCTGTGGCGAACTTCAGGTCTTCAGTGTGCGGCTCTGCTTCATATCCTGTGGCGAACTTCAGGTCTTCAGTGTACGGCTCTGCTTCATATCCTGTGGCGAACTTCAGGTCTTCATTGTGCGGCTCTGCTTCATATCCTGTGGCGAACTTCAGGTCTTCAGTGTACGGCTCTGCTTCATATCCTGTGGCGAACTTCAGGTCTTCAGTGTGCGGCTCTGCTTCATATCCTGTGGCGAACTTCAGGTCTTCAGTGTGCGGCTCTGCTTCATATCCTGTGGCGAACTTCAGGTCTTCAGTGTGCGGCTCTGCTTCATATCCTGTGGCGAACTTCAGGTCTTCAGTGTACGGCTCTGCTTCATATCCTGTGGCGAACTTCAGGTCTTCAGTGTGCGGCTCTGCTTCATATCCTGTGGCGAACTTCAGGTCTTCAGTGTGCGGCTCTGCTTCATATCCTGTGGCGAACTTCAGGTCTTCAGTGTGCGGCTCTGCTTCATATCCTGTGGCGAACTTCAGGTCTTCAGTGTGCGGCTCTGCTTCATCTCCTGTGGCGAACTTCAGGTCTTCAGTGTGCGGCTCTGCTTCATATCCTGTGGCGAACTTCAGGTCTTCAGTGTACGGCTCTGCTTCATATCCTGTGGCGAACTTCAGGTCTTCATTGTGCGGCTCTGCTTCATATCCTGTGGCGAACTTCAGGTCTTCAGTGTGCGGCTCTGCTTCATATCCTGTGGCGAACTTCAGGTCTTCAGTGTGCGGCTCTGCTTCATATCCTGTGGCGAACTTCAGGTCTTCAGTGTACGGCTCTGCTTCATATCCTGTGGCGAACTTCAGGTCTTCATTGTGCGGCTCTGCTTCATATCCTGTGGCGAACTTCAGGTCTTCAGTGTGCGGCTCTGCTTCATATCCTGTGGCGAACTTCAGGTCTTCAGTGTACGGCTCTGCTTCATATCCTGTGGCGAACTTCAGGTCTTCAGTGTACGGCTCTGCTTCATATCCTGTGGCGAACTTCAGGTCTTCAGTGTACGGCTCTGCTTCATATCCTGTGGCGAACTTCAGGTCTTCAGTGTACGGCTCTGCTTCATATCCTGTGGCGAACTTCAGGTCTTCAGTGTGCGGCTCTGCTTCATATCCTGTGGCAAACTTCAGGTCTTCAGTGTACGGCTCTGCTTCATATCCTGTGGCGAACTTCAGGTCTTCAGTGTACGGCTCTGCTTCATATCCTGTGGCGAACTTCAGGTCTTCAGTGTGCGGCTCTGCTTCATATCCTGTGGCGAACTTCAGGTCTTCAGTGTGCGGCTCTGCTTCATATCCTGTGGCGAACTTCAGGTCTTCAGTGTGCGGCTCTGCTTCATATCCTGTGGCGAACTTCAGGTCTTCAGTGTACGGCTCTGCTTCATATCCTGTGGCGAACTTCAGGTCTTCAGTGTGCGGCTCTGCTTCATATCCTGTGGCGAACTTCAGGTCTTCATTGTGCGGCTCTGCTTCATATCCTGTGGCGAACTTCAGGTCTTCAGTGTGCGGCTCTGCTTCATATCCTGTGGCGAACTTCAGGTCTTCAGTGTGCGGCTCTGCTTCATATCCTGTGGCGAACTTCAGGTCTTCAGTGTGCGGCTCTGCTTCATATCCTGTGGCGAACTTCAGGTCTTCAGTGTGCGGCTCTGCTTCATATCCTGTGGCGAACTTCAGGTCTTCAGTGTACGGCTCTGCTTCATATCCTGTGGCGAACTTCAGGTCTTCAGTGTGCGGCTCTGCTTCATATCCTGTGGCGAACTTCAGGTCTTCAGTGTGCGGCTCTGCTTCATATCCTGTGGCGAACTTCAGGTCTTCAGTGTACGGCTCTGCTTCATATCCTGTGGCGAACTTCAGGTCTTCAGTGTGCGGCTCTGCTTCATATCCTGTGGCGAACTTCAGGTCTTCAGTGTACGGCTCTGCTTCATATCCTGTGGCGAACTTCAGGTCTTCAGTGTACGGCTCTGCTTCATATCCTGTGGCGAACTTCAGGTCTTCAGTGTGCGGCTCTGCTTCATATCCTGTGGCGAACTTCAGGTCTTCAGTGTGCGGCTCTGCTTCATATCCTGTGGCGAACTTCAGGTCTTCAGTGTGCGGCTCTGCTTCATATCCTGTGGCGAACTTCAGGTCTTCAGTGTGCGGCTCTGCTTCATATCCTGTGGCGAACTTCAGGTCTTCAGTGTACGGCTCTGCTTCATATCCTGTGGCGAACTTCAGGTCTTCAGTGTACGGCTCTGCTTCATATCCTGTGGCGAACTTCAGGTCTTCAGTGTGCGGCTCTGCTTCATATCCTGTGGCGAACTTCAGGTCTTCAGTGTGCGGCTCTGCTTCATCTCCTGTGGCGAACTTCAGGTCTTCAGTGTGCGGCTCTGCTTCATATCCTGTGGCGAACTTCAGGTCTTCAGTGTACGGCTCTGCTTCATATCCTGTGGCGAACTTCAGGTCTTCATTGTGCGGCTCTGCTTCATATCCTGTGGCGAACTTCAGGTCTTCAGTGTGCGGCTCTGCTTCATATCCTGTGGCGAACTTCAGGTCTTCAGTGTGCGGCTCTGCTTCATATCCTGTGGCGAACTTCAGGTCTTCAGTGTACGGCTCTGCTTCATATCCTGTGGCGAACTTCAGGTCTTCATTGTGCGGCTCTGCTTCATATCCTGTGGCGAACTTCAGGTCTTCAGTGTGCGGCTCTGCTTCATATCCTGTGGCGAACTTCAGGTCTTCAGTGTACGGCTCTGCTTCATATCCTGTGGCGAACTTCAGGTCTTCAGTGTACGGCTCTGCTTCATATCCTGTGGCGAACTTCAGGTCTTCAGTGTACGGCTCTGCTTCATATCCTGTGGCGAACTTCAGGTCTTCAGTGTACGGCTCTGCTTCATATCCTGTGGCGAACTTCAGGTCTTCAGTGTGCGGCTCTGCTTCATATCCTGTGGCGAACTTCAGGTCTTCAGTGTACGGCTCTGCTTCATATCCTGTGGCGAACTTCAGGTCTTCAGTGTACGGCTCTGCTTCATATCCTGTGGCGAACTTCAGGTCTTCAGTGTGCGGCTCTGCTTCATATCCTGTGGCGAACTTCAGGTCTTCAGTGTGCGGCTCTGCTTCATATCCTGTGGCGAACTTCAGGTCTTCAGTGTGCGGCTCTGCTTCATATCCTGTGGCGAACTTCAGGTCTTCAGTGTACGGCTCTGCTTCATATCCTGTGGCGAACTTCAGGTCTTCAGTGTGCGGCTCTGCTTCATATCCTGTGGCGAACTTCAGGTCTTCAGTGTGCGGCTCTGCTTCATATTCTGCGGTGGACTACAGGTTTCTGCGTGTAGTCTTGCCTCATTTCCTGCAGTCTACCTCAGCCGACAACAAAAATGTGAGACATTGTTGTATTGTTCTGCATAAGAAATAAGAGTATATGAATGTTGCTCTGGGTGCTTTGTGCTTGAAACTGTTTTGTTTATCTTCTAGTTTTCACGGTGTTTCATGATACTTCAGAGAAGAATAAATGTGAATGTGAACATCAGTAAGAAGCGTGGACTCATTTATGACCAGTGTAGCTACAGTGAAAACGTGGCCTAACTCCATCATCCAGAGGTCTTCAGTGTGCGGCTCTGCTTCATATCCTGTGGCGAACTTCAGGTCTTCAGTGTGCGGCTCTGCTTCATATCCTGTGGCGAACTTCAGGTCTTCAGTGTACGGCTCTGCTTCATATCCTGTGGCGAACTTCAGGTCTTCAGTGTGCGGCTCTGCTTCATCTCCTGTGGCGAACTTCAGGTCTTCAGTGTGCGGCTCTGCTTTATATCCTGTGGCGAACTTCAGGTCTTCAGTGTACGGCTCTGCTTCATATCCTGTGGCGAACTTCAGGTCTTCAGTGTGCGGCTCTGCTTCATATCCTGTGGCGAACTTCAGGTCTTCAGTGTGCGGCTCTGCTTCATATCCTGTGGCGAAAGATGGAAAGGTCCATAACAATGACATAAAAAGACTGATTGCTACGAAATAAAAGCCTACAGTTGCTTAGGACCACGAGAAAGACATTGAGTAAGGATAAAAGTTAACTGATTGTAACGTTTTGGTTTGCACTCAGGTCTTACTATAAAGTCAATGATATTTATAAATCACAAGTGCTGGTACATTTTGAGTTTATCTGTCATTCAAGGGTCTAATTCCAAATGGGCAACAGTAATATCCTTATGTTAAAGGTGTAACAAATTTAGCCTAATCAAAGTGCTTCATTGTCTATTTCAGTATTTCATGTGCTTGTAACTTACCTTGTCTCTTCCTCCGAGTCTCAGCTAATAATCAAAAATGTCAGTTCTCAGTGAATCTTTGTCTCAGGATGGTGAGGTATCTAGGCAGATTGATTCCCTGTCTAAAGTGCAGGGCGTTTTAGACTCTAATTCTATAGCAACACAAAAAGAGAAAATAATAGACCATACTAAAAACAAGAAGTCTAAAGCGACGCTTAAGGAGCCTTCTTCAGCGGCAACACAGTTAGATGATGAACCAAGAAAATCCTCCCGTGACAGACGTCCAACACAACAAATGATAGAGCTGATAGAGCAAGAATCAATCCAAAAAGAAAGGAAATTCAATTCGGTGAATGAGAAATGGAAAACACAAGTCAAGAATGCTCGTACAAATCTGAAGCAGGCATGCTCTGAGAGTGACTTGTATGACATGATGGATGTGGTTGAGAAGCTTGAGTCTGAATTAAAAGAGTTATACGACAACATACGGCTCAAAAATGCACCAAGCCAAGAAATTCGGATAAAAATTGATGCAAGTGTAGCGGTGACGGCTGATTTGTTGGGATTAATGAGAGTTCGCCTTATTGACGGAGAAGAAGATTTTGATGGTGAGGCGGAAAGAGCAAGGTTACGCATGCTGCTAGACAGTGAATATGCTAAGTCCATATATGGATCCACAGTTTCCAAAGTCACCGCACTCAGCCACCGCTCCAACCGTCCTTCAGAGTCACCAAGTATTTCAGTTGAGAGCTGAGACAGCAGCACAGCTGGCTGCAAAGAAAGCTGAGGTTGAAAGGGAAGCTGCCATTGAAGCACAACGTCTGCAACTGAAAAAGCTAGAAAATCAAAGAGACATTGAGGTCATTGAAGCAAGGCTCAGAGGAAGAGTCAAAAGAAAAGAGTGAGAAATACAGTGCTCCATGCAGTGAAGGAAATGTTCCTTGTCAACTCACTCCCTCTGCAGGATGCCTGAAAGAACAAGTTACACAGAATGAAGCATCTTTAGTCCAGACATTACAGGAGTCAATGGCCCTTACTCGACTTCCATTACCAGAACCTTCCGTATTCTCTGGCGACCCACTGAAATTTACAGAATGGAGCACAAGCTTCAAAGCCCTTATAGAGAGACGATGTTCAAATCCGGCAGATAGGTTGTTTTACCTACAAAGGTACGTAAGTGGAGAGGCGAGGTCTGCTCTAGAAGGAAGCTTCTACAGAAAAGATGAGGAGGCATATCAGCAAGCATGGCAGAAGCTGAATGCAAGGTATGGTCACTCCTTTGTGGTGCAGCGTGCTTTCCGAGAGAAGCTTAATAAGTGGCCGAAGATTGGTGCTAAGGAGTATGTTAAACTAAGAGAGTTTAGTGATTTTCTGCAAACATGTAGTGATGCTATGCCTCACATCAAGGGTCTTCAGGTTCTGAACGACTGCGAAGAGAATCAGAAAATGCTAGCCAAACTCCCTGATTGGATAACGTCCAGGTGGAATCGCTTTGTCACAAAGCAGCTGGATCAAGACAGAGACTATCCAAGTTTCAAAGAATTTGTTTTATTCATCTCAAAGGAAGCACGCATAGCATGCAATCCAGTGTCATCATTACATGCGCTAAGGCCTGAGGAAAAGTCATTCAGAGAAATAAAACGTCCAAAGGCAAACACCTTCACCACTAATGTAAAAGCCTCAAACGCATCAAGCACCACAGCCAAATCCTACAATGTTGAGGAGACCAAGTTGAGGGATGCCAATAAATCAAACAAAGGAAGCATGCCAGCTTATAACTCAAACACAGCCATGTGTATTTGTTGTGGAGAGAATCACTCCATACATAAGTGTAAAAACTTAATGGAAAGGTCTGTGGAGGATAAGAGAAAGTTCGTCCAGGATAATAAGCTATGTTATGCATGCCTGAGGAAGGGACACAATTCAAAGGACTGTAGGAATAAAGCCATGTGTAGCATATGCAAAAGACAACATCCCACTCCATTGCACGAAGACGGCCCCTCAGCAAATCAGTCTTCCCTGCAAGGTGTCCAGCAAGCTGAAGAAAACACATCCTCACTATCTTGTTGTGTGAATGGAGGTGAGGGTGGGAGCACATCAATGATTGTTCCTGTATGGATCTCTTCACATGAAAACCCAGATTCTGAAACCCTAGCTTATGCTCTGTTGGACACTCAGAGTAGTCACACATTTGTGGATCAGGAACTTTGTGGAAGGTTGCATGCATCAATGGAGCCAGTAAAATTAAAGCTTTCCACTATGATGGGAAGGGATTCCATCGTGAAAAGCCAGAGAGTCAGTGGACTCAGAGTCAGAGGATTTTCTTCAGATTGCCTCATTAACCTGCCTCCCGCCTACGCAAGGGAATTTATTCCACTTGAACGTGCGCATATTCCCACATGTGAGACAGCTAATAAGTGGAAACACCTAGCAGTCATAGCCCCCGAGATGCCTCCACTAATGGTTTGTGGAGTGGGACTTTTGATTGGTTATGACTGCTCCAGAGCCCTAGCTCCACGAGAGGTTTTCACTGGAGGTGACTACGAGCCTTACGCTATAAAGACGGACTTAGGGTGGAGCATCGTAGGGAGCTCACCACAGCGCGTGAGTTCCAGGGATGTGACTGGGCTGTGCCATCGGATATCAGTCAGGGAGGTTCCACCTGTGACACCAGCTGCTGCTATTAAAGTCCTTGAATCTGATTTTGCCGACACCAGATCAGGAGAGAAAAGCATATCTCAAGAAGATATTCAATTTCTGCAGGTCTTAAAGGAAAGAATCCATCAGAACGAGTGCGGCCATCTTGAGATGCCCCTTCCATTTAAAGCACGTCCTCACCTCCCTGATAATAAGAAGCTTGCCTTAATCCGCCTGAAGCACCTTAAAAAGAAACTAGACAGAGATCCTACATTTAAGGATGATTACGTGAGATTCATGGAAGGTGTCTTCAAGGATGGGGAAGCAGAGGAAGCGGACAAGCAACCAGAGTCAGGAAGTGTGTGGTACATCCCACACCAAGGCGTCTATCACCCGAGGAAGCCAGATAAGATCAGGGTAGTTTTTGACTGCTCCGCAAAGTATGCAGGCACTGCCTTAAATGATCATCTGCTAACAGGGCCTGATCTTACAAACGGGCTGATTGGAGTGCTCTGCCGTTTCCGCAAACATCCCATTGCTGTTATGTGTGACGTGGAAAAAATGTTCCACAGGTTCCACGTCAACAAAGAAGACAGAGATTATCTACGCTTCCTGTGGTGGGAAAATGGGGATACAGAGTCAGAGCCTAGGGAATACCATATGAAGGTCCATCTTTTCGGAGCATCTTCATCTCCAGGCTGTGCCAATTACGGCATGAAGCATATGGCCAGCCAAAATGAGAAAAGATACCCTGAAGCAGCTAGCTTCATCAGAAAGCACTTTTATGTGGATGACGGCCTCATAAGCCTAGAGTCAGTCGATGGGGCAATCAAGCTGGTGAAAGAAACCCAAGCACTATGTGCTGAAGGAAAGTTGCACCTTCATAAATTCATCTCCAACAGTCGAGAGGTACTGGAGTCCATTTGTGTTACTGAGCGCGCTGCTGAAGTGAAGAATGTGGATCTCAACTGTGATGATCTTCCAGTCCACAGAGTGCTAGGAGTCCGATGGAATGTGGAAGGTGACGTCTTCTCCTTCAAGGTCTCACTTGATGAGAAACCAGCCACTCGACGTGGAGTTCTCTCAGTCGTGGCTTCGGTGTATGATCCATTAGGATTCTTGGCCCCATTCATCTTGCAAGGAAAGCGGGTGCTACAAGAAATGTGTCAGAAAGGCATCAGTTGGGACGAGCCACTCCCCAGCGAATTGAAGCCAAAGTGGGAGAGCTGGATCAATGATCTAAGAAATCTTGACAAGATTCAGATCCCAAGATCCTTCACACCAGAGAACTTTGGAAAGGTCCTGAGAGTGGAACTGCATCACTTTTCAGATGCCAGCAGTCAAGGCTATGGGCAGTGCTCCTACATCAGATTGGTGGGCGAAGAGAAGGTGCATTGCCCTACTGATTATGGGCAAGGCAAGAGTCGCTCCTACCAAAATAGTCACTATACCAAGGCTAGAGTTGACTGCAGCAGTAATCTCTGCTGCTATGAGCAGTATGCTAAAGGAGGAGCTAGAGATTAAGATCGACAGAGAATATTTCTGGACAGATTCTCAAGTAGTTCTTGGCTATATCAACAACGAAGCCAGAAGATTTCATGTCTTCGTGGCAAACCGTGTCCAGAGAATCCGGGAAACCACTGACCCAGGGCAGTGGTTCTATGTTGACACAGAGCACAACCCTGCTGATCACGCCTCGAGGGGCCTCAAAGTAGCAGAGCTGCTCAAGTCTAACTGGCTCACTGGACCCAAGTTCCTGTGGGAGAGAGAGGTAGTTACAGCCCAAGGAACCTCAGAGCTACTGGTAGGAGACCCCGAGGTCAGAGCAACCCTAGTCTTGAAAACTGATGCTTCAAGGCAAGTCGATTTTCAAGAGAGACTCGCAAGGTTCTCAAAATGGTCTACAGCTGTGAAAGTCGTCGCTCGGATACAGCGGTTGGCCAAGAGGATCAAGGACACAAAGCCCCTTGATGTTGAGGAAAGGAGGAGAGCCACTCGCACCCTCATCAAGCTTGCACAGAAAGATGCCTTTGAAAAGGAGTTACACATTCTCCAGACATCGGGAAAGCTGCCTTGTAACCACCAACTGTATCAGCTAGGCCCATTCCTCCAAGATGGTATAATGAGGGTGGGAGGACGTCTGAGGAAAGCATCCGCACCTCTGGATCTGAGACACCCTATAATCCTCCCAAAGGATGGTGTTGTCACGCGCCTTGTCCTTGCGCACCACCATGAGAAAACACAACATCAGGGCAGAGGACAAACGTTGAATGAACTCAGGGCAAATGGTTACTGGATTATTGGTGGCAGTAAGGCAGCAGCCCAGCACATAAAGCAGTGTGTCCTGTGTAAAAGAGCCCGCGCACCTCCAGAAGAACAACGGATGGCAGACTTACCCAGAGACCGTATTGAACCCTCCCCACCGTTTACGTACTGCGGTATGGACTGTTTTGGTCCCTTCTGTACCAAGCAAGGTCGTAAGGAAAACAAGCGATACGGTCTCCTTTTCACATGTCTGAGCTCCAGAGCAGTCCACATAGAGATGTTGGATGACATGACAACCGATGCATTCATCAATGCTTTACGGTGTTTCCTAGCCATCCGTGGGGCCGTCAGGCAGATCAGATCAGATCAAGGATCAAACTTTGTTGGAGCACGAAATGAAATGGAAAGAGCTCTCAAAGAATTAGATAAGGAAAGAATGGCTACATACCTGGCAGATAAACAGTGCGACTTCTGTATGAATGCACCAGCCTCGAGTCATGCCGGAGGTGCATGGGAGCGGCAGATCAGAACGATAAGGAGTGTGCTTGGCTCAGTCCTTGCTCACAGTGCTGGAAGATTGGACGACACTTCCTTAAGAACCTTCTTTTACGAAGCCATGTTCATTGTAAACAACCGCCCTCTTACGATTGACAGTATCAGTGATCCCACCAGTATGGAGCCATTAACACCAAATCATTTGCTCACTATGAAATCCTCTGTTCCTCTGCCCCCACCTGGTAACTTTGCTAAGGAAGACTTGTATGCCAAAAAACGTTGGAGACGGGTGCAATATCTGTCCGAGCAATTTTGGAACAGGTGGAGGAAGGAATATCTGGTCAACATCACTCTTAGACAACGATGGCATGCACCAAGACGCAATGTACAAGTTGGAGATATTGTCATTGTAAAGGAAGAAGAGCTCCCTCGTAATGAATGGAAACTTGCCAGGGTTCTTAAAGTACATGAAAATGATGATGGATTGGTGCGAAGAGTTACAATACAGATTGGAGAGCGCAAGTTAGGAAAAAGGGGTGAACGCCTCAACAAGCCATCCATCGTTGAGCGACCCATTCAGAAGTTAGTTATTCTCATAGAAAACAGCTAAAATTCTGCTTCATAACTCTGGTGCAGTTAGTCTCTGACCAATTCAAATTCAAACAATTCACAAATCCTTTCTGTTGTTATGAAAAGATTGTTTTCTTGAACCTTTATGTAGTGAGAAAAGTGTTCTCAATTGATTTGTAACATTTAAATTTCATGTGGTGTATTCTGCATATCAACCTTATCTGGAGAGTTTATAACTGTGGATCTACCATATCACTCAGTTTACAGATGTTTTATGAGTGACCTTAACTTATGCTTTGAAATAACCATTGATTTGTCGGATTAATATGCATACAAAACACCAAGGTTGTATGATTTGTTATTAATTAATCAAAGGTCATTTGGTGGGAGTGTAGCTGACGCTAAGTCCAGTGTGAACTCGTTTCCATGACTACACAGGAAGTTGTCCATGCGCGACCCATATGACGATAAAGTTGTTTGGTAATGCAATTATAATGTGTTTTGTTTACTGTAATCCTGAGTAATAGTGTGATTAAATCTGTTTGTTACGTTGCTCTTGTTAAATTTATGAAGAAGAGAAAAGTTGGTTATTGCTAGTCACATGTTTAACCCCGGAAGTATTGAGAGTAGCGCGAGAGAGGAGAGAGAGTGGCGGGTGAGAACAGCGAACTTTTAAGCTCCCGCCTATTATTCTACAGCTGGTCTTCTAGGCGAACACGGTAATAATTATTGAGCTATCTTAATAACTTATTAAACACTGTTAAATTTTGTCTACAAAAATGTGAGACATTGTTGTATTGTTCTGCATAAGAAATAAGAGTATATGAATGTTGCTCTGGGTGCTTTGTGCTTGAAACTGTTTTGTTTATCTTCTAGTTTTCACGGTGTTTCATGATACTTCAGAGAAGAATAAATGTGAATGTGAACATCAGTAAGAAGCGTGGACTCATTTATGACCAGTGTAGCTACATCCCCCAATCGTAACAGACAGATATGCATTTGTATGCACTAGGTTTGGTATTTGTTCAAAGGTTACATGGATGGTTTGTATTTGTGAAATATTAGTCTCATTTATTTATATTTGTAAAACACAATACATATTTGTTACTCTGCGTTTTTGCTCAAAATGTCCGTTGTACTTGCACATTGCTTTCTGTTTGTTTGCAGGTAAAGTTTTCCTTTGCAAAGCTGGATTTGTTTGTTTAATTATGGCACAAAATTCACTCCGTAGAACTCCACTATGGGGCATGTTGTCACATTTCACTTTCATTCGTTCAGGGTAAATCAAGAAAAAAGTATACACTTTATTAATAAAACAAAACCACATTATTGTAATAGACGTGTGTGAAATTAATACAGGAAAAAATAAATACTCTGAACCCTAAGTGTTTTACACAAACTGAGAAAGTCAAAAAGCGTTAGATTGTGCCCCGCTCTCTTCTACTTAGGGTAAAGTGTGTGTGTGTGTGTGTGTGTGTGTGTGTGTGTGTGTGTGTGTGTGTGTGTAGATGTACAGTAGGTGGTGCTAATACACCAACAGGAGGAATAGACGGAGACAGTGTTTCTGTTCTCCATCTTCAGTCAGTCCTGCACACAAACACACTATAGAAGAAGTATCTGTAGTTTGTCTAATGGAGTTTGTCTGATTCTTCACACACTCTTGTATTCCAGAACGCAGGTTATGAGACTAACCTGTAAGCGGATAAACTCAGCTTTTGGTTCACGAACCTGAGGCACATTTCAGGATAAGCAGCCATAGCAACTGCAGGTCATATTAAACAAATGTTAAACAAATGAGTGATGAATCGAAAAGATGCAAATGAAGCATTATCATCAGGTTCATGTGTTAGTGAATGTGCACACGATACAGCACTGGCTTTTACCACTAATATTTGTTCTGCTGGTTCATCAGTTGTCAGGATGATTTGACGTCAATCTTCACTAAATGTGGCTCGCAAGACAGAAGTTATCAAACTGCGTTTCTAATTTTATAACATTACAATACTACAAACTTACAGTACACAGTCAGCAGTGTCATGACTCATGAGGAAGGGTAATAATGCCAGTCATTTACATTAGAGCAAAGGCTGTTTTAAGATATGCATTGTGCTTTGCTGCTCTCTTTTATTATCTTAATGTTTTATGCAAACACGCATGTATGTACAAATGATTATTTTAAAAGTACTTTATTAAAGAGGAACTTTACTTCTTCTTGTTATATAATGTATGAATACAGAAGGTTATAACAAAGGGTTTTAACAGCAGTCTTGTTGCAATTCCAGAGGATCACAAGAAATAAAGTAAAGAGATGGGAGTAATCTGTAAATAACTTTATTCAAGAAATGTACTTTAAGCTTTTGAGGAGCTCAACTCAAGTCACTCTTTATTATATTGTGCTTTATACAATAGAGATAGTTTCAAAGCAGCTTTACAGTGATAACAGGAAAATAATGCAACTAAGTTTGTTTCTTCTGTACAGCAGATCTAGAAGAAAGTCATTGTCTAAGTTTTCGATTGATTCATTTCTGTTGTCAAAATCATCAGGAGAAAACAGTGATGTCATCGTCCAGCAATGCTGTCAAAGCAGACAGATGAAAAATATGAAGAATAATAAGCTCATGTTTGATTTAGTCAAGAAACGTCAGTCATAACTGATTCCTGCAGAGGTGAAGGAGTGTGTGATCATATGTGCCTCAAGTTATTAAAATACAACACAAAAATAAACACAAACTGTTCAGTAAACAAATACTATTTATTTTTTATAAAAAGTGTGAACCAATGTTATTTTTTCCTGTGGTAGAGCAGATGTAGATGCATGAAAAGTATCATACAGTAAGGTAACATTCTTCAAAGAATCCCCAAAACTATGCCATTCGTCTGTGCTGATTTGTGCCACACAAAAAAATTCAAATAAAATAAACGAATGTATCAGAAAATAAAGCTATAGTTTTGGTGATTGTTTAGTTTTTTGGGTGCCATCTTCTTCACCGAGGAACAAACCTTTCTAAAGAGAAAGCACACTCTCTGATGATATTACGTGTCTGCGTCAGTTCTATGAATATAAGTGTGTATATGAAGTGTGTGTGTCTCACCTCTTCTGGGTCTTCATCTGAAACATTAGAATGAAAGTCTTCAGGTCCGTCAGTGTCAGGAGAAACTAGAACACAAACATCTGATCATCTTCATGTACAGTTTATGAAATAACCAACATGTGACATTCAGACACCAGAGAAGAAGAAAGACAACAACAGTGTTTCATCTTAAACATCATAAAGACTCACAGTTTGGTGTTCCACTGTTAATGCTGTCTCGTCTGACTCGTCTCCGGATCGGTGTATCTCTCCATTCATTAGTTTGAATCTCGTCCTCTTTCTTTGACATTTTTCTCTTTTCCTGATGTTTAATTCTCCTGCAGTTCGTGATGCTCCAGATCTTCTGCCATTAAACATTTTATTTTATATTCAGAAAAAATAATACAAAGCATTTCAAAATTACAACACCACAGCCTATTATAAAAAATGCATATACATACAATATATAGGCCTATACTTTCAGTGGCTCAGTGAAAAATCACATCCAAAGCGTGATGACGTAATGCACAGACCAGCACAAGACAAACAATTCCGGTTAAAAAGTTTATTTTATTTTTAGAAAATGACCGATCGTTTGGCTAGATAAGGCCCTATTCCTTGGAAATTATCAGGAAATTTTCATTTTGAGTTGAACTAATCCTTTAAAAAATAAGTTATTTTAAGTTCCACAGAAAATGAAAACCTCATGCAGATGCAGGTTCAGAACAATATCAGGGTGAGTAAATGATGGCGCAATTTTGAATTAAGGGTGAACTAACCCTTTAACACTTGCCATTTGTTTATATATTTAATACAACTAAAATATAAGTAATATAAAATATACACTACTTGATCATTGACTGAACATGTTGATGAATTGTCTGCTGGTTTAGACGATAGGACACACACACACACACACACACACACATACACACACACACACACACACACACACATTATAACTTGCACCATACTGAGCTTTCTTCATCATCTTCATGTGATCGGTGAGGGAGTGTCTCTGATTCATCATGAGTCAATCTGCATGTCTGTCTGGTTCTCGAGAAACTATAGACAATGAATTCACAAACTTAGTAAGAGTAAGTTACTATCAAGATGAACAATGTTGATGAAATATGTGTAACAGTGTTTAATCTTAAAGATCATAAAGACTCACAGTTTGGTTTTCCACTGTTAATGCTGTTGTGTCTGACTAGGCTCGTCTGTTTCTCTCCTGGATCAGTGGTTTGTATCTCGTCTTCTTTCTTTGCCATTTTTGGATATTTTAGTTCGTATGCAGTTTGTGATGCTCCACAGATCTTCTGCTATGCATTTATTTCTCTTACATTATGTTGTCCTTGATATCTGTAGCAAAAATATGGAGAAACAGGTTATTGTTATAGAATGATGTTTCTGAACGATTGTATTGCTTCCGCTGAAGAAAATAGTCTGTTCCGTCTCTACGGTTAGAAGAATCCTGCGTCCATAGCAACACTTTGTTTTTCATGGCAACGGTATGTTACACTTAGCAGTCTTGAGTTTGCTGATATCAAGAAATAACACACCACATTCTACATTGGAATTCAACCCAGCCATGTAATAACATCAGCCTGTCGGGGGCTGTATTCACTATAACAACCGCCTCGCTCTACATTATCCCTTACTTAACATCATTCTATAACTATACTATAATTTAATAATAAATATAATTATACAATACAGTTTTACATTTCAGTTTCCTTATAATAAAAAGCATCAGATTGACAACACAATTAAAGATAAAGTGTTATAATCACCTTGTGATGAGCTGAAAGGCTCAATATCCACTGCAGCTCTGAGATCTGCTGATGTTTTGTTGGAGGTTGAGCATAAGCTTTATCAGCAGCAAAACCCATGACTGTGTCTCATGTTAACATCTGATCTGTACAAGCCCCTCTCCACCCTGTTTTTGTCTACACATGTTTTCTGAAAAGAAAAAGATCCTGAAAAGCTTTTTACAGCAAGAGGGTGCTCATATATATATATATATATATATATATATATATATATATATATATATATATATATATATATATTTTTTTTTTTTTTATATTTAAAATAATGCTGATATAATTAAATGGTGGCTAAAGACACAAATTAAAATGACGGAAATTAAATTCACACTTATTTCACAATATTTATAGCCTGGTTAAAACCAGACCATTCTCAGTTGTAACTGAGTTATAGTCTGGCAAAGCTCCATAGACAAATCATTTCCAAAGGGGCGTCACCAACGGACGTTGCTCAAATAGAGACAGAGCGCAACGCGTCATAATCTGAAGACCACGCCCACCAAGGGGGAAAACAAACCAAACGTCTCCATTGACTTTGCATTGCGAGAGGCTGCCTCCTTGTCATTTCTTGCTTCTAAGAAAAGACAGAATAATGCCTAAAAGCTGCTATGTGACAAGGTGTACAGCAAACAAGCTAAGATACCCAGAAATAAATTTTCATAAGCTGTCGACCCCAAAAAACGAGCGTTTGAGGACATCAAAGTGGATACAGGCTGGAACGAATGGGTAAATTGTGGGATCCTGACACTCAGTATGCACTAAAAGTACACCACGTGCGCAGTAAGTTAAACATTTGGTCACTGGTGAGTCAAATATCCAAATGTCAGTTGTATATATTATATTTCTGTAAGATAAACTATCCTGTGTCGCCGATTACGCTCTCCTCCAGCGTGCGTACGTTAGTTCTCAGAGTAATGAGACACGTGATGCTCTGTCTCAACTGCCTGTATCCACTTTTATGTCCTAAACGCTCGTTTTTTGGGGTCGAGAGCTAATAAAGACTTACTTCTGGGTTTTTTAGCTTGTTTGCTGTACACCTTGTCACACAGCAGCTTTTAGGCATTTTTCTGTCTTTTGTTAGAAGCAAGAAATGACAAGGAGGCAGCCTCTCGCAATGCAAAGTCAAAGTTGTTTCATGTAGTAAGCATTTACACTATAGGCTATAGGCCTACTCACTTTGTGCTTGATTTTATATTGTCTATTTTTCTAGTTTATTTTGTTTTACAGTATTTGTACCTCATTGTTCATATTTTTATTTTACGGAGCCCCTAAAGGAAGTGGTGGTGGAAATTATTATTTTATATATATATAGGCTATATATACAGTATATAATTGTTTTAACTGTTGTGAGAACACTTTCTGTTTAATGTCCCGCTGATTCAGCAGGACAGTGTATTTCTATGTATTTTTTTTATTTTTTATTTTTTTGAAAGTAGAAGCAAAGTTAATCAGGCTTTCAGCAGATGTGCTGTAAACATCTGGTCTGCATGTCTGATCTTGCCCAGATAAGAGATCAGTGTAGAGATGTTATCGGTTTTCAAGAAGCTTGCATGATAAACATGTTCAGTCAAAACACATTTCTCATTTTTCTGGAAAGTACAACATGAAATAAAGCAGCGTAATCAGCTGAGTTGGACCAAAGTGCTTTACAGTACAAATTCAACCGCTGGCAGTGTTTCAGAGCTCCGTACATTAACAATTGAACGGTTCAGTGTTTGAACTTGGACTCGATTTTCTTTTCTGTATTATACATTTTTAAGGCCTAACATGTAGTTTGTTGAGGGTTGATTTGTGAAGAAGGTCTACACGCCTGTGCATATTCAAACGCGCATACCTATCGACCAAACACGTGATGCGCATGCGCACGGCATCTGCGTTTTCGCAACTTCACTGTTACGCTAATTTCTATTATCACTGTAAAGCTGCTTTGAAACAATCCAATCGCTATATAAATGAAGGTGACTTGACTTGACTCAAGTATTAAGAAATGCAGTCAGTATTTGTCTCAAGGAGTTCAGTAAAGTTGGCATTATATTCAGATTCGAACTTTCCGGATCAATATTCGTGAGCTAAATGACTACTTACATTGAATTGTAAACTACTTATTTTTTATGTGCATAGTAATGTAGACAGCGAGCTACAACCCAGTTTTCCTCAAAACGAGCTTTATTAATATGAATATATCTCTATGAGAAGGCAGTTGAGAGACAAGTCCGAATAAGGGACCATGAAAAGTGCAAAACCCCAAAAACGTTACTACAAAAATAGTCATAAACTTCAATGTTAACACACTGTGGTGTAACCAAATTCAGTTTACACTTCAATGGTCTCCCACTGGTCAAACTTAAACACTTAGTTTGATAAAATGTGCTTTTCCACATTTTATATTATGAAAAATATTCAATAACTTCACTAACACACTAAATTCAGTTCACACATCACTGCTCTCCTGCTGGTTATACTACACTTAGTTTTTCAAGTAATAGCACATTAAAAAGTAGACCTATTCTTTACACAAATGATATTGGTATGCAGATAACATAATAGTTACAACTATGGCTTTTGCACGATAAATGCTTACTGAATTTGATGGCATTACACTGTGAAGTTATTGAATATTTTTCTAATAACGGTGAAGTTATTGGTTTCGTTTCATAAATAATTATATTATGAACATGTTTGTCATGATTCCTGTCTTGTGTGGACTTTTATGTCATTTCCTGTTCTGTGTCCTGGTTTGTAGTCCTTTGTAGTTTTTCTTGTTGATTAGTTCCTGATTGTTCCCAAGTGTGTGTTGTTTGCCAATCTTCCCACTCGTGTATATACAGTGTTTCTCATGCTCTTTATCCGGTTCCACCCCCCTTCAATTTAATTTTTTTTTTTTTTTTTTTTTTTTTTAAGGAAGGAAAGGTGAAAGAAAGAAAAGAAAATAAAACAATACAGATTCATCACCCAGGTGGATAAAATATTCAGTAGGTGGCGGTAATGCTCCTATGGAGTAAACGGCCAGATAACTAAAAGAAGAAGAAGAAGAAGTTCTTTATCCGGTGTTGTCCTTTGTTGGATGTTTCGTGTCAGGTCAGTTTCTGGATTTTCCTGTGTTTGGATTATGTTGTTCTGTGCCTGGTTTCTTGTTATGCTCTGTCTGGATTTGCTTTCTCACTGTTTTGTTAGTTAGTGATGGGAAACCGTAGCCTGGTAATACCAAATTCTGCTACTTCTCTTTGCTTCGTAGACAGAGTCTGGCATTGTCTGAAGTTTAAAATCATTGGTTACCCGTAAGCCAATCACATAACGTTTAGTTCTGGCGTGTGTTATGCGCCGGCTCAGCCGCATCTAACCTCCACTATAAATGCATGTATGATGCGAAAACAAAACCATTGAGCGAAATACCGGAGTGAACATGGCTATGCACGACTTTTGCAGATTATGTGAAGTAAATCTACGCATCCACGGTACAATCAGTGTCTACGTCACGGCTCTCAGCCCGCCCTCTGTTCGTTGATTGGCCCGGCTGTTTTCAGGCCGGAGAAAAACGGAAAGCTATGACGCGGTCTCAGACTGACTACAGAAGCGGAAGTACGAAGTCTGACGTAGTCAGGCTAGGGAAACCGACTGAAGCATTTCAAGCTTTCATCAAATTGTGCCAAAAAAAGGTTAATTACTCGAAGCTTTTGACACAATGCGCATTAGTGACATCTGGTGGTCACTATAGTTGTTTTCTCCACCATATCTAAATCACCACACGTGACCAAACAGAGCTTCGGAAGAAGTGTGGGATCAGTACAGTTCTCTCTAATCCATAACAACATTCTGGAGCAGTTGCTCATTATAATTTAAAGAGACAGGCACTGTCTTTATAGTGCAGCCATTATAAGGTAAATACTTGGACTCATACTGGTCCTCAATTAACACAAGCTTGCAAAAAACACACATTCAAATACTTCTTTACACTTATTTTATGCAGCACATACATAATAGCTTATTTGGCAAGTCTTTCCATTAAGTTGTTGAGACCCCACCCCGTGCCTCTCACATTTTTCTCTGTCATAAGCAAAATACGTTCACAGTTTCTTTAAAAAATGCATGGCCTCAGCAACCGAAGCACTGTGAAAACACACACAACTCACACATATATCACAACAACAATGTTTGAACAGTGACACTTAAGTTGGCAGTTCAAGCCTGAATTATGCTTTAAGCAATTCAAGCTTGCTTTCAAATCGAACATTTCACCATCCGGGCAGTCTATTTCATATTCAGCCATAAAACCTTTCACAGTGGTCTTTAATTTTCTACACAATTCTTCAACTTGTCTGATTCTCTTTATTAACTGCTGGCCACGACAGATCAGTCCATTTTGGGGAAGTTGAGTCTTAGCAGGAGATCTTCTCAAGCGCCTTCTCTTCCTTCTCGGCTTTGCAGACTTTCCTGGCGTGGTCTCTTTGCAGATGTTCAACTAAAAGATTGTCCATAAAAATCTCATTCTTGTCTGTCACATATTTTTTTTTATATCTCATTTCATTTGAACTTTCTTACGACTATTTATTACAAGACACCAGAGAAGATTAAACACTGTTGATCCTGAACATCATAAATACTCACAGTTTGGTTTTCCACTATTAATGCTGCTTTTTCTGACTAGAGTCTGCGGCTTTTTCTGTTTCAGCTCATTAGATCGTAACATTTTGTCCTTTTTCATCATTTTTCTCTTTCTCTATTGTCTGCACAGTAATTATTCTGCAGTTTGTGAAGCTCCATATATGTTCTCCCATTTGCTGATTTCTCGTAAATTCTGCATTGCATTATCTGTTTTAAAAATAAATGTATGTAGGTTCAATTTAGAATTAAAGTGAATTTTAAATTTTGTTAATGTTTGGTGTGCAACACAGGTTTACAATTCAGTTTCACTAATATAAATCAAAATGTTCAGATTTAAATAAATAAATACAAATATTTTCACAGAACAATTAAAGAAAGTGTTTATTCACCTTGTGATGAACTGAAAAGATGAAATCCAGCGCAGCTCTGAGAGTTCAGACACTCAGGAAGGCCTTTATATGTGTAGGGAAACATGACATCTTTAGTTGTAAACTCCTCCTCCTGACTTGTATAAGGTTTTAATAGTGGATTGTGTTGTATTTTCCACCTGTTTGGTTGAATTGGTGCGACAATTCACCTCTATAATCATCATACTGATCTGTAAAAGCAAGGTTTTTGTTTCTAGGGCTCCATCAATGTGTTTTTCAATACTTGATCGATCTTAATATCTAGAGAGACAGTGGCTGATTTAATGCTGATATGATCATTTAATCATAGCAAATGATAGAAATAAGTTCAACACCTATTTTTCACAATATTTACTCAATTCACAAATATAAAATCCTGTGATGGCCAAGCGTTCATTTGTCAGATTTTCACATACGAAATGCATATATTTAAAAGTACAATTTCTTTGCCATGCTGGGTCAGAGACGACAGTCTAGCGCATGTTGATATAGAAAACAATTTAAAAATAAAACGCAAAAACGTTATATCCTGTTGTTGATCAGTATCAGAAGGTTTCTGTCAGTCTGCAGGTTTCAACAAAGTGTTATAATCATAGCAACCATAATCGTAGTAAAATATTTCAATCACAATAAACAGGTAATGTAAACATTATTAACAGGCATATTTCACTCTGACTAAAGTGTGCACATCTATGGACTGCACAGTTTATGCACACAACATTGTGCAGCATGAATTTACTGTAATGCATTCGAAAATATCAAAATAGAGACATTTTTGTGCACGTCCCTGAAAATTTTTTTGCGGTGTTCATCCACAATTTTTAGGGAATAATGGAAATAACATGTAAATGGGAATGAAGAAGTTTGCTTGTGTCATACTATGTTTAATCTTGCCATCATATGTTATGGGAAATGTCCTACTTCTCTCTTCTGAAGTTATCATTTTGAGTTTGTCATGTCCCAGTGCTTTGTTGTTGGCAAGAACAGGAATCATGGAGAACACCAGGTTTATTCTTGCCTTTTTATTGGGAAAATCTCAATAAAGCAATATAAACATTCACAGCTCTATCTAGAAAGTCAGCTTGTTGGCGAATCTGGAATTTCTGTCAAATACATGCTATTTTAGCTTGGTGTAAAACATACAATAAGCTTTAAATAGTTATTCATAAATGTTAATATGCTCTACTATAACGACAGGATAAGGTGATGCAGCGGTTGTGGAAAAACTAATAAAGAACCGCAAAGCATCAATCGTTCTCCCCTCCGTCCAACTCGGAAACTCGGGTATCTAAAGGTTTCCCAGTGGTAAATAAGACTGGGAGTTCATGTACAATTTTAACTAGGAAACCCTTATTTATGATAATTCCAATAGTATCTGAAGCATTAGTCCTGATTATTGAATATAATCGCATTATTGGTGCACATGTAAACTTACTCAGTGATTCAACGATTTGATGAGGTAATAATAAAACTGTTCAGCAAAATTGACAATGCATGTCTAACTTGTATGTATGTATGTATGTATGTACAGTATGCATGTATGCATGTACCAAGAGCTCCTGAAAAAAACACAACAAATTTCTCGTCTGTTTGCACACACTTGGCGAAGAAAGCTCATTATGATTCTGAACTGTATAACTTTGCCCAGTTTACAGTGGGTCAAAGCTTCACACAATATGGCTGTTCTTGTTTTTTGCTTGTGTTTTTTTGCCTTTTATTTGTGTGCATGCATGAGAGTCCCGTGGGCCGGTCATTACAGACTCGAGGAATCTTGTGAGCAGTTATTCAAGACTTGCAACACTGTAACTCATGTCACACTCCCACCTCCTTATATTTACATTTTTGGCAGACACTTTTATCCAAAGCGACTTACATTGCATTTCAAGCTACACATTTACATTCTTATCAGTCCTTGCTTTCCCTGGGAATTGAACCCATGACCTTGGTTTTGCAAGCGCCAATTTTGCAATTTTGTGTCTTTCACTATAAACCGCTGTAATTTGGAGCGAGAGGTACAGGCGGAGGGGCTTTATGGCATCGGATAGTAAATGTCACTTTCCTCACAGCTGATTGGCCCAGTTTTGGTCTGCGATGGCTAACCCAGAATAAAACCTGGTCCAGAGCAAGTTAGCCGTGTAGCGTAAGATACCATGATGATGAAACCCGCTAAACACCAATCCACCTTCTTGAGCCCAGAAAACATTTGCTCAAACTAATGTCAACTTACAAACTGTTTCATGCAAAAGGTCACAAAAAGATTTCGGAACCTGAAAGGGACTTGCACAATGAAACTAAACCTAAATAGAACAATGTATGTTCTGCTTTTAGTTTCATTGTGTTTTGTTTGCTTATTTTCCATAGTTTATAATTCTGTTTTTTTTTTCTTTTTTTTTTTGCAATGATACAAAGCCTGTGTATTTAAGCTTTCAGTAAATTCAGTTGTTTGTTCATTCTCGTTCATGTTGTTGTTTTAGTGTGGATTTCTTGAACCAACTAAAATTTCAAAACCATAATGCCATTTATCAAGAAGCACACCCATTTCCCTAAACTATAAACACTATTCCTGTTTTGACACATATGAGTCAGATTTGTTGAACATGTTGTCATTTAGAAAGCATAGCATTCAATATTGTTCACTCAAGTTAGCACAGCTTCAGCTCAGTTAGCACACAATTACCCAGGTGGAAACACTAAGAGTCGAAACTGATCACACACCAGTCAGATCCTTCAATAGAGAGTGTTAAAGGGCCCAAATCGGAGGAGGAGGAGGAGGAGGAGGAGGAGGAGGAGGAGGAGGAGGAGATGATCTACTCTAGTTGCCCATGTCTTTATCAGTGGTGTGACTATGAGGGAGGCTCGGCTACGAGTAAGGCCAAATTTGAGTTGCTTCACCATCGCCTCGAGAACCTTCATGGAGGAGTGATGGCAAACACAATTCTATCACTGAATAAAAGACAAGCATTTCCAATAGTCTTTGATGAGGTTTATTTTCTTGCAAGAAAAGGCCAGCAGTCGTACAGTCACACAGAGTGACACAGAGTGTGACAGTGAAGGAAGGGCATCCTTCCTCCTTTATAGTCTTGACTCCCAGAATGTTATCTCTCTAGGCCAATGATGGTATTTCAACCATATGTGGAACATTCTTAGACTTGTTCATCATATTGTCTCCTTGAGTGGATGCCCTCCTGTCACGTACCAACACTCTTTACCATTCCAGTACAATTCTGTCACAGTGTCTGGTTTGAGTTCCCTGGGTCACCACTAGATGTCCTCCTTCCCCACGGTGTCTGTCACATTCTGAACTACATTCCCCACGATCCTTGTTCTTCATTGCACTCAGCTGTCCCTTGTAACTAATCATTGCACTCAGCCAATTCCCCATTAGCATTGTAATTTCCCTGTGTATATAACCCTGTCTGTTTTAGTATGTGTCACGGAGTCCTTGTTATTTGTCACACCACTTTTGAGGTCTGTTTCTGCTCTGTCTTTTGCCTGTTTATTGTTTTGTGTTTTCGGATTGTTTTTGGATTTTGACCCCTGCCTGAACTGTTATGAGTTACGGATTTCCCAAATAAACATACTGCGATTGGATCCCCTGTTTCCTGTGTGTGGTTTCGTGACACAATTCCATATTAGAATAAGGTTTGTGTGTGCTCTTTTACTGTCATATGATGGTCACACGCATCTTAAGTAAATATATATAAAATAAAATAAATTAGAGGAGAGAGTAAAAAAAAAAGAAGAAGAGTAAAACAGGGATTTTTAGTACATACAACTAAACCGATTGGAAAACTGGATAGGCCTTTCCGGCCCAGTACTAAAGTGGTTTGAATCCTACTTAAAGAATAGAAACTACTATGTGTCCATAGGTACTTTTGCATCTGAGCACATAAGTATGACGTGTGGAGTTCCCCAAGGTTCCATCCTGGGACCTCTACTCATCAATATCTACATGCTTCCGCTAGCTAAAGTTATGGAAAACAACAACATCAGCTATCACAGCTATGCGGACGACACGCAAGTCTACATAACTTTGTCACCTGGAGACTACAGGCCAATACAAGAACTGTCCATCTTCAAACTCCCGCTGTAATGACGTATAGTTTCTCTAACTGTCCAATGACAGTGCGTGTTACATTTACAAGTGGGAGAGATGGTTTAGCACTTCAAATTGAGGCGAAAGTTGATTGGTTGCTCCCACGTGTGTACTGTTTTTGTCAAAGATTCAGAATGATGATCAAAACACAGATGGAGTAGATCGAGTTCATCAACACCTCAAAGCTTCACAGTCAACCTTTCATTCAGTAACATTAGGCAGATTTGATTTATATGCTGATGAATGTTGATGATCGCATTACAGAGAAAACATGACTTGAAGGAAAATCCCATCCATGCTGGAGAAGTGTTGTGTCATACGCAATGGTGGGGGAAAGTAAAGTACATTTGAAGTAAATTCCTGTGTACACTACCAGTGGACTACACAAAAATTCACATACTCAGAATTAGGAATATATGTTTTCTTTATAAACCAATATTTTAAAACGATGTTAGTTTATAAGGCAGTATGTAAAACTGTATTAAAAAAAGTATTTTAAAGCCACAATATGTAAGATTCTTGATTTAAAATTCCAAAAACCACTAGAACTATGTTGAATATTTTGTTGACTTGTGTATCCCACAATTTATCAACAAAAAACAAATCATTGTTATACTATAGCTCAACGCGGTTAGTCTTCTTTGTTTTCTTGATTTACCGTGAGCCACGTGTTTGTATCTCAGAGACAACCCTGTTTTGTCAAGTGACTAACAGCATAATCAGAAAGAGCTTTATTTGTAGGAGCAGTAATACAACATTTTCTCCACCACACAGTGGGACATCTTCTGCTTGGAGACAGCCTTTCCCTTCTGCTGGCCTCCGTAACAGACGAAGAGCTGGTCTGAGATCCTGAAGTTCTGCGTAACAGACGAAGAGCTGGTCTGAGGTCCTGAAGTTCTGCGTAACAGACGAAGAGCTGGTCTGAGATCCTGAAGTTCTGCGTAACAGACGAAGAGCTAGTCTGAGATCCTGAAGTTCTGCGTTCGGTCCACGTACAGTCGCAGAGCGCGAACAGGACAGAGTTGGGTCAGCCTCCTCCACAGGCAGCACTTGCAGGTTCACCACCTGGTCCCTTAAAACCCCTTAAAGGGGTGATATAATGCCCCTTTCACAATATATAAAATAAGTCTCTGATGTCCCCAGAGTGTGTATGTGAAGTTTTAGCTCAAAATACCCCACAGATATTTTTATATAGCATGTTAAAGTTGTCACTTTTTGAGGGTGAGCAAAAACGCACCGTTTTTTGTGTCTGTCCCTTTAAATGTAAATGAGCTGCTGCTCCCGGCACAGGGGGCGGAGCTTCAACAGCTTGTGTCCTTTTACCTCTCACACACATGCACTGAAAATTTCAAAAACTTTTAGCCTTTTATATTCAAACCGGAGTCAGACAAAGATGGAGAGACTCAAGTCTCTCTGTGACAACATGGTTATGTTAGTTGATGAATTTATATTGCTGATGTAGAGTTAACTGTCTTCTAGTCATTGATTAGCATATTCTGTCATGATAATCTATCAATCGTGTTCCGGGGGCGGGGTTTATGTAAATTCTAGGTTTGGTGATGTCACTAACCCGTGAGGAAGCTCGTGTAGTCTCTACCAGCCGTTTGTTGTAGTCCTTACATTTCCAATTTCTTTAAAAGCAAATATCTCCCTTTGCTTTGAACTTTGAGCGTTGTAACTTTGCAGATGTTGTTTATGCTCAAACAGCAACATTACACACTAACTAAAGTTAGAAAAGTCAAATCATATTCAACCATCCCTTTAAGTGCCCCCCCCCCCCCCCCCTTTATTGTTTTAAAGAAGACATTTGGCAGATTTTTGTTTAAGACAAAAAAACAAAAACAAAAAAACAGAGATGACAAATGAACATAAGTAAAACATTTATTTTTGCATATATGGTTAAAGCTCCAATATGTAACAATTTTGTAATAAGATTTCCGAAAATAACTTGCACAGTGTGATATATTTCCTCCAGTTGTGTACTTACAATATCTCAAAAGTCTCCAAAGATTTTTTATTTCAGAGAAATTCCGATTTTAAATAACTGTCCGTCCCGGAAAAGAAATGTCGCCTCTCAGTGACGCAATGTCCGCTCTATCCTTTTTTTCCAGTGTGGACCATGTGATATTACACCACACCGGAATATCACATGGTCAAATGCGGAAGTGGTGGTTATAGGGTTATAGCCATAGACTGTATGGTTATAGCTGTTATGGATCACGATTACTCTTTGGCGAGTATTGAAGTGCCAACAAAACGAAAGCGTCCATATTCGGAGACACGCAGACTGTGTGACAAACGGAGGAATAAAACCCGGATAAATATCGGCCAGGCGTTTTCGAGATGGAGAGAGCTGCGCGACAATCTTGGACTTGACAGAGACTCTGCTCTCGCGAGTGTATTGATAGACAGGTAAGCAAATCATTTTTTTTATTGTACAAGTAACGTAATAGTTACAGTAAAGATGATTTTAATAGATATGAATTAATGACAAATAGCTGTAAGTTGTAACGGGATAATATAGCATAACATTTCACGTTCCTTGCAGTTCATTAATTATGATGACATAAAATAATACGATCAGACATACAGGTAATACAAAAACGAATAAATTACCTCATCCGTGATCATGATTCATTAATTCCATTTAGATACATCGCTAGATGGTGAAAACGCATTAAAAACGACATCTCCCATCGTCACCTCCTTCATAGCGTCATCAAGCTTCGCCTTTGTTATTGTTGGAAACTGCGCCCTCTTGTGGTCAATTTTTTTTACATATTGGAGCTTTAAGTAAATGTTCAGTATCTACCAAAGATTTCTGAATTTTGGCGCAATTTTTTCTCTATATAGTGTTGATATGGCAACTAGTAAGTTTCGTCATGTTGGCATGGAAGTATTTAAACCATGTGTATTACAACTAGCCCTGTGTTAGTGTATGTCCCGCTCTCCTCTATTGTATATAGTGCTCAGTTCACAGATGTATGAAGCATAAATGCTGTAGAGAACAGGTCATAACATGCTGCATATTTCAATGAAAACACTTGCTTTTATGACTTAATTGTTCCATGATTTTTACCTATTTTCTTAGGAGATCGTGGTTTGTTTTCTGGGCCTCTGGTAAGAACACTTCACTTTACACTGTTTCGTTTCTAACTGTATCAAACACACACAACTGAAAGAAAAGCAGGGTTTACAAAGTTAAATTGACTTACACTAAAAGCTAAACCCATGAGTAGCCTACAGAAAAAAACTAAACTCTGTGTAAATTAGGGTGTTCAAACCTTAAAAAAATATTCTAATCTTCAATAAATATGAAAGCAGCAGCAGAGCGTTACTTTCATAATGCTTTCTAAAAAATAATAGCAAAATATTTTTGGATGATTTCTATGAAACACTCAAACATGTTATGGGTCATGCGCTCACATATTGTTTTCAAAATATAGAATTATGATCATATTAAGATCTTACGGATGGACAGACAACAATATGAGATTTGTTAAAAAAGTTATGATTAATGTAATATGCACATTGCCGTTGTCTGCACTGATTCAGACAATTGATTATATATAGTCTCAGCCAAACAATGCAATCTTAAAGGGATAGTTCGCTCAAAAATGATATTTAAGCCATGATTTACTCACCCTAAAGCCGTTCGAGATGCATATGTCAATCTTTTTTCAGACGAACACATTTTCAGTTATTTTAGAAAATGTCTTCGATCTTTCAGTGGTTATAATGTAAAGCAATGGGGTCCAGCTGATTCAAGTCGCAAAATGTGCATGCATCCTTCACAAAAATAATCCATCCGGCTCCAGGGGGATAAACGAAGGCCTTCTGAGGGTAATCCGTGCAGTTTTGTCGTAAAAATATACATATTTAAAACTTTATAAACGAAAATAACTGGCTTCCGGTGGCGGTCGGTGCGCGTTCATGGAGATGAATGACGTCGTGACGTAGAGCGAACGTAGAGTTTTGTTTTGCTCTGCTCTCTGGCTGCGCTGTCACGCTCGGTCTACGTCACGACGCTTCCTGCGGTACGTCCTACGTCATATGCCAGCAACCATCTTCATGAACGCGCACCGACCGCCACCGGAAGCCAGTTATTTTCTTTTATAAAGTTTTAAATATGTATATTTTTACGACAAAACTGCACGGATTACCCTCAGAAGGCCTTCGTTTATCCCCCTGGAGCCGGATGGATTATTTTTGTGAAGGATGCAGGCACATTTTGCGACTTGAATCAGCTGGACCCCATTGCTTCACATTATAACCACTGAAAGATCTAAGACATTTTCTAAAATAACTGAAAATGTGTTTGTCTGAAAAAAGATTGAAATATGCATCTCGAACGGCTTGAGGGTGAGTAAATCATGGCTTAAATATCATTTTTTGGCGAACTATCCCTTTAACAGGTCAGAAAGGTTTTTTAGTTTTCTGTTGTGTGTTTTTCATGCTTAAAGACACGCCTACTTGTATAAGAAATAACTGAGTTTAACATGCAGAACAGTTTTGTGTGAATTCTAAACAAATTAAAATTCCATTTTCATCATGTTTTTGTATATCTGTTGAGTAACAAATGAACACAAACCACACTAAAACCATAATGAAATACATAAACTACAGTCTCTGATGAACATTTTTGCTAATTTGTGTTTCGTAATTGTTTTGCTTTAGAAACTTCACTGAGAAGCTGTTAAAACTCTAAAACAAATGAAATACACACATTATGAGAAGGATGTTTTTTATTCTTTGGACAGTATTTCATAAATCAGTGTCAATGAACAGGCGGTTTCGTCATGTAGACAACATGTTAAATTATCTTTTCTTCCCATGACAATAATTGAAAAATCTCAGAGTAAAAAAAAAAAAAAGAAAAAGGTATATATATATATTTATTTATACTGTATATATACATCAATTACAAATGTTAACATTGCATTTTCAGTTATATTTTTAGATATTTTTCAGTAATAGGCAATGTCAGAATAAAAATCATAAAAGTGCATCTATCCATCATAAAAGTGCATCTATCCATGCACTTTTATGATGGACAGACGAACTTTTATGATGGACAGACGCACTTTTATGATGGATTCACTCATCATAAATTCACTCAGTCCATTCACTGCCATTATAAAGCTTGGAAGAGCCAGACATTAATATATAGTAGCATAGAGCAAAAACATCAATTACATCACTGATTACTGATTACTGTAAATGTCAGATTCAGATCAGATTAATTAAAAAACATGTACTGTATGAAATGTACTTATAAATATAATATCCATATAAATATAATATCCATTTATACACATTCATCTTATATTCTGATAGAATATATGATGAATTTTTATGAATGGATTTTACATTTATATAGTATATTCTGTAACAGTGCATTTCTTAACCATAGGCTTGATATTTTTTTATATTACATGAATCTGTATTATAATAAATAATAATGCAAAAATATAACATAAACATTGTTTAATCAACGACGATGATGGAGAATATTTTGCTGCTTCGATTATTAGAACTGCTGCTTCCTAAGAGAAAAGAGAAAAAACATTCTCAGATGTAGTATAACACAAACAAAGATCAATATGACATATTTGTGCATAATTTCTTCTCAGTTATAACTCTATTTGGTTGCCTTTCGAGGGAACTCAATACTGCGTCAGTCGCTGATGCTATGGGGATGCATCCCATGGAAACCGGTGTCTGAAGCACATGTGAAATCGCGCCATAAATTTAATCGCACAATAATCTTATAAAGATAAGAGCTGTGTTCTTGTTTGATTCTCTCTCGAGGGATGAGATTCAAGTATTTGCACTGAGGGAAATCTGCTTTTGAGGGAGCTGAAAGCATTTTATTGTGATTCATTGCATTCGCTAGCCGGGATGCTAGCCGAACTTAGCCCCGCCAACAACATTTGAGGTCGGGAAGTTCAGTCTGGACTTGATCTGTTGTGGAGCTATTATGATTGGTTGGCTATTATGGATAGCTGTGATTGGTTGTAGGTCTATCCAATTGAGTGCAGAGGCATTTTCCTTCCTGGTTCAGTTGAAACACGCCTCATAATCACAGCCCAATGGAGCAGATCAGACTCATTCTGACTAGAATCTGAGTATGACGACGTCAGGCTAGTCATTCGCTGTGTGTAGCTCCGCCCTGGTTTGACTCTCTCTTGACGAATGAGAGTGGAGCATCTGCACTTGGCGGTTTGGGTATCAACAGTGGAGATTGTATGCAGAGCATGGGGAGGAGTTCCTCTGCTGTTAGCTCCATTGCTCTCAAGTCCCATTTTTAGATTTGGAAGTTTGCCCTACGAATTCTTCCAATTAAATATCAATATTAATTAAACATCAATGCTCAGGAAGTCTGTGGCTCTGCGGCCAATTCCAACCTGGCTTAGATTATATTATGTGCAGAGAAAGTTGAGGCGGATGCTTTTAATAATCCACATGGGTGGGTAAGGTGGGTAAGAATGTGTTTTAGAAAAAGCTGATGTTTTTATATCACTTCCATCAGGTGTTTGTGTAAACATAGTCACTATATTTGCACACTTTCTAAAGTTTGCAAGGAATGGGCAGATGGATAGAATGAAGTGGACTACACTTATCACTGTTATTGAAAAAAATTATATTGCAATATATATATTGACATTGAATTATTGCCCAGCCCTAAGTGGACTACACCCACTGTTGCCCCTCCATGATGGGATGTGATAGTGCAGTATAGCACACTTCCTCAGTGAACTTGTGGCTGTAATATCGTCCTGACAGATATCCTTATGAGTGTAGAACTGGACAGGGGAGGTTGAATGTGGTTTATGTCCACTCTTCACTTGTTGTCCTCCCCAATTAAAGCTTTTACTCTACTAAAGCATAAAATACCATAATATGTTTGCAGATATTTAGGAAACATGCTGAGTTCACATACACGTTTCTCTGAAAAATATGTTAGGATGTAGGTTTTTGTTTTGGTGTGTGTGTGTGTGTGTGTGTGTGTGTGAGATCTCGCCCACTGCCAGTTCACCCAGTAGTGTTTCGACACACAGAGATGCCAGTTGGCAGGAAACACATTGCACATGTTGTCAGTTGGTGGGAAACACAGCTGGGTCAGAGATCGCAGAGTCCACTCAACCTAAAAAGCCTCAGTATCCATCTAAAAATCTCTATGAACGAGAGCATATTAAACGAGGATAAATCATCTTGCAGTGTAATTCTCCTCGGCTTCACTGTTAATTGCACTCGTTCCTCTTGCGTGTCCTCAAACTGGCAACTGGTGTGAGCGAGCTCGACCTGAACTCACCCCCTCTCTTCTGTACACACACACACACACACACACACACACACACACACACACACTCACTCTCTCTCTCTCTCTCTCTCTCTCTCTCTCTCTCTCTCTCTCTCTCTTTCTCTCTCTCTCTCTCTCACTCACACACACACACACACACACACTCACAAACACACACTCACTCTCTCTCTCATACACACACACTCTTACTCTCTCTCTCTCTCTCTCTCTCTCTCTCTCTCTCTCTCTCTCTCTCTCACTCACACACACACACACACACACTCTCTCTCTCTCATACACACACACTCTTACTCTCTCTCTCTCTCTCTCTCTCTCTCTCTCTCTCTCTCTCTCACTCACTCACACACACACACACACACACTCTGGGTTCCACAGGACGCGTCCACATAGCATCAAACGCAGTGTTGAGTTAAAAAGGACCCAGGGGTTCATGCGTAACCCTGAGATGTTTCTGTGTGTGTAAATCTCTCACCTTGTTTGTGACTCTTCTGAAACTCTCCACTGTCAGAAACTGGGAATGAAAAACACAACAATTGGATTATTGTACTCATGTGTAGCTCAAACAGCAGAGCATGTGACGGATTACATTCCTACTGAATGAAAGAACTCATTCATGAATCAGAGCTGAAAGCATCTGCCAAATGCAGCTGTGGAAATAATTTTACATACAGCTTACAGATTCAACAAAATGTGCAGAAATGAACAAATTTAAAAAAAGAGGGATATATAAATATATATTGTATGAATATCATAAATATTGTATGATGTTGTCTTATCATGAAAAAGCATAACACATTATAGAGGTTTACATCCTAAAGACAATTTTAATTTCACACACATCTTATGTGGTTTTGTGTTATTAATGATATAATGATTAATGATAAAAATGCATATATATAGTGTATACTTTTTTCTTGATTTACCCTGAAAAAATGGAAGTGAAATGTGACAACATGTCCCATTGGTGGGGTTCATGACCATATTAAATATAGTAAATATACACTAAGTTTCGTCATGTGTGGAAATTTTATAGTAAGTAGAATAATATAATGTGTTACTCTTTTGTTTCAGTGTAGTTATTCATTAATGACAGAATAGTAGGCTATACTTTTCCTATAAAGTTCATGTATCGTGAATGAAAAGGCACAGTTTAGAATTGATTTGACTCCAGAGAAATTGCATTGATGATGAAATATAAAATAAATCATAAAAATCATAAATACTCACAGTTTGGTTTTCCACTATTAATGCTGTTTTTTCTGACTAGTCTCAGCGTCTTTTTCGGCTCATTAGATAGTAACTTTTTGTCCTTTTTGTTCACCATTGTTCTCTTTCTCTCTTGTGCATATGTTTAATTATCCTGCAGTCTGTGAAGCTCCATAAATGTTCTCTAGTGCATCCGATTACACTCTACCTATAATCTGTTTAAAAAGTTTAAAATGTAATTATTTTATTTTAGTTGTTGTGCTGCAGGTCTAAAGTACATTTCAGTTTCACTATAATACAAAAAACATAAATGTCCATATTTAAATGTAATAATTAATAAACATATCTTTACTAAATAATTAAAGACAAAGTGTTATATTCACCTTGTGATGATCTGAAAAGAGGGAATCTCGACCACAGTTCTGAACTGACTGAAGTTCCTCCGTAGCCTATCCCACGCTGACAGTGTTGCCAGATTGGGACGGTGATTTCCAGCCCAAAAGCTCACGAAACCCGCCCACTACAAGAAAAAAACGCCCAAAATGTTATGGCCAAAATAATATGAGATAATTTTGGACCATGTCAATGACGTCATTCAAGGTTTATTAGCACAATTTGTATTTCCTTAAAACAAAATAACGATGATAAAACAATAAATAAATAACTTTTCCAGGAAAACAGATCAAAACAGGAATGAACCGATGACTTTAACCCTCGGAAGTACACACTATAGAACATAACGCAGAATTTAGCCGTCAAACTCATTTATCGTTGATTCAAACCTTTTTCAGCAGCTGTCAGGGATGAGTAGGCTAGAGTGCAGTCCAGACGGTGTAAAAGTGGCAGATATGGTTAGGCTAGTGTGCACATGAGCATGGACAGGAGTCGTTCCATATTTCAATTCAAGTCATTCAACTGTGCTCTCCTCTCAGAGTCACCATCGATATCTCCCACATGTTGAGTTGCTCACTATCTCAATCTTCACTCTCACACTATCTCACTATCTACTGTAGATACAACCAGTAGCACGGGAAGGAGGGAAGGAGGAAAGGAGGAAAGGAGGGAAGGAGAGGGGGGAGGGGGGGCACCCTCGTCATAGCATCTGTGGACATAATATTGTACTTAAAAACGTGAAATAAAAATAAAATAAATGGACAGCGTTAACTAACGCTCTTATGCCTAATGTAGTGAGTATTCAAGCTACGGAGAAAATTAAATCAAGTTTAAATTTGTCATGCTTTGTTCCCATAGAGGGTCGCTCGCTCAACCCAGGTACTGCTGGTACCAAAACATGTGGAATAAGGGCTGCCTCCGAATAAAGTTTTTTCTAGTCGACTAGTAGTTGTTCATTTAAGCCATTAGTGGACAAATCGCCCCTTTATATTAATTCAGTTAAATAGGCTATAGGATAATGAGCGTTTACATAGCCGCACTCAGGCGCACGACCGCACGCATAAAGCTTGCAACGAACCGGCAAAAGTTTGAATGCGTCAGAAATAGCAAGGAAACATTTAATTGTTTATTAATAAACTGGTGTTTTCTGTGTCGCTGCAAAGATGAAGTTGACGATGCGGACTTGACATGAACGTCATATGCACATGCCTAAGACTTTTGCACAGTAGGTACTGTATATATTATTAAAAGAAGAATGTAGTCACAATTCACTTAATAACCAAGGAGGATCATGCCACAAACAGCTGATGAGGAATTTGTATTTAATTATTTATTGGGGTATCATGAAAAAGAAAACACTCTAATAAGGGGCGTGGCTTTGAGTAAGATGGCTGCAACTGTTTCTCTCTGCTCAAAGGCCTGATGAAATCCATTAAAATCATCAAATTGCACTGACATCCAACAAAAGTCAAGACTGTTTGGAGTACAATGGCTAATACTGCAAAAATAGCAACTGAAATGGCGGAAATTAAAAATTCCCTGAATTTTATGTCAAAGGAAATAAGTGAAGTGGTGGAACAACAAAGAAAACTGACAGGCCTCATGGAGGAGATCAGGCAACTAAAAACTATTATCCAACAGAAGGATGAACGTATTGAGCTCCTGGAACAAAGGGTGGATGACTTGGAACAGTATTCCAGAGCTGATGACCTTGTAATCACCGGCCTAGAGACTAGGCATCAAAGTTATGCCCGGGCTACAGGCCCATCTGGTGACCAACAAGGTGAGGATGCACCATCTGAGGAGCTTGAAACCCTGGAGCAACAAGTGGTGCGCTTCATGAAGAGTAAAACCATTCCTCTGGACAGTCAGCAAATTTCAGCATGTCATATTCTTCCAAGTAAGGACAAAAAAAATAAACCTAAAATCATTGTCAAGTTTGCAAGTAGAAAGTATAAGGTGGAAATCCTGAAGGAAGCTAAGAAACTTAAAGGCACCGGAGTGTATTTAAATGAGCACTTGACAAAGAAAAATGCAGAAATTGCTTGGACCAGTCGTACCATGAAAAAGGAAAATAAAATTCAATCAACTTGGACCAGGAATGGAAAAGTTTTCATCCGGACGAATGGACCTCCGGAACAAGCCAAGGTGATTATGGTGAGAAAAATGAAGGACCTGGATCTGTACAAATGACAATAGTGAGTGCATCATTCCTTTTTTCTGCTTGATTATTGGATCTCTTATAAGGAACTCATGACTCTCTCATTTAAGACTGAAGCCTTTGCAAGTGTTGATTATATAGAACGTGATACATATGATTTTGAAAATAATGTGGATCCAGAAATTAATTTATTTAATCATATTAGGGACTCATGTCAGTATTTCACTGAGGAACAACTTGATGAGGTACAAATTGAACAGGCATTTTCTTTTATTCATTTCAATTGTAGAAGTCTATCAAAACATTTTTCTGAAATCAAACATTTTTTGGAGACATTTAAAGGAAGATTTAAGTTAATTGCTTTATCTGAAACATGGATAAAGAAAGGCAAGGAGGTTGATCTGAAATTAAAGGACTATGATTTATATGTCACCAACAGAGTCAATAGGACTAGAGGGGGAGTGGCCCTCTATATCTATAATGAATTGAAATGTAGACCAGTTAAATGCATGACAACAGCCATTAATGATTTAATGGAAAGTGTAGCTGTAGAAATAGAATTAGAACAAAATAGGAATATTGTTGTTGCATGTGTATATAGAAAACCAGGATCAAAAGTGGAAACCTTCATGGATAAATTAGAAGCAATGATTCATGGTCTAAATAACAAACGAAATCTCGTAATTTGTGGAGATTATAATATTGATCTTCTAAAGGTAGATTCACATATACAAAACTCAGATTTTTTAGAGATATTATATAAAAATGGGCTGTATCCATTAATAACGAAGCCTAGCAGAATAACCACAACTAGTGCAACTTTAATAGACAATATCTTTACAAATGTTTTGGAGAATTACATTACTAGTGGGTTGGTAATAAACGATATAAGCGACCATCTGCCTATATTTGCAATATTTGACTATAAATTGTCTAAAAAAACAGTATACCATCAAATATACAAAAGAAAAAGGAGTGCTGATCATATTAATAAGTTTAGGAATGATTTATTCAAACAAGAGTGGAAAGAGGTGTACACAGATGATGTAAACAATGCTTATAATTCTTTTCTTAAATGTTATCTTACTCTGTATAATAAGCACTGTCCTGAGATCCTATGCAGATCCAAACAAAGGCAAAATAGTAAACCTCGGATAACAAACGGATTAAAAAATGCCTCTAAAAAGAAAAACAGACTTTATAAGGAGTTTATTAAATCAAGAACAGAGAATGCAGAAAAACGCTATAAGAAATACAAAAATAAGTTGACTAATATATTGAGACAAGCAAAAAAGGACTATTATAATAGAATGTTGCATGAAGATGGAAATCACAGACGGCCGTATGATTTTAAACATCAAATAGTAAGAACAAATTTGAAACAAATGTGTTTGTCTGTTGCTGGAGTAAAAGCATGGAATTCTTTAAGGAAAGATTTAAAAAGCTGCAAAAATATTATGGAATTTAAAAGGAGTTATAAAAAGAAACAACTTGAATTATATCAAACTGAATTTTGATTTTGTTTGTAAGTGATCATTGTAAAATGTTTAAATAAATATCAGATATGTTGGAGTTTGGGTGATGGTGGAGGGAATAATGCTAATGCCATCTACTATTTATGTTAATATATGTTGGGTGATGCTAATGTCATCTATTATTTATGTTAATAAATTTTGGGTGGTGGTGGAGGGAACAATGCTAATGCCATCATTCTACTATTTATGTTTAGAAAGGGGGCAGATAAATATAAGAATATTATTCTTCCATCTGCTCCTTTCTGATCATGGATCAAATGAATTGTATGTGCCTTGGACAAATAATGCATTTTCATGAAAGGAATAAAAATAGAAATGAAATGAAAATGAAAATAATCTATACAGTAATAGCCTAATAATATAACCATTCACTGAAAACCATTGAACCACATAAACATTCACCATGCTATCAGTCTTTTAGATGCAATATGTATCCCCAAATATGGCGTCAATGCTTTTGACATTTTGTCAACATCCGACGCACAAGGCACCCTTTAGCGTCAATATGAGACGCGGAAAAAAATGGGCCAGAAGGCGCCTCCTAGCGGTCTAACCCTAAACCTACCCCAGACCTAAATCCTACCCTAAATCTACCCAAAATCCACGTCTCATATTGACGCTAAAGGGTGCCTTGTGCGTCGGATGTTGACAAAATGTCAAAAGCGTCAGTTATATGACGCCCTAGGATGAGACTGCGTTGCCTTAATATCATCCTCATGTGAGGGACACCATCCTAAAACGTAAAAGGCATCTTATAAACACGCAGTTTTATGTCATGAAAATAATTGTCACCATCCAACACTACATTTCCCTGCAGGAAATCCCCAGGCTATACACAGATGCAATCACCTGAAAATTAATCACCACCTGCTGTCACCATCACCACTTGTAAGCGCTTATCCTCGTTCCTTGTTCCTCTCTGTGCGATTGATCTACAATGAGAAAATGTTCTGCCCAACTTAAAAACTCAGGTATCAAAATTTTCTCAGTTTTTAGTAGTTAATATGACTTAAGTTCATGTCCAATTTTGAGCTAGGAAACTTGTATTTGCGATAATTCTAATAGCACATGTAGGTATAAAGCATAATTCACCACAAATCCAAAAGAAAAATAAGAATTTTTATTCTCCATGAATATTAATTCCACGACCCTACTTAGGAATGGATGAAAATAAGCATATTTTCAGTAGCCTATAAACAATCGATAAACTGTTTGATGAATCACTTTAGTATTGTTGAAAAATATTGAGGCTGACCAAAATTTACTCCTGAACATCAAGTAATTTAGTTTTCACAAACTTCTTAAACTCTGATATTTCAACCTCAAATCCTTTTTTTTTTCTTTTTTTTTGCTTTGTTAGAATTTGTTTGGTGTGTTAATATTTCCTGGCAAGAAGAGATCTATTTTAACCTTAATAGGACCTTCCTGGAAAAATTAATATAGATTATCATGTGATCTTCTGTTCTTCTGACACTGATACACTGAACTGTGTGTCTGATCTCATTCTCTTCTAATGTAGAACATTTGATTTAGTGAAGTCATCGCATACATGCCATAGTTAAGACTGGAGAGAGACCAGCATTTTTAAACTGATAAATCCAAAAGATGTTTTGTTTTCACATTTTTTTGACCATGTTCACTAAATTCATCTCACATTTTCAGACAATCTAGACAGAAGTTATTGAATGTTATCTTGTTTTGTTTTTATAACCATTGGCATTTACTTTACATTAATTTAGCAGATGCAAAATGAAAATACTTGTATATGAAAATAAGTCAATCCATCTTTATTTAGTGTTTGACACAATATAGATTTATTTACAGTAAATAACAAGAAAACAACAGTCAGTGAAGCAAACAATTCAATTCAAGAGGAATGAAGAGGAAATACAAGTGATTGATCATAAAGAGGAAATAAACACAAGAAGTGCAGGTAATATAAAGTTTCCTGCATCGTTCAGAATAGTAAAGCTATCAGCTGTTTCTGTGGAAGAGTTCATGTCTGATCTTGTCCACCAGCTCTAATATCAGTCACTGAACCCTGCAGGAGTGAAACACAGTTTACTCTCTGACCTTCACTCATAGACATACAGTACAATGTGCAAATAAACACAAACAGCTTAAGTAAACAGAAATATTATTTATATTTATTTTAACAAGTGTAAAAATAATTTCATTCCAGTTAATATTTCCACTATATATTTTCTGAAACCTTTATGACATGTGTTCTAATTGTAGCAGAGCGGGCGTGGGTTGACTCAAATTGATATTATTTCCGACTACGCCACCTGGGGAATTTCACCCCAAGAATTTAACACAACCTCTTAACACTGGCACACACAGGTTCTAATCACTGTTGGAATCAGAGACATAGGTACTGAAAAAGATTTTATTAATTATTAAAAGTCATAATGGTTATAAAAAGCATTGACCAGCAATCACTCTCATCTATTTGTTTACTTCTATCGTTGGCAGCAGAGGAACCTGGGCTTACCCACAGGGGCAGTCTCAAGATATCACCCTTATGAAAATTACTCTATTCACAGTGCACACACTCAACGACTCATGTCAGAGAAGACCACGACACACAGTGAGGACGTCACCACCTAAATGGTCACTCGTCTGCCCCCGGGTGCCCAGGCCCTGCCAACAAACAAAAGAAAAAAATACATTATCAAGCAGTGATATGCAAAAAGAATAAAATTATATAACCATAAGTCACTAATACAATAATCAAACCAAAATAAACATACAAATTCAAAAAGATAAATCAATTAAAGAAATAAACAGGAACAAGCAAACAAAAGAAACTCAAAGCATATCACTGAGAACAAAATTCACAGAAAACAGTGCACTGGAACAGTTCGCTCGAGACGGTTCACTCGAAACACTCGGGTCAGTTCACTTGAGTCAGTTCCCTCGAGATGGTTCCCTAGAGTCGGCTCACTCGAAACGGAACACTCGGAACAGAACACTCAAGACAGTTCACTCGAAACAGTTCACTCAGGGTCAGTTCACTCGAAACAGTTCACTCGAAACAGTTCACTCAGGGTCAGTTCACTCAAAAGAGTTCACTCAAGACAGTTCACTCGAAACAGTTCACTCAGGGTCAGTTCACTCAAAAGAGTTCACTCAAGACAGTTCACTCGAAACAGTTCACTCAGGGTCAGTTCACTCAAAAGAGTTCACTCAAGACAGTTCACTTGAAAGAGTTCACTTAAAACAGAACAGTTGAAAGAGTTCAAACAGAACAGCAGCCGATGAGGAGCAGAGCAAACAGCAGTTATTGATAAAGCAACGGGCAGATAATTCTCATGCAGGATGCCGCTATTGTCCTTATCGCGTGCAAAACATGCTGTCCCGGGATTACTATCCCCGAACTATGCGGTGGATGGAGCCAAATGTCTCCGACAAAACTCATTGGCAGAAAGCGCAGATAGATCTTACACTGTCTCAAATGTCCATACTGAACTCTCCAGAAAGCACACAGACCGGCAAACAGCACCGACAGTGAATAAGCAGCTTCAGCGATCTTTTACGAGCAACACCTGACACTGCACTCCAGCAAAAAGCAGCAGGGCACGTGGGTGACATCACGGCCCCGGATAGTGACGCACACTAAGGAACCGGTAACCCATGCTCTTATACGCACCGGATGCCAGGCCATTGGCCAAACCATGACAAGTAGGAGGGGTCATAACCCTTCCTGCTACATAATCATAAATAATTATTGTCAGTGTAAATGGATAAAGAGTATATTCTGTAAAGGTTCATCATTTACTGTATAAAAAAGCATGCACTATATGAAAAACATACAGTATAACACATGAATCTTTCATGTTTTAACTAACTATTAATAGATCTTAATTCATGCATTGCTTATGTGACTAAATTTGATAAATTTCCTGCTGGTTTTCTAAAGAGAAAACACTTTCAGAACTACAACACAGCTGTCAGTATCACAAGTGTCTTCATCAGTTCTATAGTTTAATTCTCTATTTATTCCCTGTATATGAAGTGTGTGTGTCTCACCTCTTCTGTGACTCTGAAACATCAGAATGAAAGTCTCCAGGTCTGTCTGAATAATGAGAAACTGGAACACAAGCATCTGATCATCTTCATGTACAGTTTATATAGCAGATGACATAACAGTCCAGGACTGTGTTTCCAGAAACCTTCTTAACGCTACGTCGTTCTTAAGTTACACCTTAAGCTGTACCTTATCGTTAATACGTGTTTCCCGAAATGTTCTTAGTTAAGTACACCTTCTGTAAGTCACACTTTCGTAAGGTTGGTCTGGACTTCTCTTAGCTTTACCTTATCACTGTTGCAGGTCTATATGAATATAATTCTGAAGTTTTAATACACCCAGACAGTGTTCAATTAGGCTAATTCAAGTGCTTTCATGCAAAGAATAAAATTGTCATTACACTGATTGTTGTTAGATTTTTAATTATATTATTATACAATATTATTAATTTAATTAAAGAGCGCTTTTAAAGGCCAGTGAAAGCATAGGCTACTGTCAGTTAAGTCCTATTCGGACGCTAATATTGTTTCTCATGGGCATTTACAGGGGTAAGTCGGTGATTTTAGTGCCGTCCGAATCCATAATATCAGTGTTTTTTCTCACCCAACCCGCGTAAAAATCCATGGCCAAATTAGCACCTACTGTTTTTTGACGAACAGGTCGTGTGGGAATTTAATTGCCGTCTGAATCCACATCTCTGAGTTTACAAGAGATTCAAAATCCACTGTTTAAATCCTTTTTGGTCACTGCCGAGCACCGTACGTAAGATGTAAACTTTTATTACTGAAATGCTGGAAAGTATTTACAAGAACAATATTTCATCGCAGCTCCACCTCAGCGAACAAAAATGGGAAAGAGAAGAAAGCAGGTAAAAATTTGAAATGGTTATTATGGCAGCAATATATATGATACAATTAAAAATATGTAGGCTAGGCTATTATATACTGTGGATTATATTTTATAATATCTCATGAGTCCTAGTAAATGCAATTTCCACTATTTCTGAAGTGCTTCTTTTATAAAGAACACCGCTTTCTCACATAAACAGCCCCTGCACGAGAGAATAACTGATTCTCGAGTCGTTGATATCAGCAGATTCAGCACCATCGCCACGGACAGCGCCGGGTAACGTCACAGGTAAGAAGGAATATCTTAAGCGGCTTTATAAGGGATAGTTCGGGGAACAAACACGCTAGCAGTGGTACCTTCAGTTTAGTTATACCTTAAGAGTCTTCGTAGCGCGCTAAGAGACAACATTATCGGGAAACTCAGCCCAGGACTGATGTGACATTCAGACACCAGAGAAGAAGAAGGACAGTAACATCTTAAACATCATAAAGACTCACAGTTTGGTGTTCCACCGTTAATGCTGCTCTGTGTTATTTCTCTCAGCATCTTTTTCTCTCTTGGTTTGTTAGTTTGTGTCTTGTCCTCTTTCTTTGGCATTTTTATCTTTCTTTTATCTCACGAACTGAAACCTGTAGTGAATGTTTTCTTTTTCTTCTTCTTTGGTGTTTATTGGCGGTTGGCAACCCAGCATATTGGTGCATTACCGCCACCAACTGGAATGGAATATGGATCAGGTTATTTGCTTTTATACAAAATATAAATAAACATAAAAACCAAGCAAACAAATAAACAAACTGGAAAATAAAACAGAATAATAATAATAATAATAAATGCTATATTCTTTTATATAATTTACTTTTTTTCACAAATTTAATAATTTCATTATAAAACTCCTATCTGTTTCCCTTAATAGACCTGATAAAGTAAAGTCATGATGTTTTACTGTCTTCAATGATTGAACAAGGTGACATCTCTCATTGTTATATTTCCTACAGTGGATTAATACATGCTCAACTGTATAACTGTTTCTTGTATGCATTCCCCATGGGTGTTTTCCTATTTTATATAGTGTACACTGTTAAGTCCAGTATGACCTATTCTCATCCAAGTTATGATGCTTCCTTCTCTTCAATTCCTGCTCTCCCTCCTCCCAGCACCAACTTGTGTTTGTATATTGTATAAATGTATAAATGTCTGCCTGTTTCATTATCATCCCAATATACCTGCCATACTGATTGTGCATATGTTCTTATGAGTACTTTAGCTTCTGCTTTACTTACCTGAAAATCTACTTGCTTTATTCTTAGAGTTTGTTTAGCCAGAATATCCACCTTCTCATTTCCTTCCACACCAACATGAACCCAAATGAAACATGTAGAAATACCCATAACTTTCATACATCTTACAGAATATCTCATTGATAATATCCATCCTAAAATGACCTGCCAGATCGTATACTTTCTAGTGATGAGTAGCTCTAATGACAGTGTGTTTTATCTTCTTCTCCTCTATCCACTGCAGGACCAGTAATATTGCCAACAGTTCTGTTGCATTTACTGACAAATGATTGGTTACTCTTTTCTTAATAAAACAATCTCTCATTGGAATCTTTGGATCCATCTGTAAATAAAACAACTGATTCTGGATAATGTTCCTTTAAATAATTCTGGACTATAAACCATGTTGGAAGTTGTACCGAATTATCTTTCAATTCCTGCTGTATATTGAGGTCAACATTTGGCAAAGGGAAAAACCAAGGAGGAATGGAAGAAATTGAAACTATATTACTGTACTGTAATTGCTGTAATCCTACATTTCTTGCCTTTGCATTACCTATCCATCCAAAACTAGTATAATTTGTTTCATTATGTTCCCAACATTCTGACATACACTTTCGACCGGATGCAACTCATTATCCCTGGAGATTTCCCCAGTATGCCATCATTCATTTCAATCTTCTGATTCTTAAAAGCATTTCTCCCATTTCCACCTGCATCGATGATACCGGAGATGTTTTAATTTAAATGATCCACTGCAGATTCTCAGAGCCTGAGCTTGCAAAACATCTAATCTCTTGAGGTTTGATTCTGCTGCTGACATGTAAGCTATACTTCCATAATCAAAAACAGATCTCATGTATTTTGCAGAGACTTGCTCCCCATTCCCGTCGTGATAAACAACGAAGTATGCTGATGACCTTTTTACTTTTGTTGTTAACTTTATCCAGATGAACTTTCCATGGTAGTTTTCCATCAAACCAAACCCCAAGAAACCTAACAGCTTTGACCTGCTCCAGAGGTTGCCCATAAAGCTTTAAAGGTCCCCTATTATGCAAAATTCACTTTTGCATGCTGTTTGGACATAAATGTGTGTTGTCAGTGTGTGTACACAACCACCCAATAGTGATAAAAATCCACTCACTCCTTTTTTATTAATCCCCATAAATCATCAGCAGTGTCTCCCAACGACCTGTGTTCAGAATGCGGCTTTAGTGACATCACTACAGCACAGGCCCCGCCCACGAGTGTTGACAGACACTGCCGTTTCAACTTAGACCCGCCCTGATCGCGTTCACAGCGAGTTGTATACATCCACCATTGCTGCACTGATGAGAATGTCTCCCAAGCGCTGTAGGTGTTGTGTGGCTGGATGTATTAATCCACATAGCTCTCTCTATTTACTCCCGAAATCTGAGCCAGCCGCTGAAGACGAGGTGGAATTATTTTGTTTTTAAAGAAAATGCTCCCTCAACTCTACCGAAATTCGTTTACTTGCACACTTCTTATAACTTACTGTGTTTAATCAGCTCTTACGGTGATTTTCTGAAGTAAAACTGACACTTCATCTTTTGTGTGACGTAAAATAAACTTTTTATAAACTCGTTTGATCATCATTCGGACCTGGTCCGAAACAGCAGACTTGTAGGCTATTAATAGTGGATACATACAAGCATGACAAATACGTTATAACCGTAATTAAACTACTAAACTATACCTGTTCCATCTCCATACAGCATATTCTCTGACTCTGTAGGCATTATTGTCCGACTCCGGGTCGAAATGAACACCGTTACTGAGAGTTTCTGATATTATCATCATTCCGTGAGATGAGATTGCCCTGAGAGACACTGAGCGCGAGCTCATGAAGCTCCGCCCCCTGTGCTGTGCAGCAGCAGCTCATTTGCATTTAAAGGGCACACACTAAAACAGCGCGTTTTTCTGAGCACCAAAAAATGTCAATTTAAACATGCTGTAAAAAATGATTGAGCTAAAACTTAACATACACACTCGGGGGACATCAGAGACTTATTTTACATCTTGTGAAAAGGGGCATAATAGGTGCCCTTTAATCTACTAGTAATAATGATTTCTGAAACTTCAGAATAAATCCAGATGTAACATTTATTTGTCAGGTAAAAATGCATCATGCCAATTACACAAGTAAATGATTAAAAGCCAATTCAGAAATAATAAATACATGACATCATTTACTCTAAGATGACTTTAAAATTAAGCAATTAATTCCTGACGGAGACACACAGTGGTGTGTGAGTGTGTTTACAACAGGAAAACACTGAAACAGCACTGAATGGGGGATGATCCTGGTTACAGGGTCCCAAAGACTGCTCTGTCCCCTCGCCTTAAATACCCAGACCCAGGGGCGTAGTTTGTGGGGGGGTTGGGGGGGAGATAACCCCCCTAATATTTAAATCTATGCATTACAACCCCCCCAATATTTATACCATGATCACAATATCAGGAGGCATACCCAAACTTCAACCCCCCCAATGTTCAAACCAAATCTACGGGGTTATACAAATATTGTTTAGAGTTGTTTTGGGTTAATTCATGTACCCCAGGGGGTAGCACCTGGTTTCGGGAGAGAGGGGAGATATCTTGAAGAGACATCACCCAGAGAGGAGAACAGGTCTCCTAAGTTCTCAATCTTTCTCATAATACAATCAAATTAAAGTCCGCGTGAACCGGAAAATGCAAACGACTTTTCTCCAGTGTTGTGACGTATTTCCCAGTGAAACGGAATATTGAACAGAGGGCAGGGTTTGATTGTAGCGCTCCTCCTCTCCATCTCTCGCTCATTACAGACTAACGGTTTGAGGGGAGTGGTTAAGCGTTTCCCAACCCAAGCCGTCAAACCTACATCATCAGAGAAGGAACGCCATTCCAGACCGGAAGTAACTTTTCAGACTTTGATTAAAGATTACGACGGCAAACAATTTTTTTTCTGTGTATTAACTTGCACAGATTAATTTTTCACCACAAGACTAGTAATATGCGCCAACAAAGTAAATAGGGTCAATTTTGATTTCAGTTGGACTTTAAGACCATTTTACCAATCGCACTGAGACATTTAAAATGATACCAAACATGAAAAGAAAAACAATAGATTCACAAGATACATCATATGTGATATATAGACATTCTTAGTGAACTTTTGGTGACTTGACTCAGAGGGAGAGGAAGGGAGGAGGGAGAGGGGGATGCAGAGATAAGTAAGGAGAAAAGTGTGGACAGGACAATGTCCCGTGCTCTGTCTTTGAGATCTTCTCTCCAGTGTGCGTTTTATTTCTTTATTGCAGGGTGAGTTTTGTCTTAGCAGGGAAATCAGTTCTTACACTTTGTTTTACATGACCTTTCAGTCATCTGGTATTAATCCCGGTTTGCATGAAAAAAGATAACCTGGTCTGCACAGTAAATCTAATTCTCTACATCTAGTTCCTCGTGATTGTACAGACAAAGCAACACTGATCCTTTAGAACAGCAGATTCATTCACATCAGATCAGTTTATGCTTCATGATAAAGTCATCCTCATTCAGCTTCAGATCCAGGGGCCTGTACCATGAAGGTAGCTGAACAAACTCGGGGTTACAGGATTAGTTTTGAGTTGACAAAACCAAACCGATGCAATCAGGCTTTATTGGTACCATGATGCAGCTCATCAACTTTCTCTGTCAACTCAGGCTTTGATCCTCAAGCTATGATTACTCCACGCGCGCGTGCACATAAAAGAGTGACGTCGACACTGAACAACCAATCGCGGGTAGAGCGAGAGCGATATATTTTTCTGCGGAGGAGCAAGAGATAATCATTCATAATTACGATGAATTTAAATATGTATTTCAAGCTCGAAACAATACGTTCTCTGCTGCCAAAGCAAGAGAAGACTGTTGGAGAAAGATTGCTGATTGTTAATGTGTAAGTTAAACAAATACGTTCTATATTTATGTAAAATTATGTATGTATATATGTATGTGTAGCCTATATGTGTAATATAGCCTATAGCTTATTTTTATAATATATAAAAAATGTGCATGTATGTACTAAGAAAGATTAATATTCATTGATTTTTAGATGCAACCCCAACTCCAAATGTTCTTGGCAGCAGATAAAGACAAAATATAAAAATATAATTCAAAGGTTATTTCAAGGAGTTAATTCAAAGAGTATTTACCACAACCTTTTATTACTTTTGTGAACATTTTATCACACTTGTTTGCAGCAAACAGAAATAAAGAATTAAATTCAGAAAACCAGAATACACTGGCGGAGGAGTTGGCTCTGAGTAGGCAATAAGGGACGGCCGATTATGGATGGGATTACAGGTGCTGTACAATCTGACCCTGGTGCTGGCTCCTCTAAGCAAGTAACACTGGGTACGTGTGCAATCCATTACTACTTTTTTAAGTTTTAAATATGGCTGACTATGTTCTGCAGGGAAATACAGTGTCCCTGTTGAAGCTAGCACACATTCACACACACACACTATTAGGGTGAAGCAAATGATGAAGACACTCTGCCTGTGTGTTCTCAGACAGTTGCTGATGTGAATGCACTGGGCTTTTTATTATGGCAAACATTTGAATGTGTGGCATAAAAAAGGGACTGGCCCTTACACATCTCTTTTGTAGGATTTTTCACAACCTGCCCCAGAAACTGAGGCCTCTACCTCAATGGGCTTCAGAAGAAATGTGAACAAGGTAAGGATTTAAAACCCTTGACATAAATTACAGTCAGTCCTGTGTTTGTAGGAAGTCAAGGAACTTTTTGTGATTTGATGAGCCTCCAGAAAACTTGTAATGATCATGTTTGTGGTGGAATTATGTTTCAGGTGGAAACCGACTCAGTCAGGGCCCTGTACAAAAGGAGTCTTGAACTAGACTGCACACTAAAGGAGACTTGAACTAGACTGTTCACTAAAGGAGTCTTGAACTAGACTACACACTAAAGGAGACTTGAACTAGACTGTTCACTAAAGGAGTCTTGAACTAGACTGTTCACTAAAGGAGCTGACTGTGAGCTGAGGAGGCTCCAAACAAAATCAAACAGCTGGATAAAACTGATCTCAGTATGTATATAGTTATATAGTATATATAGTATAACTTATTTAACCAAGTAACACTTTAGTATGAATATTTATTAATGCAACTTTCTCTTGCTCTCTTTCTCCCTCCCATCCCACAAAACCAATAAAACAGTTTGAGACATATCTGCAGTTTCAATGTGCTTTTATTAAGTGTAATATTGTATGGTGATTGCATCTACATCTGCACCAGCTGGGTGGTCAAGTGTGATCGGGTCAGTTTCATCGGGGAGAAGCTGGTTTTGTGTTGTTTCTCGCTCCTTTCTACTGGTGGCTATATTGTGCAGAATGGCACATGCAGCCACTATCTGTGATGCCCGCTCTGGTGACTCTGAAGCGCCGAACACAGTTGAAATGTGCCTTTAGGAGGCCAAAGGTCATCTCTATCTTCACTCTGGTTTTACTGAGGGCCACATTGAAGCAGTGCTGTGGCCCTGTCTGAGGGTCATGATAGGGGGTTATTGTGTAGGTTTTTCTATCTCAGTTTAAATGAACAGTGTTTTGTACTGTACTAAATTTAACTTGCTTTCCTCAAAGTGCTGACACAACACAGACTCATGGGAAATTTGTGAGACAAGCACTGGAGCCAGGCCATTTGACATCCAAACTTGATCATATGTTCATGACCACAAGTCGTCTGCAGATTAAATGTTTCATATATCATTGTTATATCTGTTAATAATTTAAAGATTCATCTCACAGAAAATAATCATCTCACATATGCACATCATCTCTACCTGAACATTAAGGCTGTGATAGGACTTCCTATTAACATAATCTGCCTCATGTTCCCCTAGAGCAGTGGAGATTGGAGCAATAGACTGCATACATGTTGCAATGACTCTAGGGAATCCTATCATAAGATTATCAGAAGAATAATAAAAAAGATTCAAAATAATTCTTAACATGTATTGTATTGTATAGTACATTTGTGAAATTTGCTTTTTGAGAAAAAAAAAAAGTGTTCGTGTGATGTCACCCTATCAATATATCTTACTGGCAATTTTATAAAAGCCCTCTTTTATGGACATGGTCGATAAATGTCCGGGGAACATTATTAATGAAACTATTCATGTACTCCTGCAGAGCGAGGACCACCTTGCGAATGGTTCGACAAACATATGTTTTCCCCTAGCTTCTGTGCGTCACCCACCGTGCAAGAATGTACCACTTGCAAAAAAAAAAAAAAAATGCAACGCAATATTTGCGGTACAGTAAGTGCATGAATTCGACGTGTTAAATTCTTTATGTGCGGCTCAAGAAGTTCGCAAAGATAAGACATTCCTTCCGCGGAAAATCTGTATCTTTCATACAAGTAACTATCAGTTAAGGCAAGGGGATTTTGTCTGGCTAAAAACTCTTTCTCTACGAAGTGCTCGTCAAACAATTTGCGCTGAGATGTCCACCGGATTTGGAAGAAAAGGTGAAGTCATTGCAACAGACACTTGGAATAAGTTACGTCACCTATATGTTTCTTTGCTCTCAGCTGATTGGTCAAACTTCAGTCTAAGATCTCGAATCCAGAACATAACCTGCCCCGGAGCAGGTTAGCCGTGCAGCGTAAGATACCATGGCAACGAACACCGATTAAAGCCGAGCTACTTTCATAGTACCTAAAACCCAGGGTTGGCGGAAACTAAGCTGAAAAATAGCTGGCTAGCCACCTAATCCGGCTTCATGGTACAGGCCCCTGATCAGTCTCTAACCTGAAACTGAAGCCCTTTGAGTTTAATAACTCTAATAACTGCTAATCTTGTTAATCTGTATTCAAATTAATAAATATACAATACAAGAATGGATTTATTTTATTTATAATGCCCTAATCCTATAATCCTATGTGCAATTGATATTCTTCTAAGACATATAGACCTAAGTCTACTGAATGTAGTCTTAATACAATGTTTTTATTTATAGAATCATTTTATATATTAATTAAAAATATTTTGTGTGAGTGAGTCCTTAGCAGATGATCATGTGATCTTCTCTTGTTGATCTGCTGTAATACTGATGATCATCAGAGCAACAGTTAATGTATCATGTCAGTGTTTCTCGATCTTATATGCATGAGTGTGCAGTCTGTGCTCTTCAGAGTTCCATTTCCTCACAATCTAGAGCATTTGTACGATTGCACATGCCACCGGTTTAATATTGTGTCAGAGAAACATTCTGGAGTTTGACTGTGAACACTTTCAGTTAAAAAAGAAGTCAGTCAATAACAGAAATTCAAAATACAGTTTGACAAATGAATCCAATGGATCATCCCATCAACAGCTTTTCAGAGCAACTGAGTCTTCCAGAAGTCTAGGCATGATAAATAAACCTGTGGTTATGAGTGATGACTCAAAAGGGACTTTTCAATGCAAGCAAAGACATGACACATTAGTGACTGAGTCAGGGTTGTTTTTAAACATAGCCTAACCAGTGTCTGGGTTTTTTTTTCTTCTTTTTTTTCCCTTGCAATGAAAACGGCACAGAATAGAAAGGTTGTGGCACGGTAGACAAAGCGCTGTGATAATCCATCATAGATATTGTTTTAATAATTCTCTCTCTCGAGTGTAGAAGTCATCATCTTCATCAGGGTTATAACATCAGAGGTGTCACAAGCTGCTCATGTCTGAACTTGTCAATGGCAGAAAGCTCATGTCAGTTTGTAAGAACCCTATCGGTGTAAGAGATTGTGCTATAGTCGGCACAGCTCATTTAAGCTTTAGTGATGAACTAATCCATAAAAAAAACACATTTCTCTCTTTCACTCATCTTTGCCCACTGAAAGAAAAAAAATACAATAGGAAAAAAAAGAAGTGGTTTATTAAAAAAGAAGAAATGCAGTTTATTTTTATATGAAAAGTGAACCAGGTTTATTCTCTCTTGTGTAGATTAGATTTATTATAGTAAAAGTCATTTTAATCAAAAATACCAATAATTGGCAATCTCCTTTTAAAAATAGTTAATTCTATTAAATTCTTTCTGAGGATTTTTTTAGTATTTCACAAGTTACTTGCTTTGAATGACTACACAGTTTAATTACATACAGATAAATGGAATAAATAATGTACCAATCTAGAATACAGTTGTTGCAATACAAAATACACATTTGATCAAAAGTAAACTTTTACATATTGGAAGTTAACATTAATACTTGAACATACTGTCACTAAATGTTATGATTATATCCACTCCTTTTGAATCTGCACATATGTCATGAAATTCTGGTCAGAAGTCTTGAGTAAATTAACGATCCTAGACCACAATATTTCCTCATTCCCTTCTGACAGAGATCTGAATGCAATAATCAATACACTTCGTTCAGTAAACTGGACAGACAGAACTGAAATATCTAACACAGTATACACTGGCTCAGTTTACTATAGAAACCTCAACACTTAGGAAATGATCTGCCACACTTAGAAATAAAACAATTCTGTCTTGTACAACATTAAATACAAAAAACAATCAATGCAAACACACTTGGTTTTCAGTGACTTGGATCTTCATTTGTGTCCCGAAGATGGATGAAAGTCTTATGGTTTGGAACGACATGAGGGAAACGGTGAGTAATTAATGACAGAATTTAAATTTTTACCCTTTAAACCCATTCATACACATTTTATTCTGTAACAGTGTCTGTCTTATTATGAACATGATATCGGTTGATTATATAGATATATAATATTTGTACAATGTCTATAATAATGCTAAAAAATAAACAATATAAAACAATCACTTTTGCAGTGACTGAAACACAAAATTAAAACACATCACATTAAATACATATTATAAAAAAAATAAAAAATAAATAAAAAGATTCTATCCTTTCAGAAGACAGTCATACCAGTGTCTCCAAAGTTTAGATGTGTAGCGTATGGCGCTATATTCAGTGTTAGTCAGTATCATAATGACACTATTTCCAGACTCATTAAGTCGACAAATGAAATTATACATTGTGTTTCTCAAAACAGCCTTCAATGTGTTAACTCGAGCAGACACAAACAAGTCACTGGCACTAGTCCATCTCGGCTTTTTTAACAAAAGTCTTAGTGCATCATTATAAGCCACTTGTAGTTTCTGAAGGCTGGCTTTTTTGTAGTTCCACCAGAGATTTGCTGTGTACAGTGAAGTACAATATGCTTTGAATAAAGTTAATTTAACTTCATCAGAACAATAACCAAATTTCCGAAGGAGTACATTAGCTTGTGCATATAACATACGACACTGACGATAAATGTCCTCATCATCAGACAGACGGTCAGTGATCACATGACCAAGATATTTGACTTCATCACAAACCTTAAGGACATTACCAGACAACTTAAAGTCAGGGAATGTCATACATTTGTCCTCTTTCGTTCGGCAGATCATGATTACACTTTTAGAAGGATTATATTTGACATCATGTTGTTCTCCAAACTCAGAACACAGTTTGAGAAGATGCTGGAAACCAGCTGTACTGGGACTAAACACTACCAAGTCATCAGCATACATTAGATGGTTTACTACTGAACTTCCAACCATATAATTTACTCTGTTTAGTTTGTGTATGTGATTAGTGTGTGTCACCTCATCTGTAAATGTCTCTGAAACATCAGAATGAAACTCTGGATCTTGAGAAACTGGACAGTAAAAACAGAAACGTCTGATTATCTTTATAGTTTTATATAAGTGGATGAATAGTAAAGTTCAGGATTGATTTGACACATTCAGACACCAGAGAAGATATAACTTCACATTGACTTGAAATGACCGTGGTATTCCTGCAATGCCAGCCGGCTGCAGTTTCAGGACTGATCCTATAGTTGTTTATATGTATTAGCAGTTTAAACTATTTTATAGCACTTACTATTAAAGTCTGTATTTCATTTTTCATCAGGAATGATTTAGTTGTTTGTTTGTATTTAATTGATATATTGTCCTAACCCTTAAACATATCCATTTGTAACACTCTCAAAGTATTTAACATAATTTGTTTCAATAGATGAGCAACTATTCTGGTTTTAAATTCAGATTTCTTGGAAAGAGAATATTTCCAGTTTCGTCTGATGAGTGACGCACTTAAAGTGCAGGAATATGAAATATGTGTAACCGTGTTTTATCTGAAATACTCACAGTTTGGTTTTCCACTGTTAATGCTGTTCCGTCTGACTCGTCTCGTACTCCTATTTTGTCCCGGATCAGCAGTTTGTGTCTTATCATCTTTCTTTGTCATTTTCCTCTTTCTCTCTGGTCCTGATATTCAGTTCTTCTGCAGTTTGTGATTCTCCACAGATCTTCTGCCATGCATTAATTCCTCTTAAATTCTGTGTTTGCATTATCTGTTGCAGACAATAGAGGTGTAATGTAAGAGTTAAAGTTTTAATTTTATTTATTTATTGCAATACAAATTTACATTTCAGTTTCATTTTGAGATTTCAATGCATTTTTTAAAAGAATAAAGTAATTTTAACCTTGTAAAAAGAATCTCCTCTGCAGCTCTGAGATCTCTGTTTGTGCAGTCTGAGCTTGAGAGGTTTTTAGCTTTGGAGAGCAGCTTTAGACACGCACACACACACACACACACCCTCTGTCAACTAAAAACCCTGATATGTATACAGAATGTGACATTAGATCATAAGATTTTACTGATCCTTCGGATGAGACGTTAAACCGAGGTCCTGACTCTCTGTGGTCATTAAAAATCCCATGGCATTTCTCGTAAAGAGTAGGGGTGTAACCCCGGTGTCATGGCCAGATTCCACCCATTGGCCCTTACCAATCATGGCCTCCTAATAATCCCCTTACATTGAATTGGCTCTATCACTCTCTCTCCTCTCTCCACCTATATCCGGTGTGTGGTGAGCGCACTGGCGCCGTTGTACTGTGGCTGCCGTCGCATCATCCAAGTGGATGCTGCACACTGGTGGTGGTTGAGGAGAGATCCCCTGACATGATTGTAAAGCGCTTTGGGTGTACAGTAGTACATATGAAAGCGCTATATAAATGCCCGATTCTATTCTATTCGATTCTATCAGTTTCAGGATGTATAATTAAACTGAATACACAAGGTTTTGGTCAAACAGTTTGTGTTTTTTACTGACTGTTACAAGAAGATATAGATCTCTAGACAGCCAGTGGCAGATGGCTGTTATAGTCATTTAATGATGGCAAATGCACAAATTCCTGAAATAAAATGAACACCATTTTCTTTCTTTTTTTATTGAATTGAATTGACACGAAAGAGACGATGCCTCTTTTAGTCAGGCAAGCAGATGCAGTTATTGGCTCTTGATATTCTAAAAATGACCAAATATTGGTCTGACATGTATTCATTCAGTCATTATATCAGGGCTCAACGCCAAGGATGTTTTTCTGCTGGCCCAGTGGTTAACAGTTTTACTTGTCCTATACCAACATTTTCACACATTTTAGATACAAGTGAAATTTCACAATTCTAGATTCCAGTTTTGAAACCACAGCAAACCCTACTAGCCTAACTAAGATTATTAAAAACAAGTAAAGAACAAATAATCAAATTACAAGCAATAGCACAAATAAATACAATATAGAACAAAGATACAAATTAAATGAACAGTGCTTTTCAGGTCTAAGAGTAGTTTTCAGGTACAGAAATTGAATAAAGTAATCTAATATAAAACAACACTGCATATAATCTAAACTGAACATTAAATAAAGATTGGTTGAACTTTAATTTACAGTACGTGTACTTGCGTGTAATTAGTGTACTTACCTAAGAAAGTACTGGGCATTATATGTATTATATATTATACAAGTACATGAGTTAAGGTATACTGTATGTATGAGGAACAGGACTGTAAAATAAAGTGCTTCCTGAAGATTAATCCTTATTTAAGTTACAAAGGTTATTCAGTCAAGAGCAGTGAGTGATTTTTCTTTGTCTGTTGTTGTTTGATTAACATTAAAAACACAGACAGCAGCAGGAAGGCTCCTGTCACTGTCACAAGAATAATGCACAGATCCAATAAACTGATATTATGTACACATGTTGTCATTCAGTTTAGACATAACTGACTATACTAGAATCCTCCATTCCTTGCCAAGGAGAGAATTTTGACATAATTTGTGTGAATTTGTGTGTTCAAATGCAAGAAGATGAGAAGGAAAACTCAATCCAGTGTTAACGCTGTCTGAGACATGGCTTTCTGGGGGTGCGCTTCGGATATATGTCGAGTTTAGTTCTCTTTTGCATCTTGCGCTTTAATATTTAAATTGGCAATGTTAAAAACACGTGCCACTGATAAACTTCTGTGACGGTGCAGAACTGGTCGGGACAGTAATAGCTCCGTCAACCCTCGCAATCAACTTAATCTTCATAATCTTCTGGTTTATCCACTGTGTATTACTGTGTATTTTATATGCGTCAACACGGCAAAGTCATTATTGATTTAATTTTTCTGGTTGGACATGTTTTTAAATGCATCGTGCATATATTGACTCAAACATCCCAGTCATCCAATATTTACTTTATATTCTTGTGTCTGTGAGGGTGTTTGTGTGTGTGTATATGAGTGTGTGTGCGTGTGTGATATGAGGAAATTATAGTTTTTAATGCACTATTTCCACTAAGTACAGAGAGAAGTAAATTGTGTAGTCATGTGGCTTACCTTAGTGCATGAGTAATATTTAGGCTATTTTACTGAGGCTATATTTTACATGAGCATTAAAGGAATATTCCAAGGGAACTCGAGCGGTGTCAAGACACTGTGGAACGCCCCTGCGTGATTGCATTGTGTAATAAAACAGCAGGAGAATAATTACAGCACAGAATGTTATATTTACCTCAGCAAATCCATTTAATGACCAGCACGTTAGTTAGCTAGAAAAAATAGCTATAGAGTATTTTGCTAAATATGTGCACTATTCACTATTGTTCACTATATTTTTACTTGTGCCATTAAATAATTGTTGTTATAATGAAAACCGCATTATATTTTATTTAGATGGCGGCGCGCACAGACGCAGCGGCTGAGGTCTCTCTGAAACGGAACTGTATTCTGTTGTTATTTTTTATTATTATACTCTGGAAGTTTGATCTGGGTACTTCAGAGTTTATTCGTTTCACCCGGGAATCATTGATCTATATTGGGACGACACAACAACAGTCAGTATCGGCCACCTTTCAGTACATGTATGAAATCCCAGTGGAGATCACTAGATCACCGGGGTCTCCATATCATACCCAGCAGCGGACGTCGGAGACGTCGAAGAGAGCGCAAACAAAAACGAGGATGCAGGGCTGGTGTGCTAGCGCGGCTAAAAAGGAACCCCCACAGACCACCGCTCCCCAGTCTCTTCGTCTCTAACGTAAGGTCTGTAAACAACAAAATGGATGAGTTGAGACTTTGTTTATCATCACGGTCGACCATTCAAAGAAGTTGCGTGATGATCATTACTGAGACCTGGCTACACCCGGGAGTCCCCGACGCAGCTATCGAGCTAGCAGGCCTCTCTGTACACCGCAGCGACAGGACCGTGGACTCTGGTAAGAGCCGGGGGGGTGGATTGTGTGTCTATACAAACAACAACTGGTGCACAAACACTGCCATTATTGACAGACATTGTTCTCCGGATCTGGAGTTGTTGGCAGTTAAATGTAGGCCCTTTTATCTGCCACGGGAGATGTCTGTTGTTGTTGTTACAGCTGTGTATATTCCACCAGACGCGAACGCAAATGCAGCACTCGGTTACATGTTAACAGCTATAAATAAGCAACAGATCACTTATCCTGATGGGGTATTTATTGTGGCTGGTGATTTTAATCATGTTAACTTGAAGACTGTACTTCCAAGGTTTGAACAACATGTTAAATGTTCCACCAGAGGGGAGAACACATTGGACTGCGTCTATTCTAACATCCCTAAAGCTTTCCGAGCATCACCCATTCCTAATGTTGGACAGTCTGATCACCTGTCACTTTTTTTAACTCCAACATACTGCCCCATCATGAAAAGACAGCAAACTGTTATCAAAACGGTTAATATTTGGCCGGAGGAAGCATCCTCACAGCTGCAGGACTGCTTTCAAAGCACTGACTGGAGTCTGTTTTCAACTCAGGACCTAGATGAATATACATCTACTGTGCTTTTTTATATCAGATGCTGTGTGGAAAGTGTAACCATCAACAAGCGCATCCGTGTCTACCCAAATAGGAAGCCATGGATGACTAAAGAGGTCCAACTTCTTCTGAAAGACCGTGATGCAGCTTTTAGATCTGGTAATAAAGAACTGTACAGTGCTTCCAGACACAACCTCAAGAGAGGGATAAAATCAGCCAAAGCTGCATAGAAGGAGAAGATCGAGGAGCACTTTATTTCTAGGGATACAACACACATGTGGCAGGGTGTGCAGCATATAACCAACTTCAGGGGCAGCAGAGAACCACTGACAGCATGCAGCACCATGTTGGCTGAGGAATTAAATTGCTTCTTTGCCCGATTTGAGAGAGAACCAGACAATGCAGCATCTCCTCAGTTGGACTCTGCTGACAGCCTGCTTACCCTCCAAACACAGGAGGTCACACGAGTTTTAAAAACTGTGAATGCCAAGAAGGCTGCTGGACCGGATGGGATCCCCGGCAGGGTCCTCCGGGATTGTGTCCATCAGCTTGCCGAGGTTTTCACAGACATTTTTAATCTCTCACTTGCACATTCTGTCGTACCAAACTGCCTGAAAACTGCTACCATCATTCCAGTGCCAAAGCAGTCCAACATCACTTCCCTGAATGACTATAGACCAATAGCACTTACACCTATCATATCTAAGTGCTTCGAACGACTCATTCTGGGACACATTAAATCTGTGCTACCTCCCAAAATGGACCCCCATCAATATGCATACAGATCAAATAGATCTGTAGAGGATGCAATAAATTCTACTCTTTATACTGCACTGAAACACCTGGAGCAGAAGGAAACATATGCAAGGATACTCTTTGTTGATTTTAGTTCTGCTTTTAATACCATCGTCCCTAGCATATTATTCACAAAGATGCTGGACCTGGGCCTCAGCAACCAACTGTGTTTGTGGATTATAGACTTTCTCAGAGAACGCTCACAGACTGTGAGACTGGGCATGCACATTTCCTCAACCCTGACCCTTAGCACTGGAGCACCGCAAGGATGTGTGCTGAGCCCCCTCCTTTACTCCGTCTATACACATGACTGTACACCAGTTCACCCTACTAACACAATCATAAAATTTCTGCCACTGGAAATACGGGGTGAGGAGGTGGAGAGAGTTCACAGCTTTAAATTCCTGGGCCTCCATGTCAGTGAGGACCTTAAGTGGAGGGTTAACACTGTTGCCCTGGTTAAAAAAGCCCAACAGAGACTTTACTTCCTCAGAACTTTGAGGAAGGTCCATCTTTCTGCCAGACTGCTGAAGTCCTTCTACCATTGCACAGTAGAAAGCATATTAACATACTGCATTACAGTCTGGTATGGAAACTGTTCAATGGCTGAACGAGCTGCACTGCAGAGGGTCATTAAAACCTCACAAAAGATCATTGGACTTCCACTGCCCAGCCTTGAGGAGATTTACAGGCATCGCTGCTGCAGCAGAGCATCTACTATCATTAAGGACAACACTCATCCCTTTCATGATTTGTTCACACTGCTGCCATCTGGAAGACGCTACAGAGCACTAAAGACTCGCACTTCCAGATTCAGAAACAGTTTTTACCCAACAGCCATTATTGAATTAAATTCCCTCTCCCGTGCCTCTATCCTCCCACAGCTGCCTCAACAATTTTGAAGGGACGTGTATGCAATATTGTTCATGAAACATGCACAAGACACTTTAAAACACTTTAAGCTATTTTTAATGTTTTTATTGTTTTTTTTTTTAATGTATGTTGGTATATTAATATGGATGAATACAGTTTGTGTTTTTATATGAGATATGTCAAATTTCGTTGTATACCATGCAATGACAATAAAGTTAAAACTAAAAACTAAAACAAACTTAATTTGTTATTTTTAACCTTTAATAATAAAGATGAAAAACTACACTCTCTAATTATATCTCATATATTTATTTATACCATGTCCACACAGACGCGTTTCAGCCTAAGCCATCATCAGTGTGTGGTGTGAAACACCAAAAGGATTGCTTTTAAACATCACAGGTGAACCCCATTAACGTCATCAAATCATCTGCACCGTCAGGTTACCAACATTGTAGAAACACACAAGGAATAACACAACAAAACAGGCCATAGATAATGCTCACATGTAACCCTTATGAACAATTACCTAAAAATAAAAAAATATAAGTAAAAAAATAAGAAAATAATAATAAAAGAAAAAAATTTAAACAAAAGTATATGACCGTTTCCTTTCTAAAGGTTACGATAATAAAAATCTCTACTCAAGATGATAATGGGGTTCACCTGTGATGTTTAAAAAGCAATCCTTACACCACACACTGATGATGGCTTAGGCTGAAACGTGTCTGTGTGGACATGGTATAAATAAATATATGAGATATAATTAGAGAGTGCGGTTTTTCATCTTTATTTGATAACTTCTTTATAACTCGCAGTCTCGCACCCATAAACGGTTTGGGAGTTAGGCGCGCCTGTTAACCTTTAATAATACCAGCTGATAGGGCTCTCTGTAAGTTTACAGCATTATGCGAGATATATATTTTTGCTTGAGAAAAAATAACATGTAGACAATCTACTGCAGCCTAACTATTTATCCAAATGAGTCAATATTGAATCAAGATTGAAATCAAATTCCAAGAATTAAACTGAAAGTGAAAGTTGTGTTAACCCTTATAATAAAAGACACCAGCCTACCAGTCATTGATGTAAACCAGTGGTTCCCAAACCTGTCCTGAAGGCACCCCAACACTGCACGTTTTCTTTGTCTCCCTAATCAAACACACCTGATTCATTTCATCAGCTCATTATCACATGGGTTATGAGTTGAATCAGGTGTGTTTGATTAGGGAGACAAAGAAAATGTGCAGTGTTGGGGGTACTCCAGGACAGGTTTGGGAACCATTGATGTAAACATTGTAACATGTTGTCACCAGGGCCGTCGATAAGGGGGGATAAAGGGGAACGTTTTCTGGGGCCCAGCCGCTAGAGGGGGCCCATGCAGTCCAGCTATAATTATGTTCATCCTAAATATAAGCAAAAGTTACCATATTTTATTTTGAACCAAAATAGCACCATTAATTGTTGAAAGTGAGAAAAAAAATGCATTTTATTTAATGTTGCTTGAGTAAAATGTAGCCTGTGTCATAATGAAACACCCCTTTCCTGAAAATGGTCTGAGCTATTTTTTGTTGTACTTAATATCGCGAGCGGGCGCGGGCGCCGTGAGCGCTGAGCGAGCAGCAGGTACGAGTAGTGAGTTGTCGTCGAAAAAGATGAATAAAGCAAAAAAGCTGGCGGGGGCTAAACATAGAAAAAGAAAGAGGGAAAAGGAGATGGCATGTCAATTGATGAGACAGCAGCTAAATAAGTGGATGAAATGAAACAGGTAGGATTTAAAGTGTGACGTCCAGGCATGTAGATCCATCTGGCCATCGGGACTACCGGGAGATTCCCAGTGGGCCGACGTGCTTTTTGAGCCGATGCATCCCATACTTTTTTCTTTTTTTTGTCTTAATGGCCCATAAAACTGTACATTCGTTTTGTTTTGTTCTGCTTAATCGGCGGCGCTGGGTTAGTGCCGGTGTAATGCATTGGTCAAAAAAAGTCAGCGTTAGTTTTTTTTCTGAAACACCGGCCCATGAAACAAGTAGATCAGCGGCCCATTGGTTCTTTGGAACTATATGGTTATCCGGACCAGTGACGGGTAGAAATTAGTACAAAACTAATTATGAAAGTTTCCTTTATTTTTCAGTGCATTTGTTTTACAATATATGGCTATTATATCATGGGATTAATATTATAACTATTATCATGTAGTAGTGTAATGTAGACAGACACTAACTAAAAGAGGTTTTCATTTTTAATTTGCACACTGAATATGGGTTGGAGTTTTTAATTTTGAACTCTCAAAGTGCACCAGATTGATGAATTTAACATTAAAAAGCAAAAAAATTTCTTACGGGGGTGCCCCCCAACCCCCCTACCCCCTAGAGTCAGTGACAGCAAAATTGTTGCTGCATACCCTTCTGACACGGGGTAGTTGCGCCCCTAAGTCTCTCTCAGTTAAATGTATGTGTTAATGTAGGAGAGAGAGAGAGAGAGAGCACACGCATGATATGAGTAGCCTATAGCAGATTTGGGGAGGGCCCATTCACTGGACCTTTTCAGGGGCCCAGTCATTTCTGTGGGCGGGCCTGGTTGTCACTAAACTTAATAAAATTCTGTTTAGTTACTAAATGTTTTGACAATCACAATTACACCTATTGTGATGCAAGCTGTTTTTTATATCATGGTTAGATGCACTTTTATCATGGATAGATGCACTTTGATGATGTATAGATGCACTTTTATGATGGATAGATGCACTTTTATGATGGATAGATGCACTTTTATCATGTATAGATGCACTTTTATCATGTGTAGATGCACTTTTATCATGGATAGATGCACTTTTATCATGTATAGATGCACTTTTATCATGTATAGATGCACTTTTATCATGGATAGATGCACTTTTATGATGATATAGATGCACTTTTATCATGGATAGATGCACTTTTATCATGGATAGATGCACTTTTATCATGTATAGATGCACTTTTATCATGGATAGATGCACTTTTATGATGGATAGATGCACTTTTATCATGTATAGATGCACTTTTATCATGTGTAGATGCACTTTTATCATGGATAGATGCACTTTTATGATGATATAGATGCACTTTTATCATGGATAGATGCACTTTTATGATGATAGATGCACTTTTATCATGGATAGATGCACTTTTATCATGGATAGATGCACTTTTATGATGATATAGATGCACTTTTATCATGGATAGATGCACTTTTATGATGATATAGATGCACTTTTATCATGTATAGATGCACTTTTATGATGGACAGATGCACTTTTATGATGGATAGATGCACTTTTATGATGAATAGATGCACTTTTATGATGTATAGATGCACTTTTATGATGGATAGATGCACTTTTATCATGGATAGATGCACTTTTATGATGTATAGATGCACTTTTATGATGTATAGATGCACTTTTATGATGGATAGATGCACTTTTATGATGGATAGATGCACTTTTATGATGGATAGATGCACTTTTATGATGGATAGATGCACTTTTATCATGGATAGATGCACTTTTATGATGATAGATGCACTTTTATCATGGATAGATGCACTTTTATGATGTATATATGCACTTTTATGATGGATAGATGCACTTTTATGATAATATAGATGCACTTTTATGATGGACAGATGCACTTTTATGATGATAGATGCATTTTTATCATGGATAGATGCACTTTTATGATAATATAGATGCACTTTTATGATGGATAGATGCACTTTTATGATAATATAGATGCACTTTTATGATGGACAGATGCACTTTTATGATGATAGATGCACTTTTATGATGGACAGATGCACTTTTATGATGGATAGATGCACTTTTATGATAATATAGATGCACTTTTATGATGGATAGATGCACTTTTATCATGGATAGATGCACTTTTATGATGGATAGATGCACTTTTATGATGTATAGATGCACTTTTATCATGGATGGATGCACTTTGATGGACGTCCAAAAACAAAAATTATATTTATATAGTTTCCATTATAAAGTTGGAAGAGCCAGGACATTTTTTTATAGCTCTGATTAGGCTATATTCGTCTGAAAGAAGAAAGTCATATATACCTTCAGGGTGTATACAGGCTTCAGGGTGAGTAAATCGTGGGCTATTTTTTTTTATTTTTGGGTGCACTATCCCTTTAAGGCCTTTGAGTTTGCATGCAATGAAAATTTCGTTGCGTCTTTTAGTGGACAAACATTTATCTTTATATCAAAAAACTGAATTCTGTGTAATGCAGTTGCTTTTCTTCTATAGTCTCGAATTAATCGAATCTTCAGAACTGACCAGCATTCACTAATTATGTTCCAAATACCAGCTGAATGCAGGTTAACTGTAGTTTCTATATTTAAACCCTTATTAATTAGAAGCTAATTAACAACAGTGCTGTGTTCGACATGGATCAGTTTATAAAGTCCTTTTTATATTTAGTTGAATGTGATCACTTTGTTCTGCCAGATGAACAGAAAGAGTGAATGAAAATAAACCCTTAAATCTACTCCAACAATAGTGTTTTTATTTTTATCAAAATATTTTTAGTATTAATATTTTCTATGTGTGTTTGAAAGGCATTGACGTACAACAGCCACAAAACATCACTTATGATTCAGTGTCAAATGTCGATGAAGAGTTAATGTAGAGGATTGTAGGGTGTATTTTGTTTTATGTTTTATTATGATATGATCTTTTATGATATAAGCCACAACATGAAGTAAAATCTAATATTTAATGTTTAGAAGAATGTTGTTATAACTTAAATTTAATAAGACTTTATTACAATAAAAGGGCAATAGTAATGATTTAATAATGTAATGATAGTTGTAGTGTCTGTGATCATCAGTAGGTGTATTATTATTATTATTATTTTTATTTTTATTATTATTATTGCATTGTTCAACACAAGACAGGGAACATTCAACAACATAAGACAACCACCATGAACACATGATTAAAGGTGCATTGTGTAATATTTAGGAGGATCTGTTGACATAAATGCAATATCATATACATATGTTTTCAGTGGTGAATAAAGACCTTAATGAAGCGTTATGTTTTTATTACATGAGAATGAGGCATTTCTCTCTACACACACCGCGGGTCCGCTTACATTGACATTACGGTGGCCCTGAATGGACAAACGCGTTTCGTCACTATGTTGTTCTTCGTGTAAAGAAGCTAGCTAAAGTCAGCGAATAAAACACTGACACGATGATGAACAAGTAACAATAATATTCACAATAACATATCGTTTTACTGAATAATAAAACCTAATTTCTTAATTTATCTTTGTAAAAAAAACCTCATTGCTTAATGGCTACTCTAGGTGAGCAAGGTGAGCAACTACACTGTAAAAAATGATTTGTTAGTTTGACTAAAAAAAGTAAGTTACCTGGTTGCCTTAAAATTTTGAGTTCATTGAAACTAAAAATGTGAGTTTTTACAACAAGTGATTTTGTTGTCATAACTTAGGATTAAATATTGTATCAACTTATTCAAGCAATCAAAGGGATTAAGTTAACTTACAAATTTAAATTCACTCAACTTAATTCAATATTATATGAACAAACTATTTTAAGTTAACTCAACGTAATCTTAACTACATATAGTTTGTTGTAACAATTAACTAAGAAGTTTACACGGTTGCCTTAAAATTATGAGTTAAGTCAACTTCATTATGAGTTAAGTCAACTTCAACACAACTTAACATGACAAAAGCTTTTTTGTTAAAACAAATTCTGGAATAACAGAGCACAAATAAACCATAACTTTAACATTTATTATAACATTCACAAAAATATTAATTCATTGAATTGTCTGACAAGTATATCTTAGTATAAATTAGTAGGCCTATGACAGAATTAACTGCTGTTTGAAAAAAAATACATTAAAGCAACAGGATACAAGCTGCTGCTATAAATGTCAAGCATGTGTGAGAATAAACAAATGTCAGTGTGATGACATTAACATCAGCTTGAATTAAGTGTAATAGAATTAAAAACAAAAAACCCATTTAATGAACATTACACATGAAAATCATTTGCTCAAAACAATATTTTGTCTGTTCAATAAAACAATACAAGTATGGAGTATGCGAGTATGTACATCCTCATAAAGTGAATGAAATGAGAAAACTGTTGACAAGCAAACCACAAAATATCAGGCCACTATTCATAACAAATCTCAACGAATAATAAAGAGCATTTCTCAAACAGCATTTAAAGGGTTAGTTCACCCAAAAATGAAATTTGTCATTACTCACCCTCATGTCGTTCCAAACCTGTAAGACATTAATTTGTCTTTGGAACACAAATTAAGATATTTTTAATGAAATCTGAGAGCTTTTTGTCCATCCATTGACAGCCTATGCAACTACCACTTTCAAGCCCCAGAAATGTAATAAAGACATCATAGAAGTTATCCATGTGACTCCAGTGGTTTAACCCTTAAGTTTATGAAGCGATGTGAGTGCTTAGTGCAACAATAAAAATATTTACAAAATATTAATCTATCAATCTTCAACGCACATTCACGTTTTTTTTTGTGCAAACAAAGCACTCACTTCATAAACTTGAGCTTAATCCACTGGAGTCACATGGATTACTTCAATTATCAGGCATGAAAACAGGTCAGGGGTAAAAAAGGTGAGAAAGATGCGGCATATATAAAAAATAAACACTTACATTGAAGTTGCATATCTTTGAACAAAATGATTTTCTCCTTTTCATTAGAGCTAGCAAAGAGTTATATTTGTTTCTGAGATTTTGTCTTCCAAAGTTGATGAATAAAAACATCAAGTCAGAATGTCAGTGAGTGTGAGTAGGGGAGAGTAAAATCCTCTTCCACTAAACACTGAACAATTTGTTCCTTATTCCGCGAACATGCCTCGCCACCAATTTTCATGAACACTTTTTGGAGTACTTCAAATGTATATTTGACCTCTTTGGGGTAAGTGATATCCAGAGCATAAAGAAGCCCCATTAGTACAGCAAAGGCATTTGACACGTCCTTTAACCCTCAGAGAGTCCTCGGTCACTTCTGACCGAAAAATTTTCTGTTTTGAATTTTTAAAAATCACAGCTTCATCGGAAGGTTATGATACTTGGCGACTTTTATGGCATTAGGTATGTGAATACAAAAAAAAATTGAGGTCATGATCCGAGCATGCTAAGTGGTCGTAAAAAAAATAGTCACACTCAGTGTCTTCGGTCAAAAATGACCGACCCATAGGAAATGAATGGGAAATTTACAAAAACACAGAAATTCTCTGAATTTTTGTCTGTACAATCTACAAATCGGCCACGATTCTAAAAAACAGTACACCGCAGTAAAGGGGTGACACTCTACAACATCAAGAGTGCAAAAAATTCACACCCACCCACCCACACACACATACAAACACACTTTTATACACATACACACCAATAAATTCAGATTACAAAAAATCTGTTTTGAATTTTTAAAAATCACAGCTTCATCGGAATGTTACGAAACTTGGTGACTTTTCTGGCATTAGGTATGTGAGCACAAAAAAAAATTGAGTTCATGATCCGAGCATGCTAAGTGGTCATAAAAAAAATAGTCACACTCGTGGTCTTTGGTCAAAAATGACCCCCATAGGAAATGAATGGGAAATTGACAAAAACACAAAAATTCTCTACAAATCGGCCACGATGCAGAAAAAAAGTGCTCAGCAATGAAGGGGTGAAACTCTAAAACATCAAGAGTGAAAAACATAACATAATTAATAATTATAATTAATATATATATATATAATTAATATAATAATTATTAAAATTATTAAAATAATAATTAATAAAATGTTATAAACCTTGGCAAAAAGTATTATTTGAGAATTTCTAAAAAAATACATTCAATCCACATCTTAAAAGTAAGTAATTTGGTCCAAAAACAACTAGAATTCACAAGCATCTCCATTTAGAGCTATACAGGCATCTAGTGGTAAACCCATGCAATAACATGATTTATTTCATTTTATGTTTAATAAATTGATTTATTTATTTTTATTTAATTTTTTTTCTGAAAGCCTAGTCTCTATTTTAACCGAAAATACTGTATAATTTTATTTATTTTTTTTAAATAAAAAAAAAAAAAATTAATCATTATTTTCAATGGCAAAAAATGGACTATAAATAATGCATAAATATTAATAAGTTCAATCAAATTGTCTCAAAATACTAAATTAAAAAGAATAAATATTATAGAACAAAAATAAATTGCATTGGTTTTTACTGGGATGGAGGAAGTTTCATTTTTAGGTGTCCGGTCACTTCTGACCGGGAAGGCACTGAGTGTGACTGCTAAACGAAGACTCTCTGAGGGTTAAGCCATCAAGCACAATCTCCTCCTCTAACACCACAGCCACATCAATTATTTCCTTTGGGAGAAGGTTTGCAGTGTTCTCCTCTGTGACCACCAAGAGTCCAACATTCATCCTCTTCACCACCTCTTCCTCATCAGTTGACTAATAAGAGAAAAGGGAAATTACTATGAATCATAAAATTACAAAATTACAAAGCATTTGTAGGTTAACAATGAATGAGTTTTAAACAGAGGCGAGCCCGCATAGTCCATAGAATCTATAGTAGGGCTGCACGATATGAGGAAAAGCTGCGATGTGCGATAACTTTGTTTAATATTGCGATGACGATACGACTTGCGATAAATATTCAAATGTGAATGTTAGCTATACTGTTCCCATGTCTTAGTACTTTAATAGGTTCTTTGCGTGATTCTCAAACGTTTATTACCTGCCTGGTTCAGATTACACGATTTTGGCACGATCCGTTTGACGTAGGGTGTTGTGGGGATTCATAAACGACAACGGGCGCCGGGACGCAAGATTCGATCGTTTCATCTCGTATAGTGTCATAGTGGGCGACAACCTATGTTGCATCTGCGATGCTTCACGACATCACAACAGAAAGACTAGCATGTTTAATTTTTTAACGGTCCTCTACGACGGGTTGAGTATTTAAACGAGAGTGAGTGTGCGCGAGTGAGTGAGAGTGCGAGCAACAGTGAGTGTGTGTGTGCGCCAGTGAGCGAGTGTGTGCGTGCAAGTGTGTGTGTGTGCGAGTGAGCGTGTGTGTGTGTGTGTGAGTGAGTGAGTGAGCGAGGGACAGTGAGTGTGTGTGTGTGTGTGTGTGCGCGCGCGCGAGTGAGCGAGTGTGTGTGTGCGCGAGTGAGCGCAAGTGAGTGATTGAGCGAGGGACAGTGAGTGTGTGTGTGTGTGTGTGCGTGCAAGTGAATGTGTGTGTGTGACGACACACGATGACTGGCCGGAAAGCAACGTGTAGTCTGACGTTTCTTGTCCATGACACGAGTCAAGAGTCAAAATCGTGTAATCTGACACCGTGACTATCGTAACAGACACAAAAATCTTGTAATCTGAACCAGGCATTATTCATCGTGTCAGGCTGTCTGTTGCAATGTGTTCATTGCGCAAGTTCATATCGCAATGACGATGAAAATTCGATGTATCGTTCAGCCCTAATCTATAGTACAATTAATGGCAAATGTTCTTTAATGTTTTAATTATTTTAAACCAATAATGCTAGGTCTTGGCCACGTCAGTTTAAAATAGCTTAAAATTATTTCAGTTACTCCAAAGAACTTTACATTCTACATGGGGTAGACTCCCTCCCCTGAAAAAAAGAAAAGTCATTGGCCAAACCCCATCCCCATAAGAAAAAAACAAACAAAAAAACAAATATGACACTAATAATGTGACAAATTATTTTACTGAAAAACTTTTAGCTTTGCAGTCCAACAAAGTGCAATGTGTTGATAAAATATTTTAAAACACAAAAATAGACTTTTCTTGGTCTGGACGATATATTGTTTAAGCATCGATACTATGATATGTGTATCTGTGATAGCCAGTAGAAAAAAATCCTTAGCATTGAGCCCTGACTTTATTGTATTACAACAAACATGATATTTACATACCTCACAAATTTTGATGAACTTGGAGGGTTCCTCTTTAAGGAAGTAAGGAAACCCAAAAAGGACAAGTGCTCTTCTAGATTGGTTTAAGCTCTGCAATGAAAAACATTGTTTTAAATAAAAACTAGTAGTCATAAGCCACTTTTCCACTGTCATGCCAGTGCAAGCCAGGGCAAACAGCGTGCCGGGAGAGGGCCAATATCCTCGGACCTCGAGCACTGAGGCCAAAATCAAGCTGCGTTTCCACTTTCAGGCCAGTAGCTCTGCAGTGATTCCCTCAAACCCACCCTTAACATGGCTCCATAGAACAACATCAGACAACCCCACCATTACTTAAAGACTTGAGATTCTAGTATAAATATTTGACCAATGTTTTACAATAAAAATGTTACAGTGACATTAACTTATTACTTTGTGTCAAGAGTGCTTATCAATCATTCTGAATCAAACTGGTATTTATCATTTCATATAAAAGAGCATCAACAAATGGGAAAAAAAGGGAAAGGGAAAAAAGAGACATAAAACATGTGTATTTATTATCGCTATGGTTAGCATAAGTAGCCTTTAGCATCACATATAAATATATATCTGCTTCACAGTGATCAGAATCTCCATCGAATCGCAACACTCGCTGGTGTCTTAAAGTGAGTTTTGAACTGAAAATTGCTAAAATTGTCTTAAATGTTGAAGTTAGCTGGTTGCCTGATAAAATAACATGATACATTTATTTTATATAATAAAAAACCTCCAAAAAGCTCTGACCATTTGCCCCGAGGAAGCCCATTTGAGGCCTGATCAAGCCCTGGAAGTGACAGTGTAAGCACGACTGGCCCTGGCACGCACTAGCATGCTCGATTTTGGCCCGATAGTGGAAACACGCCTATGCTGTTGCATGGAAATTTTAATTAATCAGGCATATGACACTGGAACCATTTTTCTAAAAATAAATTAACATATACTCACATCATCCTTAAGAGACTGAATCAGGGTCTTGAGTTCTCCAATGTCTGGCTTGGTACAACCGCAAAAATCCGTTACTCGTTACTCATCAAGCCCATGGAAAAAGGTCGCCTTAATGTCGGTGGACACAATGCGTCAAAATTTTGCAGCAATCTAGTAAAATGACAGACCCACAATTAGAATATTACAGTTTTTTGTTTTTTTTTAACAATTGCTAGGACACATTTTCTCAATACTGAGGTCACCTTTTCAGTTTTCAAAAGAGTAGCCTATGTAAACGTGCAGATTGGCCTGTAGGTTTGGTAATGGTTGTCTGTAAGAGACAAGAAATCATGCAAAGATTAATTGAAAGATATATTCATTGAATTTATTTTGTGCCAAAGCAGTGATAAATTATCCACAGTTTAACCCACATAGACCACTGTTGTGCTTACTGTGTGAAGAGTTTTGACAAAGTAACCCAAGTATTGAGAAATGGGTTCTAAAGATTAAAATAAATAAATAAATAAGTGTTTTAAGTTTTAGAATAGGTAGTTTAAAAAAGATGGTTTATAATGCAAGGCAATGCTGTATTACAAAAGTAACAGTTAACCCATGTTTTAGTAAAGAATGCTAACCTGTCTCTGGGTAAATAAAGCAGGCCATCTGCTCCTCACATCTTTAACATGTTTAGGATCCGTTAACACATAATCTCTAAAATGTAAAAAACGTATAAAAGGCTCATGTGTGAAAGCAACTACGTTAACATTAAACCACTAACGTTAACGTTATATTAAATGGACTCAATGGAAACGGGTCAACAAAAAAGAGGACGACATTTCTGATGCAGAATTATAATAAATTTAAACCATTTTCGGAGTTTTTGCCGCCTAGGAAATACATTAAATTAATCTTAGACAAAACCAGTTGAGATTAATACTTACCATAAACAGCCTAGAAGAATATGGCGCCTTCCCGTTCAGCTGTTACAAAGTTACGTCGTGTAACTTAGCAAACATGTTCAAAAGCTCAACACGTCTGAAATATCACATAAAAAGATTAATTTGAACACTTATTGCTTAAGAAGCATAAGTATAACGTTAACAGTTCAATCTCTATTAGCCTACTTATTGCCGTTTCCTTCTCTTAAATGTAACGTTAACTTAACAGGTATTTTAAAACGGGCAATACGCATTCGTGTTTAATCAAGACAAAAATGAAAAATAACTAAAACATTGTTATTTATCGGGATTATTTTAAGGTTGAAACGCTTCACTAACAGCCTTACTAAACTGTAAAGATAAGAAACACTATAAAATAACCTCAATGGGAACTTCTGGAATTTCTGAGGCAAAATTATTACAGATTTAAAACTTCTTCTGAATTCTCGCTTCCTAGCAAATAAATTAAATTACCCTTAGAGAAAACCAGTCTATTAAGACACTGAATTTTAAAATTACTTACCATAAACCGTCTGCTTCTGAAGAAGCTAGCTTGTCAAGCTGAGGAGAAAATCGCGCCCTCTCGTTCAAGTCAATCAAGTGTCGTCTGTGTCGTACTCTTCTCCCGGGCGTCCGGCGCATGCGCAGGGAAAATTAAGACTCAGAAGTCTAGTGAACTATCTATTAGTAGAATCAACTAATGTTTTTATTTTATATCAGTGAATTGCCACCAAGCCATTAGTTTAATAAACCTTAACTAAAAATGTTTTGTTATCTGAACAACATTAGTGCATCTAAGTTGATTTGACAAAAGAAAATATGTTGTGTTAACAAATCATGGAAATAATTTTTTACAGTGTACTTGAAGTTGAAACTAATTGAAATATTAAAAGATTAGATGGTTTCATTCCCGAAATTACCTTTGGGAACTTCACTAAACTTTCAGAGCAAAAGGGTGCTTTCGAAGCCTTTGTAAGCGACGTCATTTGTTTGCATCTGTAGTGTCAACAAATACAGTGTAATTTTCCACTGGAACTTCAAGGCATTCTTTCAGTCATGGTGGAACCACAGTGAGGTATTTTTTACACTTTGATAATCAGATAAATGCAGCTCTTTGTGTTTAGAGGTGAATGTTCTGCTGGTGCCATCACTGGTGTCATGATATCATTTCGACATCAGTCTAAACTAAATTTCTCATGTGTTCGTCAGAAAAGCTGCACAGAAGTTATCAATTGGCTTTTTGATTTCCGTACCCATTACTGAGGAACAACCTTACAAAGCCTTCACAAACAAACAGTTTTTGTTCAGCTCATGTCTGTCTTTCCAATAATGCTTCCATCATAACAGAAACCTGCAGCATTGTTCAGTGACGCTCGAAACTCTTCTCTCTCTTGCTGATTTTTATTAATTAAAAGATAAAGTACAATGAGAAAATTAACGCAAAACAAGCAGTTTAGGTAAAATGAAGAATATTTTGTAGGTGAGATGAAAAGAACTGCTGCTTTCTAAAAAGAGAAAAAATACACTCAGAAATATAACACACACAAAGATCAATATAGCACCAGATTTGTTCATCAGTTCTACATAGATTAAAATATTTTGAAATATATATGCAAAAGCCTCTAAATGCCATCTGAAATTTTCTTCTAGAATGATAATTTTTATCAAGCTTGTATATTTAAATTCAATAATTTCACTTAAATGGCAATGAAGATTACCTATTAATGGTCATTTAAGTGAAATTACTGAACTTAAATATACAAGCTTGATAAAAATGAGCATTCTAGATAAAAATTTCAGATGGCATTTAGAGGCTTTTGCATCTGAACTCTTCCTTTATTCTCTGTATATAATAATATGTGTGTCTTACCTCTTTTGCGACTCAGTGAAACACCAGAATGAATCTGTGCGATGTGAGAAACTGGGAATGAAAAACACAAACATCTGCTTATAGCTTTCATACAGCGTATCATGTGTGATTGGATGAACTGATTCATGAATCAGTGTCACTTAAGCGTCATGCACTTGTAGACATTTACATGCACCTGCAGAATCTGCAACATGTGAATCATTTTAACCAAATAAGCAGGATCATTATTAAAAAAGTCCTGCCCTGATTAAGCATAATAGATTTACATAATCCACAAGACAATAATAGCAATTTGAAACTTATGACCACAAGTGTAAATTTAAATGTTGCTTTTCCTATATAGTTCATATAGAGAAATATGAAGACACAGAGAGGCAGATGAAACACAGCTGATGATGAAATAAAACAGTTTGATATTAAACATCATAAATACTCACAGTTTGGTTTGCCGCTATTAATGCTGCGCTGTCTGACTAGACTCGGCGTCTTTGGTTCAGAAGATCGTAACTTTTTGTCCTTTTTGTTCGCCATTTTCTCTTTCTCTCTTGTCCATTTAATTATTAATTATATAATTTTTTTTTAATGCAAAACATACAAACATAAATGTCTGGTTTAAATTAAGTAATTAATAAAAATCTCTTTACAACAAATGGTGTTTTAATAACCTTGTGATCAGTCGAAAAGGAAATGTCCTGACATCTCTGCTGTTGTTCTTCAGTATTTTATAGGCTATAAGTGAAACCCCCTGTAAACTCCTCCTCCTTTTGCCTTATGAATATTCTCCTCCTCCTGCCACAGAATTTGTTTATAAACAATATAAAAAATCTGACCTTTTGCTCAGAAAGGTTTACATCTCGCAATTCTGAATTTGTCGCAGTTTACACATCTGACCACCGCACCTGAAACCATGAGATGTGATCTTTCAGAATAGTGTCATCTTGAACTGCTTGATTTTTTTCTCTTCAGAACTGTGAGTTTGGCATATCTGAACACACTTCTGTAAGGGTTCAGTCACCTGTTGTTGTGTTCACTAACACGTGCTTCGTGTTTATATCAGCCACATGCTTTCATGTACACAGCTTGTGTTTTTGTCTGGCTGTGTTTTCATGTTGTCTGCAGTGTGAACACGCGGCTTATGAGTTCTCATTTTCTCAAAGTTTGTTACTTGTTTTGAGCACATGGCTTGTGATTGTGTTTGCAGGCTATGTGCTGTGTTTTAGTCATGTTTGGTCTGTGCACATGGCTTGTGCCAAGTCTCACCTCTCTTGTTTTCAGTTTTTGTTTTGTTTTGTTTTATTTTTGTTATTACAATAAAACCCATTATTCCTGCATATTGAGTCCTCGCCTCACCCTGACAACTTCACATGAAAAAAGCTTAACGTGGCATTATTGAGACATAAATACATGGGCATAAATACATGAAAATGCATTTAAAATAAAAATACAAAATGCTTCAGTTGAAATGTATCAAAATAAAATTCCAAATACTGCGGTTTTTTTTATTTAATTTTTTAATTTTTTACAATTTTTATTTAAATACAAATACAGCATTTTGGATTTTTAAAACACACAAAACACATGAGAAGTGTGCCATTCAGTGAAGTATCACTATTAGGCTGAAATGCAAATATTTAAAAAACTTATAACTTAACCAATTGCACATGAAGTGTTCCATTTGTGAAAGTTCTAAATACCCATAAAAGTTCATTTGATTGAACTAATTTGTTTAATTTAAATTTACCCTATACCAATTCATTGTTTTGAGCATTAGGGTTTACAGTAAAACACTATGTAATTGTTCTCAGACTGGGACAACAGACGGCTCTCTGTGTGAAACTGTGTTTTAAGATGATCTCATTGCATCAAACTCCAAAACAATGATGCTTTGTAGCAAAACACAATCTCCTCTTTGTTGACAGTCTGGCATGCCGTAAGTTCAGAAACTGAAAACAGGAAAGTTTGTTTCAATGGAATTTTTTGGGATACACACAATGTATGTACACATATTTTGGTTTCACTTTATTTTGATGGTCCCTTTAACACGTTCTGTTGACTATAAGTAACGCTGCACCTACATTAGAGTGTTAGTTAAAGGTATAGCGGAGGATCTTTCCGAATTTTAGATAAGTCCCGCCCTCTCCACTTTTTGAAAAGTTTGATTGATTCACCAGAATGATTGACAATTAGGAGGACCAATAGTATAGGGTATCCACCCAGAAGTAAAAAAATCCTCCGCTATACCTTTAAGTATTAATAGACTGGTAGGGTTAAGGTTAGATTAAGTTGACATGTAGTTGCAAAATTACTTAAAGTCAGTAGAGTGTCTGTTGGAGGACCATCACAATAAAGCGTTTGCAGATATTAAGCAGACAGTCTACTAATACTCCAATGAAAGTTAGTTGACATATAGTTGCAAAGTTACTTATAGTCAACAGCACGTTCAAAAGGGACCATCAAAATAAAGTGTTACCCATATTTTTTTGTATTGTTGTTTGTTCACTTTAGCAGAAGATTCTCTTTAACCTTCATGACCAACACAGAGGAAATGAAACGTACAATTATACAGAGGTGACATTTTAACTTCTCATTTCTCATCAACCAAAGCCCTTAACACATTTCAACACTGATGGGTTTGGCCATAAAATTCCTTTTTCAAGCATCTTTATTAGTTTTGTTCCATAGATTCACACTGCTAACAAGATAAAACAGTTAATTTAAACAGCCTAAAAGCTTGTGTTGAATTCATTTTTTTTTTTTTTTTTTTTTTATTATGAATTGGGATATCATGAAACAAAAACAACAACAACAAAATTACACTAAACGAGTTCCTTGCTTTCATAAAAATTGGAAACCAGTGCTAGTAAATGAACAATGATATATCTGTAATGGTCACCAGCTGGAGTGCCCTTGAGAGCCACCAGAGGGCACTCCACAACAGACTATTGTCACTCTCACAAACTACATTTCTCAGAACTCACTGCCCGGACTCATCATCACTGATTGCATTCACCTGTGTCTCATCACCCTGTTAGTCTCAGCCTATTTATACCATGTTCACTCATTAGCCCCTTTCACACAGAGATGCTGGAAAATACACGGATAAAGTGACCTGGGATTTGACCCGGGTTCGTTTGATTTTGGTTCATTCACACTGCCAGTGATTTTCCGGAATCAGAGAGTGCGTTCACACACAACCCGTAAAAATCCCGTAAAGACACGTGACATCGATGTGACTTGTAATGTCTCAGCATTATACCCCAAATATATTCTTACTCTACAGCAATGAGACAATAGATTCATTTCATAATTTCTTGCAGCTAAATACACCACTCTTATGCCACTCTTATGTCTTATACCCTGTCTCTGCTCAATATATGTGTTCTACTCTAAGAATGTCAGGTGTCTCCTCTTGATATACTCTTTTATAGCTGACTTCCACTCTTTCTTGCGCTCTCTCTCTCTCTCTCTCTCTCTCTCTCTCATATTCCCTGTGTGCGTTAATTGTAACACTACTAGCGTCAATTGCTTCATTTAATAAATTGTTTTGTCAACGCATTTCCTGTTTGTGTCAATGGCATTAGCAATACACACATTTTGATTGTACAGTAATCAGATGAAGAAACCTTTCTATACATTGTAACCTTTGTATATACTGTTCTTATTCCCCAGAACCCATACACCCACACACATAATGCAATGTACATTATGTCATCTTTACATGATGTCGTAAACACACACACACACACTTGAGTCCACAGTATGTGTTTTTGTCACCTTATGAAAACTTCATGGTCTCAACAGAATCTCCCAAATCTCAGATTTTCTGCTTTTTGTTAAATCTTTTCTTATAATTTAAATCTTTATCTAATTGTTTGGAAGAGAACACTCAAAACTATAACACTGGTCTCAGTATATCACAAGTGTCTTCATCAGTTCTATATAGTTTTTAACTGTATTTATTCTCGGTATATGAAGTGTGTGTGTCTCACCTCTTCTGTGACTGAAACATCAGAATGAAAGTCTTCAGGTCTGTCAGTGCCATGAGAAACTAGAACACAAGCATCTGATCATCTTCATGTACAGTTTATATAGCAGATGAAATAACAGTTCAGGACTGATGTGACATTCAGACACCAGAGAAGAAGAAGGACCATAACAGTGTTTCATCTTAAACATCATAAAGACTCACAGTTTGGTGTTCCACCGTTAATGCTGCTCTGTGTTACTTCTCTCAGCATCTTTTTCTCTCTTGATTCATTAGTTTGTGTCTCGTCCTCTTCCTTTGCCATTTCTATCTTTCTTTTAGCTCACGAACGGAAACCTGTAGTGAATGTTGTGTGAGGCATTAGTCATAATGTGGGTGGCGGCACCTGTTCATCTAGCAAACAGACTTAGTTTATTCATAACTGATGCAGGCACTTGTGATTGACAGCTGAATGTTCTAGTTTAGTTTTTAACAATTACAAAATACATTCTGTTTTCTCCATTCTGTCACCTTTGGGTTCTTGCCCCCGTCGCCTCTGGCTCGCTTAGTGGTGGACATTTAATATTCAACAATGATAGAAGCGATATACTTCTTTCTTATATATTATATGAAGATTAAACAAGTGTTTAAGAAACTTTTGGCTTTATATGAAACGAGCGTTATATCAACAACAACAACAAAAAAAATTCTATTGTTATCGATGTAAGTGTACCGTCGATAAAAACCAATAACGTTTTATCGCCCTGGCCTAATCAACACTGAACTTACTTAAGCTGGACAATGACTGTAATCCTGTTATATAATAAAGGTACAGTGCATAACAGCAGTCAGTTTATGACTTAAATATTACAGTCTTGACTACAAAAATGTATTGAACATTTTCAATTATTGTCTAGGGGCAAAAACGTTGACCACTATAATGGGGCATGTTGTCACACTGTTAGCCTCCAGTTCATTAACACTGACTGATGAAATTATTTATTTAAAAAACATCTTTCTCAACATATTTGTACTTAATATGTACTTAATGGGCAATTTAACGGCTTTTCAGTGAAGTTAAAACAGAAAAAAAAAAAAAAAAAACAGCAAAAATGTAAAAGGTTTATAAAATGATTTAGGCTATGTATTTGTGTTTACTAGCAGCACTAGATTAACTATTATGGAACCAGCACTATTATGGAATAAAGTTAAATTAGGTGAAAATAAGGTGCTTAATTTAACTTTATTTCATTTCACTTAGTTATTGACAGCAACATGTGGTATTATTAATCACGTTGGTACTTTGATGAAGCAGCAGAGCAGCGTTTTTATACTACAAACAGTATTTTAATTTGGAACCTGAAAACTAGTGTAGCTCATATTAAATCATGTGTGTGTTGATTAGTTTGTCCACAAGGTGTCGACACTGACCCGAGCCGCTGCTTTCAGTCACAGTCAGAGGAGAAACGGAGGAGACTGGAGGACAAGAACAACACGCTGCTGGAAATCTGCTGTTTCAAACTGTTAGTACATTCATTGTATTAATTATCAGGTAAAATAAAAATCTCAAATGTTTGGTCAAACTCTGAATAAATCCCATTTATTACTAAATCCGAAATGATTACGTTCGTCATGTCCGATTTGAAATGAACCGTTGTGGATTTACGCGCGTAAAACTCTGACTGGATGATCACATGACAAATTTGTGAAGTTTATGAATTGTTTTGATCGATATTTTATGTAATGAACGGATGAAACCTGGTAGACACAAGATGTAACACAATATGAGCAAAAGAAGAATACATTATTTAAGAAATACCATATAGGCCTAATAAAGATTTTGAGTTCAAGAGTGTTTGTCTGTTCTAGTATAAAACTCCCTAATTCTTTATCCGAATCAGTCTATGATAAATATGATGTAAAAGGGACACAGAAAGCAGCTAGATGAGTTATAAACTCTTTACGAAACAATTAAAGCTGGATAACTGAGAGGATTGTGTGATGACAGTTCACTCAGTCAGTGAAGCCATGAGAGATTAAATCCTGGGATTATTCCCATCTTCCCACAGGAGAAACGACTGAAAGATGGAGTTTGAGGAGGAACTCTGCAGAATGAGAGATGAAGATACAGAGGAACAAACAGGTTGGTGTTTTCCTTCATTCTCTTTAATGACCGATGAGGAACATTAAGATGAAAACTCATATATATATACAGTAACAATAGGGGAGAGCCAGGACGATTGAAATGCGGGACGAAACACTGAGATTTCCTTGAAAACCACTCACGTCATGTACATCAAATTTCGTTAGCACGTACAGCACGCAATGCCTACCATACCCGTGAAAACATTTCTTCTTTACGTTGTGCCGTTTTGGAGTTAAAGCCGCAAAGCTGTTTTTGAGTGCGGTAAGTGAATTCTTTCTTTGTTATAATTTTGATGATTATGGCTTACAGCTTATGAAAACCCTGAATTCAAAATTAGAATATTGTGAAAAGGTTTTCATAAGCTGTAAGCCATAATCATCAAAATTATAACAAATAAAGGCTTGAAATATCTCACTTTGCATGTAATGAGTCTATATAATATATTAGTTTCACCTTTTAAGTTGAATTACTGAAATAAATTAACTTTTGCACAGTATTCTAATTTTTTGAGTTTCACCTGTACATCAAGATATATCGTAGATCAAATTGTCTGGCAGTGAATAGAGTAGCCTAGGCTATTTCAGAATCACTGTATCATGATACCATCGATATGATGGACACAATTGTATTGTAGTTGCGAGTACACTAGAGTCCTATGCAATTATTCTTGTCTCACTAAATACTGCAAAGTGTCCTCCTGTTTGGTGTTATGGCCACCCTAGTGTCACATGATGATCCTCATTGAGCTTCAGATCAGATTCTCTGATTTCTCTTCACTGTCTCTGATCCTGAAACTAAAGGCCTTTGAGTTTCACCTCAAATCTACTTCTGACATCTAGTGGACAAAGATGAAAACTGCAGTGAATATTCTGTGTGTTAAAATAATAAATATACAATACATTCATGTATTTATTTGATTCATAATGCCCTAATTCTGTTTCATGCGATTGATATTCTGTACTCATGTGTTAACTCAGACCTAAATAAGTGTTCATCCTGTCACAGGGACTTGCTTTTCACACCTTTTGTTTTTGCTTTTTAAAGGGGTCATATAATGACATTTTTGTACAAGCTAATATGATTCTTTAGGGTCTAAATTAAAAGTTTGTAATATACCTTAATTAAAAATTCTCATTAGTATTGTAAGAAAACACTCATTTTACCTGGTCAAAAACAGCTCTGTTTTCAGCACGCCGTTTAAGTGCATGTGTCTTTAAATGATAATGAGCTTTGCTCACCCCGCCCCTCTGTTCTGTGTGTACACCGTAACACAATAACACAATAACCATAACGCGATGTTCATTATAAACGTGGGATTATGAATTATATTGAGAATGTTGTACATAGAAAACATGCCGTAATGTATCCTGAGTGTAAACCTTAGCCGCATTCATCGTGAAGCGTGCTAGCGATTTGCAAAGATTAATATAAAGATTAATATAAAGGTCAATAAAACGTTACACTCACTTGTTCTTCTGGAGGTTCAGCAGGAACACGAATAGTTGGTACCGATCCTTTTTTCAGGAGCAGCTTCTAGCAAAACCAGCTTTACTGACCCTCGTTTGTAAAGCAGTCTGGTGTGAAATGATTCGCGCAAACATGACAGCATTGACGTTGATCGTGGGGAATATTCCCTTCGAAAACAAAACTCAGCCATTGCGTCTTCAGCGGTTCGGATTTAGGAACATCAAAATGATGCTGTGTTCGTTATTACAACCAAGAACAGAACACCACAATCGCTTAGACGCCATTCTGCTCATAGACAGAGCTCCAGTAACAACAATGGCGGACTATGATTGACAGCTCGCTCACGAGCGAGGGCGGGTCTGTGTTGAAACGCTGCCTTCAATCAACAATCGTGGGAGGGGCATCCGACCGTGTGACATCACAAGATTGAATGGCTTGATTTGAGACAGGGGAAAACATATAAGAAGATTAGAAAAAAAAAACACTGGATGGATTTTTATCATTTTATGATGGTTGTGTACAGGCACTGCCAACACACATTTCAGTACAATCAACTTGTAAAAGTGCATGTACCATTATATGACTCCTTTAATCATTTTTTTTAATGAAATGCTTAAAAGAACAGTAACAATTGTCATCATTGTCATACCAAAACAACACCACAATACTCCAGGGTCCATCAGTCTTTCAGTCCAGATTGAGTGCCAACACTTTTATATGTCATTTTGACATCATTCTTCTCTAAATTCTGCTCACATATTCAGACAAGCTGCACAGACGTTATCAAAAAACCTTTTGAATTCATAACAATTGCTGGGAGACAACCTTGCGAAGTCAATGTGTCAATGAGAAACAGAAGGATGAATCTCTGCGACTTTTTCATATTTAAACAAAACAGCATGGTCAATATAACGTCTGTATACTTGTTGCTTATTGTGCAATTCAATATGAATATCTGCTTCAGTTTTTTAAATTTTAAAAATCTTATTGTATTTTATTCTTGTAATCTCTGAATCTAGAAGCAGGGTTTCAACATTACAGATGTGTTGTGAACATGTGATCTTGATTCTTGCATCAGTGTAAGAGTTTATGTTTATTAGTTATTAAAGCTTTAGTGATGAACATGCTCAATCAACACTCGTCTTTGGCCATTGGAAAAGAAAGTACAACATGAAAAGAAACACACAAACAAGCAGTTTAAGCATCAAAACATTTTTATTTAATTTTTTTCCTGAAAATTCTGATCAGGTTTGTTCTCTGCTGGTAGTAGCCTATGTTTACTATAGTGAAATTAATTTCATTAAAAAATAAATCTAGTTCATATTTATTTACAATTAATTCTAGTAAGAGTTTAAGGACATCATACAGGAAAAACACTCTTAAATGGTTGTATAGCTGTTACAATTCCTGTCTTGTAACACAACCGGTGTCGTGTTAACTAAAGATCTGTGCAACAGAAGTGAGTCAATCAAAACTAACTTTATCTGGACATTAACCCTCTGGGGTCTAAGGTGTTTTTGGGGTCCTTGAGATGTTCTGACATTTTTGCTTTTTTCAGTTGCTTATAAACATATTAATGGCAAAGGTGTAAATTCACTCTATATAGCACAAACAGGGCTACCATCATATGTGAGCACCATGCATGTACATGTTTGTATTTTTGAGAGAATAATGTTTATGCATGGTTATTGAAAAAACTAAAAACTAAAGTTTCTGAAATAAGGCCATAAAACACATTCTAAATATGTGTCAATAAGACTTTTGACTAATGGATGTCATCGCCTAGTGTTTTTTCTTCAAAATTATGTGAAAATCATCCTGCCTAACCCCCAATTTCCACCGGCTGCGTTACGGCTCCGGCACGGCGGCGGAGTCAATAGGTTTCCATTAAAGTCAATGAGTGTATTTCCACTGAATGCGGTACAGCTGCGTTCCGACTCCGGCGATCCGCAGCCCTCCGGAGCAGATACGCAGAGCTTCTATTTTTGCCGGATGCCGGAGCGCTCCGCAGCACTACAGGGCAGAGTACGCAGGACAGGAAGTCGAGTGACAAAACAGAACAGCCAGAAACAAAATAAAAGATCCGTTTAATTTTCAAAATAAAATACACCGCGCTCATATTTCCCTACACTACACCTTGAAAACGTCATAATGGGCGGAGACAGGCTTGTTGAAGTTTTAACCCCGTTGACACGATGGATGAAGAAATGCTGATTATTGAGGTACAGAATCAACCCATCATCTATGACCCCTCACATCCTTTTTATAAGGACAACATTAAAAAGGATGCAGCGTGGAAAACTATTGCAGAAGTGATTGGTGTGGATGGTAAGTCACTATTTTTGTCCAAGAAATAAAGATAGAAAGCAAATAGCTAGTTATGTACTCGTAATGAGGAGTTATATAGCTATACAGGTTAAAAACACATTAAAATTTTTAATTAAGTAGCCATTGCAGGATTGTTTGAATAGCATGAAGAACTTTATTTACAGATATTATGTTTTGTAACGTTAATGAAATATTAAATTTGAGTAAAGTTATAAATAGAATAAGGATTTTAGACATTAATTTATTTATATATTGTGTGTGTATGTTTGTAATATATATGTAATTTAGCCATTTGGAAAAAAGTTTAAACTGTGGTTTACTGTATAAGTTTATTTTATTGTGTGTGGATGGTTCACACTGCTAAATGATGGGGCTGACACATAGTTAGCAAACCAATGATGATTCAATAAAAAAAAAATAAAAAAAAAACTCAATTCACAAAACTTGAACTTTATTACAATAAAATACTTCACACAAAAAAAAAAAAAAACACAGTAAATGCATACACACAATCCAAATATACCAGTTTCAGTCAGTAAAGATGTTTTATTAGATCATTCTGTCCTGCCATGACACACTGCCCTCGGGCGAGTTTAAAAAAGTTGCAAAGCTCTCCCTGATAGCACAGGCTTCTCTTGAAGCCCTGTTTCCCCCCATGTTCCTCACTGGTGCCATGCGTCTCCCCAGTTCTGATGCCTCTTCCAGCAGTTGAACATTTTCTGTTGGGGCAAGGAGGAAATTGTGCAGAATGCAAGCTGCCACAACAAGAGTGTCCACATTTTTGGGGTGAAGGTTAATCCTTCGATGGAAAATCCTCCAACGTGACGCCAGAATGCCAAAGGCATTTTCAACTACCATCCTTGCCCTTGAGAGTCTGTAATTGAAAATCCTCTTCCTGTGGATGAGGTTCTGTCATGGGTAAGGTCGCATTAGGTAGTGCTTCAGAGGGAATGCTGCGTCACCCACCATGACATGTGGTACGTTCCCAAGGTGAGCAGCACCAGGCAGAGCGGTACTAGGAGGAACGTGTAGTGTGTTTCCCTCCATTTCCATCCCCAAATCTGACCCTGCATACACCCCACCATCAGATGTTCGGCCAAAGTCCCCGACCTGTATGCACCTGAACCGGTAGTCTGCATCCACAAGTGCCAAAAGCACTATGGAGAATGTCTTTTTGTAGTTGAAATACTGACTACCGGACAGGGGTGGTGCTTGAATAACAATGTGCTTTCCATCCAGTGCTCCTAGGCAATTTGGGAAGTTCCATTTTTCCCAGAACCGTTGTGCAACCTCCTTCCATGAATCTGCAGTCAGCCGGGGCAAAAATGACTGCATCATGTGTTTTTCAATGGCAGCACACACCATATGTACGGAGTTCATTACAGTTGTGTGGCCAAGGCGGTAGCTAAATGCAAGGCTGATCAATGAGTCACCAGAAGCCAAGTATCTGTAAATGGAAAAAACAAAACAAAGATTAGTTATATGTGTGAATATTATTTTAATCTGTCTGTCTCTTTTTTCTTTTTAGTTGATCTTTGCAAGGCAAAATGGAGAAATCTAAGGGACAGTTTTGTGAGGCACCGAAAAAAAGTGCTTGCAAGCGGTTCAGCAGGAGGAACACAAAAGGAATGGAAATATAGTGAAATGATGTCCTTTATTTTGCCCCACCTGCTACCAAGAAGGTCTGTATTTAATTAAATATCAGTATTGTTGACAACATCATCGTTAAATTCAATATCCACATTTTTAAAAAGTGATAGATATTTTTTGTGTGTATGACATAATTGTGTCAGAAGGTCAACCAATTATTTCATTTTTTTTTTAAGTTCCAAAAGCAATTTGAGCAGTGGTTTGTCCGAAGAAAGATCTTCAACACCACTCTCTATGTGTGGATCTGATGAAACGGGTCCTATTAGTTCATCAGTGCCTCAGGGCAGCCAGGGACCAGAGACAACCACACCATCGGGCAACACTACATCTGGGGTTACAGACAGGCACCACAGGTCAAGGAGCCCAAGGGATAGGGTGCCTCAAGTCCCAACTGCCACTGAAGCAAGGAGGAGCCACAGACCACAAACATCAAATGTGGAAGAACGGCTTCTCTCCATCTTACAGGAGCCGCTTCCCAAACCAGAATCCGAGCTGGATGAAAGTTATCATTTTGCCTTAAGCCTGGTTCCACTGCTCCATAAACTGGATCACAACAGGAGGCAGCAGGCCAAGATTTGCATTTTAAACTTACTGCAACAAATAGAAAGCAGCCCAGCTTTAAGGAAGGAACCAGCAGCACATTCCAGTGCATTTCATTCACACCCTCCCCCTATGTTCCACACCCCCACTGCAACCTTGTCTAGGCCAGGTACTTTCAGGCCATTAACACAACCCCCATCAATAAACCCAACCGGAACATTCACACAGATGCTTTCCTCTGATCAAGATACACAGTGGGGGTAGGGCAGCACTCCTAAACAAATTTTGTATATTACCATTTTATGCTGTAAATAGTTATTTTGCTGTGTTTTTTGCTATTTATAGATATGTATATGTTTTAGATAAGATTATTAGTAACAATTTGTAATTTCTGTTTGTAAATGTTCCTATCTTGTTTAATTTATTTTTGTTATTTTGGAAATAAAAGTTCAAACCTATTGTGATATTTTGTGTATGTAATCTGAAGCTCACCTCAATCCAACAGCCAGTCTCTGCTTTGGTTCTATGGCGGACCTGTAGTTGGTATTCTGTCTGGTGAGTTCAGGGCCAATGATTGAGAGAAGCTCATCCATTTTCTCTGCACTCATCCGAAAATACTGGTGATGCCGTTGACTGTCCAAACGCAGTTCTTCCACAAGATGATAAAAATCACCTTGTTGAGGCCTGCGCTGGTTCAGTGGATGGACCCAGTATTGGCTCCTTCTCCTACCCCTCCTCCGTAGTCTTGCCAGCAGAAGTAAAAAAGCAATTGTTCTCCTCCTAGTAAAGGGAACTGAAATACACAGAATAATTTATTGAATTAGTATATTAAAAATAAAAAATCATTTTACCATGAACACAATATACATGGGGTGACTATTCAGTGTGCATTCAAATGCTTACTGTTAAGCAAACTTTTACTGTTAAGCAAATTTTGAATGTTTCATGCAGCCTTAACTTCTTATCTGTAGACTATATTTAAAAATTAATTTTGTAAAGTTTTACTATAAAAGTTTGTTACTTATTATTGTCACTCATCAGTAAAACATGTTTTATTCCAATTCAAACAAGAACAATAGTTAAAACTTTATTTACTACTACACAGTACATTACATTACAGCTACTTTCCCAGTACATTTAAAAAGGAACAAAAAATAAACAAAGCATTTTATAAGTTAATTATTTCAATATTGTAGGCTACTTACCCATTGTAGAATCAAAATCCACAGAAAAGAGAGATCGGTAGGTAATTCAGAAAAGAGTTCTATCCTATACTCCTCCGGATGGAAAACTGTTCCTGGTTTGGTAGTTCTGTTTATAGAAACTACATATCGCGCGATCACACCAGAATTCGCGAGATTACATGGGGTCTCGTGACGTCAGCTGTCAGTCATGACCGCAGCCGTTCCGCAACAAAACCGGACCTGGTGGGTATTGACGGATGACGGAACACGGAGCTGTCACGCAGCGGAGCCGTTCCGCAGCCGTTCCGCATCTGGTGGAAATTGGGGGTAATCATTCACAGAACACAATGCATTGATTTAAATTTTGCAAAACACTTTCTGTCTGGAAAGGCAATATGCGGAGTGGGTGTCAACGATCATGCATACTTAGTGGTTCGCACCTGGAGACAATGGGGCCCACATACTTAATGAGCCATTCATTCAGGTGTGTCACAAGAAAGAATGCAAGAGCAACAGTTGGAAGCATCTCGTGTTTTTTTTATTTTTCCACAAATTGTGCTTGCAAATTGGCCTATAATATCAAAAGGAAAACATGTCTAGTAATTGTGCAGTTAATTCTCATACTGTATTTTAAGTTTTGGAATATTTATCCTCTCCCCAAATTTGTCACTAATAAAACACAATAAAAAATGATTTTAAAGAAAAGGCTTATATTTACCTTTTATTAGTTTGTTTACATCTACCTTGTATTTTTTTATTTATTAAAAAGGTTACAATTACAACAACAATTCAAGTGTAATCTTTCTTTGTAAAAACTAAAGTATACATTTTATCATACATATTTCAAAGTTAAGGATTCATTACTTGAATATAGCCTAAGCTACATTGGAATAAACACTATAACTTATTATTTGATTATTTTTGACAAAACATACTATATTTAACATATGAGCAAAAATTGGCAAACAAAAGCTTATTTGAGGTGGCTGATATTTTACAGTAAAAATGTATAATCTATCCAAAACTAATCAATGAAATGTTGTCTTTCATATGTCTGTAACATAGTAACTTTCGTTTTTATTATAAGAAATATAAATGTTAATTTGCAGTTTAATATGTTGCTTTTACAAATACATTTTATTTCAACATATTTCACTCGATTTTTACTCAGTAGCCTATAGCAATACAGTTTGCTAAAAGCGAAACATTCACAGACAGAAACGATTCAAATTTAAACCGTCTTTTGCCAGTTGTGGTAAACAGCAGCATCTCTGCCGTTCATTCATTCATTCATGCACAGATACGCGCCGCACTTGAGAATGAAAAAAAAACTTACTACATTATTCCATAGCCTCGGATCTGTTGCTCCTCGTACTTCTGAGGTAAATTTTCCATTATAGTATTATTCCTCACAGCGCTGCGAGACTGCGTAAACAAGTACAATGATCTGATGTGTTTTCTCGAGCTGATGGGGACGTTCACAGTTTGCGTGGATTGCCTCAGACATTTGCGTTTGAATAGCGCGCGCGCTCCGGGGCGGGGTCACATTACATCTGAATGAGCTCTAATGAGCTCGACTGGAATCGCTCTCTTTTAATGCAGATTTCACAAGATGAGAATATTTGTTTTTTATATAAATTACTTCATTTAAAAGAAGAGAATTCAAGCTTAATGCCTGTGTGTCTGTATGCCTGTTTGACTGAGTATTCACTGAGTTATTGCTCATTTTCGGACGCGTTTCAGAATGGACTACACTGGCAGAGAGAAAGCAGAACTCACTTCGTGTTTATTTTTCTTTATTTGGCGAAAAGCACAACACTTTGTTTTTATTGTGAGTATACACAAAAATAATACACATTTAACAGGATCAATTGATGTATAACACAAGCATATTAGATAAAAAGTAATATTTTATTTTATTTATTTGTTTTCACTGATAAGGAAAAAAACGAGCCTATCGCGCCGACCTCAGGGGGTTAACTTTATTCTAGAGCTGCTGTAAAGCCTAAACAATCTCTGTTACTTTAATTTATCACTGTAAAGCTGCTTTGAAACAATCTATATTGTTAAAAGCGCTGTATAAATGAAGGTGACTTGACTCTTGTTTTGTGTTTAAGGACTTAAATTATATTCATATGTTCCCATTGTTCCAGTGTTTTGCTGCATTCACTGTTATTTAACTTTAATAACCAACAAAGAACACCATGTGACTTGACTTTACTCAGACCCATTATACGAGCTGTCTCTTTAACACCGCGTGTTTATATTATATACATGTTGCTGCAGTTCGACTGACATTTTTGACACACCCACCAAAACAAGAGAAAACGTTTCTCAAACCCCGTTACACACCCTTTCCAGAAAATACGTTGTTTAACGCAGAAACCGCAAAACGTTGCGCACCGGTTTGAGCCTGAACGTGCCCCATTTGTGTGAAATGTGTTCTGACTGAAAACTACATCCATGAAGACCGACAGCCAATGAGAGAGCAAGATTCAGGACAGCGGGATGTTCAGGGGTGAGTTATTGACCAGAATATCAGTATTTTAATAGATATATTTACAATTATATCAAACAGAAACCAATCACAAACATTTGCTTGACCAGCAGCAAATTGCAAAAATTATAACTCTAATTTATTTAATTACTCTCTAGTCTCTATGCAGACCGTTTCGGACCAGACATAAGTTGTCGGCGATTCTTTCTTTTGTAAAGTCATGCAGTGTGAAACCTCCTGTCGCGGACCCATCGTGTGTGTGAACACAGCAGTGACAGTGAGTGTTACAGAGAGTCGTGCAGTGTGAAAACAACAGTGATTCGACTACTTTGAAAATCGTGCAGTGTGAACTCGGCATTACTCTTGATTTCTCCATGTCGTCTCCCCTTAATGTTGCATCTTTGAGCCATGTGTGACATCTAGAGTTTGAGCTTTCTTCATTATCGTCATGTGATCCGTGAGTTTCTGTGAGCATCTCCGAGTCGTCTGGATCATGAGAAACTATAGACAATGAGATCACAAACACAGGCATTCCTAGTTAAAACTGATCAAAAATTGCCATCAAGTTGAAGAAAAATGTGCAACAGTGTTTTATCTTAAAGATAATAAATTCTCACAGTTTGGTTTTCCACTGTTAATGCTGTTGTGTCTGACTCGTCTCCGGATCTGTTCCTCTCCTGGATCAAGAGTTTGAATCTCATCTTTCTCTTTCTCTATTTTCCTGATGTTTAATTCTCCTGCAGTTCGTGATGCTCCACAGATCTAAAGTCATGATTCATTTCTCCTGTTTGCATTATATCTGTGGCAAAACATGTCGAAGATACAATTAGAGTTTGACATTTGTGGTAACACTTTACAATAAGGTTCATTACTTATGAACATGAAGTAACCATGAGCAACACGTTTGTTTCTGTATTTGTTCATCTTTATTTACGTTATTTAATAAAAATTCAGCTATTCATTGTTAGCTCATGTTAGTTCACAGTGCATTAATTAATGTTAACAAGATTTTAATAATGTATTAGTAAATGTTGAAATTAACATTAAGAAAGATGAATAAATGCTGTATAAGTGCAGGTGATTATTAGTTAATGCTATTAATGCTAGAAGTACGAGCTATCTCTACTAATGATGCTTAGAGTTAGCAATAATGAAAATCCATGTTTCTAAATGAATGCTATTCATCTTAATATGTGTGTGTATGTGTGTGTGTGTGTGTGTGTGTGTGTGTTTCTCTCTGTGTTTGTGTATGCGTAGTTTAGTGTTCTTTCTTTACCACCAAAGTTGCTTCATTAAAGTTCCAGTCAGTAGTTTCTGTCCATAAGCGGTTTATATCTCATCTGTTAATGTCTCTCAGTGAAAGACTCTCTACAGCTTCATCACGAGAGACTAAAGAAAATAAAAGTTAAAATGGAAATATTATAGAGTGTGTAAAAAGACATTTAATACATCTTTATAACAAAGTACTAGATGTATGTATGACCTGAAACTCAGAGATGTTGAAACACTCACAGTCTGGTCTTCTTGCCTCCACACTGTCCTGATGAGAATGTCTCATGGATCTTTTCTTCTTTAACTCTTCAGATTGTGAGTTTTTCTCTTTGTTCTCCTGATTTCTGTTGTTCTGTTGTTCCTGAATCTTCAGATTATCTCCGTCACACATCACAGGGATGCAAACAGCGCGCTTTTCGGCGCCTCCCGCTTTTTTCACGTCAGTTTGAGTGACTTGGGTCAGAGAGGGTCTGATTATAATTTCACAGTCATCTGAAGCCATTCCATAGCTTAATGTGAGGTACAGAAGTCTATTTACATCATTAAATTAAAGTTTGCGGAAACTCGTTTTCCCTCCTCTGCGGCTGTCAATCATTCTCCATTCAGTATTCAAACAGCGCGCGTGCCTCGTCCGGTTACAGCAGGATGCACGGTAAAACTCTGTCCAATATGATATATTCACATTATAATGCTTGATCTGTAGATAAAAGGCTTTGGATTTGCATAAAATGACTTTATTTTGTGTATTTGTATTTTACGTTTGTTGCTGTTTTTAAACGACTCGCTACCGTCTGCCTGTTAGATCACACACATCACAAGGACTATAAATCGGCATCAATCGCACAATAACTGTAATTTAAAACTGTGAAGAAACAAATGATCAATAAACTGTTGGACAGATATAACGTACACTAGGATTTGTGCGCTCGACATTTCTTCGCTTTGTGCCATGAACTTTTGAATGCGCACTTGTGCAGCGCAGCGCTGCACACTGAGACTCCATGTTGCTTTGAGCACATCATGCTGCACCCGCGATGCGCATACGCGCTTTGTGCGCTCTGTTTTGAAGCGTTTCATATTTTCATGGTTTTGCGCACTGAAAGATTATTAAAAGCATATATTTTTTATACCTAGCCTGCACAATACATTTAAAGCATAATTTAATTGTATATTATTTATATATAGCCTACACTTCTGAATTCTTGACATTCATATATAAATATAAAATTGTGAAATGTATGATTACCTGATTGAATTTTATAAGAGTACTAATAGTAATTTGTTTTTATTAACATGTTTAGATTTTATAAAATTACTGTGCAGATTTTTTCAAGAATTACTTTTTGCTGCTGATTTATATTAGGGCTGTCCCCGACTATGGATTTTCATAGTCGAATCAGAATCGTCATGTCTTGCCTATAGTCGACTAATAGTCGAATCATGTGTATGTGTATGGGGGTGGGGGTGGGGGCGGGGCTTTAACGTTTCAAAGCCGCGATGTACAGAAAATCACACAAAGATATAGAAGAAAATGTATAAAAACATTTTTGATCAATAAAACTAAGAAATAACATAAAAAAATTCCAGAAAGGCCACACTGCAGATTTGCATTTCACATGCAAATCAAATTAAATCGGCTAAATTACCTGTGCGAGCAGGCCAGCCTACAGCACAACATCGATGCACCGAAAAAATAAACAATTAATTTACTAAATTAAATTAGAACAGAATATACCTTTCTAATAAATAAAAATACAAAACAAAATAAATCAGAATCAAGTCACAGGATGAGGAGCAAATGTGTGCAAAATGCCTAAAGTGCAGGGGAACATATATTCAAAACACAAGCCACAAATAGTTAGATTAGATAACCCTGACAGATTAATAAATAAAATAAAAATAAAGAAATTATTAAAATAACGATAGTAGCCAGAATTTTCAACTTTGTCTTTTTAACTGCAGAAACAACAATAAATGCTAAACTGGAGAGGCAGTCTTTTTAGCTAAAAATGTTCACAGCATCCAAAAATAAAATTAGAACCGGCTGAAAAGTTTTGAAATCACTTGTACCTGATCGAGAGAACAAATCCAGTCTTTCACTCTGTCTGTCCGTTGGAGTCTTTTCAAATTGTGCACGCGGATAAAATACATTCTAATGTGAAACCCAGTCTATGCGTGAAACTTGTTAACGTTGGCCGGCAGAAGTGCGATCATGGTTTTCCTGATGCTAAATCCAGCCTTGGAGAATATCCTTTCTGATGGTGTACATCCACACTTTAGATTTTCTTATCCCAGACATTGTTAAAGATTTAAATCCTTGCCGCGAAGACGCTCCTCTGTCGGTCATGGATTTGAAAGTGAAACTTAAATCTGTCATGGGGTGTTTGGATTTATTCACGCACGTTAAAAAATATTTATTAAAAGCTTCTTTCTTTGCACATTTTTATATAGGCCTACAGCATTATCATAATAGGCTGAATATTAACATATTTTAATATTATAACATAATATAATATTAAGCTTTTTGACATAAAAGCTAGTTCTATGTGAAATCAGACATTGAGCGCCCTCATATAGCCAAAGTGGCATGTTCCTCGTTTCATAACACCTCTGCGAAGATTCGACCGTGAGATCGGTAGTCGAATCAGGCTCTTTCTATCGAAGCATCGAATCTTCGACTATTCGGGGTCACCCCTAATTTATATACTCACTAAGTTTAATAAAAATACAAAATACATTTATGTAATATTTAAAGGTGTTAACGGTAATCTTACACTGCAAAATGATAACTTACAAAGGATTAAATTCATCACAATTATGTAAGTATCTGGATATTTGCTGCGGGGCGAGGGCTTCGATAACCTCTCTCTTTTTTGACCATACATGTGTTTGCATCCCTGCATCATCTCCAGTCCATTAACCTTTATCCTCTGCTTGGGAAAAAAATTATTTACTATTTGTATTGCTGCCATAAAATGGTCTAAATCAGTCATTCCCAAAGGCGGGAAGTGGGTCACGGGAGATTTTGTATGGGTCGCCAAATCGAGCACTATTTTTCAGTGTGCTATATACTCTTGATTAAAATTTATATGTGTAGTTCACCAATTAGCCGCACAAGGGAGATCGTCGTTTTCTTCTTCTGCTTTTTTTTTTTGTTGTTCTTTAGCTGCGCTCTGCACTCGGCAACCAGCCATAAAAATGGATGCTTGGCTAATTAAGAAGAAAAAGCCAGCTAAAGACCAGGCTAACACTGCCAACAGCCAAAATACCGTCCCCGAGGGAGGCCAGCTTGAAAATAAACTAGCTAATGTTAGCAAAGCTACTTCAAGTGAAAAACGCCATAATGATGAAGAATGTGAGGAAAGCGGAACCAGTGGATGCTTTCGACCAGACACCGGAGCAGGTACTTCTGAGGATTTGGGAGAACAGCCTCCAAATAAGAAAAGAAAAAAAAGACCAAGGCCATATAAAGACTACTTCCTGAAATATGGTTTTGTTAATTATTCCAAAACGAACCAAGAAGCTCGACCCATTATATGCTGTTATATGCAGCGAAAAACTCGCAAATGAGAGTTTAAAACCAACTAAACTAAAAAGACATTTGGAAACACTTCACTTCGACTTGGCAAAGAAACCTCTGGATTTCTTTCAAAGGAAGGCACAGGAGATTGAATCATCAGCTGAGTTTCTCCGTAGAAATGTGACATTAAATGACAAAGCCCAGCTAGCATCATACATGGTTTCTTACCGTGTGGCCAAAGAGAAGCAGCCCCATACTGCTGCAGAAAAAATAATTCTGCCTGCCGCAATAGACATGGTTAGCACGGTTATTGATGAAAAAACGCACAAAAATTAAAATGCATCCCCCTGAGTAACAACACTGTTTCCCGAAGGATAAATGACATTTCAGACAATCTTGAGGAACAGCTCATTACAAGATTGAAGGTGGCAGGGGAATTTTCAATCCAGCTGGATGAAAGCACCAACGTCTCGGACTGCGCAACTTTGTTGGTATACGTAAGGTACGTGTGGGAAACAGAATTTGTGGAGGATTTATTATGTTGCTTGAATATTCCTACTGGAACGAAAGGTGAACAGATATTTTCTGTACTGAACAACTACGTGGTTACAGAGTGCGGGTTGAGCTGGGCCAACTGTAAAGGCATAACGAGTGACGGGGCTGCAAATATGACGGGCAGAAACAGCGGAGTTGTGAAAAGAATCAAGGAGGCAGCTGGTAAAGACATCGTGTGGAATCACTGTTTCATTCACTGCCAGGCTTTGGCATGCAAAGGAATACCCCCCGAGCTTGACAAAACATTGAAAGAAGTCATTCGTGTTGTGAACTTTATTAAAGGCAGCGCACTCAACAGTTGGCTTTTTGATCAGCTGTGCGCCGGCATGGGGGCGGACCACACCCATTTACTGTTTCATACTGAAGTGCGCTGGCTCTCCAAAGGTAGAGTCCTCACAAGAATATATGAACTGAGAAATGAAATTCATGCTTTTCTCCTTGAGAAAAAGTCTTCACTTGCAGAGCTGTTCACTGAAGAATGGCTTTTTACAGTGTCATATCTGGCGGATATCTTTTCATCTCTCAACGAGCTATGTTTGAAACTGCAAGGACAGAATGATGATGTTTTCCAAAACTGAAAACACATTCTCACCTTTCAAAAGTGTCTGAAGCTGTGGCTTGCACGACTCAGAAGTCCAAAACCCAGCCACTACATGTTCCCTACTGTGTTACAGCACATAGAGGAAAATGATGTCACTGACACACAAGTGAAACACCTGACTGGGCTTATAGTGACACACCTAGTTGCACTCATTAATAACTTTGAGCACTATTTCCCTAAGGACAGATATGACATTTTGCATGATAAAAGGTGGATCCAAAATCCCTTTGATTTTGAAAGTCCAGAGTCACTGCTGGAGCTTGGACTAACTGCTTCTGAAGAAACCAAACTGTTACAGCTGAGCAGTGACCAGACACTTAAAAGAAGACATGAATCCATGACATTATCATCATTTTGGGTAAGCATTTCATCTGAATACACTGTCTTAAGCAAGGCAAGCATACTGTTGCTTATTCTTTTTACAACTACATACAAATGTGAAGTTGGGTTCTCAGTTCTCACAAAAATAAAGACAAAATACAGGAATAGACTGAATGCTGCACCTGATATGCGTGTTGCACTCTCCTCATGTACACCAAACTGGAATGTAATTCTAAAAAACAAGCAGGCCCATCTCTCCCATTAGCCGGGTAAACTGCCTTGATTTGGTGAAACAATGATGATAAGGACTGGTGCACTTAAACATTACTCTTCTTCTGCCTGACCAACATTAAAAAATAAAATAAAAAACTTAAAAAGGCATGTTTTTGATAGCTCTGAAGGTTCATATTACTATTGTTCTAAATATTGTTTGCATACATATTTTTGTTTTGAGAGGAAAAAATGAGAGCCTGTCATACTGTGCACTTTATAAAATGTGTATATTACAGTGGGTGCATAAAAAAGTTTTAAAAAAATATTTCAGTAAGAAACTTGTTTTTGATTTAACTTAATGTTCATATTATTCTGGTAGATGTGCAAAGCATTGAATGTTATATGAAAGGCATGCATTGATTCTGTCTGGTTTTATTGATGATAGGAAGAAAAATAAATGATTAACTGCCCTATTTTGCACTTTGTCTCATTAAGTATAAATTGTGTACACTGTAATGATGAGAATATGAAAACAATGAGATGCCCTGTCAGCTCTTCCTTTCTTATTTCACCTCTGCATTTTACTTACTGTCAACAACAGGTAAATAAAAAAAAAATGTGCTTTGTCAAATATCTGTATCTCTTTTAAATACCGTATTTTCCGCACTATAAGGCGCACCGGATTATAAGGCGCACCTTCAATGAATGGCCTATTTTATAACTTTTTTCATATATAGGGCGCACCGGATTATAAGGCGCATAGAATAGAAGATACTGCAGTCAAACGTTTGACTGGGTTTGCGTTATGCAGTGGTCACCAACCTTTTCAAGCCTAAGATCACATCCAAAGTCCAAATGTAAACCAAGATCTACCACTTGCAAAAAAATATGAAAAAACAAGTGGCTGAGCTGTAAAACCTTGTTTATACTCGACGCGTCCGCATGAGCGCGTAGGTAATAAAAAACTAATATCCGTCTGGTCGGGCAGATTCGGCTCAAAGTCATGCATCTCGGGACGCGGAGGCGCGCGCGCGGCAAAAATGACGTCATTGTAACAGCGCGCGCGCCTCCGCATCCGAAGATGCATGACTTTGAGCATTATCTGCCCGAGCAGACGGATATTAGTAGTATATCTCATCACACCGGCACCCAGTTTGCGCGTCTAAATCAGTTGTATGGTCTGGTGTTCAGTCTAAAACAAAACAATTGCGTCAAGTATAAATGCCTCGTCTGTATGGGGAGTTGCGCGCGCAGTCAGCGGAGGCTCGCGCTCCGTTGCCAGGCGAAAGTATAAACAAGGTTTAAGTCAGCGGTTGTTTTATGCATATATAAGGCGCTCCGGATTATAAGGCGCACTGTCGTTTTTTGAAAAAATTAAAGGCTTTTAAGTGCGCCTTATAGTGCGGAAAATACGGTAGTTAAGTGGAAGCTTAACTGACCTTAAAAATGGTCATACATATTTTGTTAATGCATAAATTCTCTTCGTGATATATGAACTATATGGGCCTAATGTTTATTGGGTCACAAGGATTTATCGACTTTAAAATGTGGGTCCCCAGAAAAAAAGTTTGGGAAACACTGGTCTAAATGAACAACACGTGACCCGTGCTTGCAGAATGAGTGTGAATGCGCACAGGATAATCACGAGCTACAGCCAATATGGCTGTTCTTGTGTTTTTTGTTTTGTTTTGATTTTTATTTGTGTGCATGCATGAGAGTCCCGTGGGTCAGATACTCGAGGAATCTTGTGAGCAATTACTCAAGACTTGCAACACTGTCATTCATCTTACACTCACGCTCCCACTTCAGTATTTCCTTATATGTTTAAAGGTTACCAGTAAAGTTGTCAATATCTGCTGAGGCCGTAAGCAAGAATTATATTAAATAGGGAGACCAGCTATGGCTGTAACATGGGGAGAGTTGGTTTCAAAGAACATGTTGAAAGTCAGTGGTTTTGATACTCATTCAAAACCATGTTTTTATTTGGCACATTCAAAACCAAAGGAAGTGTGTGTAAAATGTCACTGGGCCCACCAAGCCTGGTTAACAACATTTGTCCCCATTGTGACTTCAATTGAGAATATTCACATATTGACAGCACAAACTCCTGAGTCGAACAGTAAATGGATTTGAGTTATGATCGGGCTCAGAGAGAGGCATTGTTTTAGATCTTATTTCTATAATAAAGATATTAGTTCAATAAATCTGTTTTCAAGCATATTGCATGGTGTGGCCTCTGTTTTTGCTTCATTTGTTTTATTGTTACAATTTACCCCATGGTACAACCAAGCGGCAACCTCCCCGTTTCTCTCTTGAAACCAACACGGAAGTGAGTTAAACTGCAATTCATTAACTGGCCGCTTGAGACTGGCTGCAGAAGTGAGTCAAATCTGTATCTCCCCCATGTTAAAATTACCAACTTTACAGCAGAAAAAAACATGTTTACAGCCTGGATCTCTCTGTGGCTTTGGTCTATACAGCTAATTTTGCCCTTTATAACAACTGTGAGGGGGGTGCATTTTTTTTATAACTCATCCGTTTAGTTGATTAATATTTAAAGTTCTGCATAATTAAGGGTGTGGCCACTTGAGTGACAGATGGATTGCCGCTGTCAATGCTAGCCGTTTGTCTGCTGTTACTAGCCGTCACTTCACCTCAGCAAATTTTAGCTGCTGAACTTGCCTTCTCTGCAGTGTTTTGTGCTTTTTTTCGGGATTATTTCATACAATTTAATACACCCATTACTTGGCCCACGGCTTGGGATTCCGTTGTTGTTGTCGAGTATCGTTCGAGAGAACAACCAGCGCTGTATTTCAGTTGTTTTCCTCTGTGAACATGCACTAATGGATGTCTGACAATTTCGTTGCTTTTTGGAGTTTGCAGATTTAAAACCGTCAATAAAGGCTCGTTCGTTCTGCTCTCACGGAACAGATGGATTATAATATGCTTATGTACCGTCAGATGAAAGCAGTGGTGTAGTCTAGTTTTTTGTAGTGAGTATACTGTAATATACCGCCTCATACTCACCCATCCCAGAGCGTCACCCCATAAGCACCACCACACTCACTAATGCATATATGCATCGACATGAAATTGAGAGCATTATGAAGTATTAGGTGTTATCAACATGTCAATTTATTATAAGCAACACAAGACTTTAACAGCCAATGACATTTACAGCTGGGGAGACTGGACTGATTTTCTACTGTTTAGTGTTAATCACCATCTAATTTAGCCAGTTAAGAGCTACATTTAGCCTTAGATGTTATATGAATATGGTCCCTGAAGCACAGGTTTTATCAGCTGAAAATTTTCAACAACAACAAAAAAAAAAAGAAACATTATAGGCACAAATACAAATTTACCTTTAGAAATGGTGTTTTAAAAAAAGAAAAGAAAAAAAAAGGTGTTATTGTTTTGGCAAGTTTACTGTTTAAATTATAACATGTATGAAAAATTGTGTGATATTCCCTTAAAATAACGTTTTAATAGATTTTATTATTATTATTATTATTTGGTCTAATTTCTTTGAGTTAGACCAAACTTTTATTTTGGTGGGTTGTAGACATTTGAGTTTCTGTGTGTTTTAATAAACTATTATTATTATTATTATTATTAGGCCTACTTGAAGTATACTCTACTGTGCAATAGTAATATATTTCTGTTATAATTTCTTCAAGTTATACCGAACTTTTATTTTGACAGGTTGTTTTGAAGACATTACAGTTTCTATGTGTAGGCTATATGAAACGAATGAATGACGATAGTTTTGTCAAATTAAATGGTGAAATTCTCGTGCATTGACTCTCATAGCAGCTCTGCGATGAAAGTGCACATGTGTATCCTATCCTACATCATGTCTCAATACAGTGAAACGCTGAAAACACCACGAGCGTGCGTCACGCGTGCTTCAGTGTGTGTGTGTGTGTGTGTGTGTGTGTGTGTGCGTGTGTGCGTAGTGGAGCACACATTGAGCGCTCATTCCCAGAGACGCGTAGAACAATTGCAGTCTCTTTTAACTTTAATATTCACAGACACTAGTCCATATCATATCCCTACTTTTGATTTATTCATTAAAAAATAGCCAAATTCCGTGATGACGTTCTGCTTAGCAAGCTCCATTTGTGACTGGATTCCGCGATTCGGTGTCGCTTCGCAAACACTGACGGGGTGAATTTATGAATGAAAGTGTGAAAGTTCTGACACAAAACGAAGTTGTTACGTATCCTCACGATTTTTTAAGTGGGTATACGGAAATCCTTGGCCTTTTCTAGTGGGTATACGGCGTATACCTGCGTATCACGTAGACTACACCACTGGATGAAATCATGCAGGCGTCGGCGCTTTCTCCGTTCATGCAATAAATGCACATCCTTGAATGAGCGCGGATTTTCTAGCGCATTTACTTGAACTTCATAGGCAATATATCTATGGTTTAACCCATTTGAGAGGCGGCCAAAATCAGAATTTAAAATGGACTGAATAAGCTCTCTACGAACTTGACGAGCGATGCCGCGCTGACGGACCATAGACTATAAAAAAGAGTGACTGACATGTATGCACATAAATCACTGTCACACACACTCTCTCAGAGTAATATTAAGTTACTGCATAATACATTTTCAACTAGCAGAATAGTACAGAATCACGATACACAGGCGCACTTGTAGCCATGTCTTTTAACTATTATAATATTTCGAAGGGCAAAAATAGGAACTTTTAATTGGCTTTACATCATCAACTGTTACTTTAGCGCGAGGCCCTGTGCAGTCGCAGACTTGGTACTGTCAGTAGCATACGTTATAGATCACGTCGAGCTAGATGTGCGTGATTTCAGGCTCCTCAGCTCCACTCATGCCCCGCCTCTTTGCCCATTTTCTGTTATCCTGGAGTGACACGAGGCCAAGATGGCGACGGCCGGCTCCGCCCACTTTAGGCTTCAAAAATGCTCTTCAGAAACCTACGGGTGACGTCACGGACACTACGTCCATATTTTTTTACAGTCTATGGGTACAACACACCCCGGTTGTAGATTGTAACAAAGGCACACCATGTATTTGGCATCAACTCATAAGGGCTGATATTTTTGCAGAACTATGAATTTGTGTATTTTGTAGTAAACAAATGTAGGTACTTTGTATAACAGTTTGAGCACTCTAGCTCAAAAACTCTCTGAGTTACAAATTCTGAAGCAAAAAGTGTTACAACCTCAATAATGTCATTTTATCCCATGTAATTTCATAGGTTTTTATCATGTCAATGGAATCACATTCCGTTATCATCAAACACATAATACTTTACATTTTTAATCTAATCTTGTTTATAAATGTTGAAACTTGTAGCATTCTGATCAAATAACCAGAATTAAGAATGTGTTGTGATATTGTAGTGCACTCAAAAAAAAGTTTAGAAGTTTAGACTTCTCTTCTGAGAATCAAGAGACCATTATGAAAAAAAAAAATAATGAAATGAAATGCATTTACATGGCAGGAATAAACACTGCTGCTGCGAAAGTTTACGAAGGCAGCTGAAAGAAAATATCTGACTATAACAATCAAGTGAATCAAACAAATAGGTCTTAGTCTCAGAAAAAGCTCTAAATAAGCAGCTTAATCTGTTTAAAAGCTTATATATTAAAGTTTGTATTTATATTTTTATTAATCTAAAAGCAAATAACTACAATTCACATAATATAAATGTAATAAATAATTAGCAGCAAAAGATGAACACCTTACTATAAACCGCTGTAATTTGGAGCGAGAGGTACAGAGAGTGGCTTTATGGCATCGGATAGTAAATGTCACTTTCCTCACAGCTGATTGGCCCAGTTTTGGTCTGCGATGTCTAACCCAGAAAACCGAAAACTGAAACCGGCTTCATGCAACAGGCCACAAAAAGATTTTGGAACCTGCTAGGGACTTGCACAATTAAACTAAACCAAAACAGAACAATGTATGTTCTGTAAGGTGTGCATGTAAACAATGAATGGCAACTGCAGAAAGCAAAAGCTGAATCCCAGACATTTTGGACGATCTCGACGGCCGGACATGTCCGGGAAAAAGGATGTATGGTAACCCCTACTACTCAGCTTTCTCCACAGAACAAGAGCCTGTTAGCTTAGCTTCCAAAAAGAGATGGCTGACACTGGCCCTGTCCCAAATGGCACACTCCGGACTTGTGGACTTCCTCAGAGTCCACACTTTGGGGACGTCATGTAGTGCAGACCTGGGCCCTTGGCGCTGGGCCCAGCAAGGGCGCTGGGCCCTTGAGTCACTTTTAAAATGACTCCAACGCGTTTCAGCACACTGGCCTTCGTCAGGGAATCAAACCTGACGTTTGATTCCCTGACGAAGGCCAGTGTGCTGAAACGCGTTGGAGTCATTTTAAAAGTCTTTTTTGACTATGCCATAAAATAAAGGCATTTTTAACATTCCAGGAGAGTGCCTTGGAGTTTTTCTTTGGTTTAAAATCTACTCTACCCTTTCCAAAGAGCACCTCTACTAGGATAAGTGAATCCGGGAAGCGCTCCTGCTCTACATGTTTTAATATTCTGTTTGTATATTGTTTTTTTATTGTATTTTGTGTTGAATGTGAGGGGGTTTGGAATAGTGTTGTTTTTGGCGGCCTGTTTTAATTTTAGTTTTAGTCTAGTCTTTGTGTCAGGCTGTCATTTTAGTTTTTATTAGTTTTAGTCACATTCATACTCTTTTTAGTCTAGTCAAGTTTTAGTCGACGAAAACTGATGACATTTTAGTCTAGTTTTAGTCAACGAAAACTGATGACATTTTAGTCTAGTTTTAGTCGACGAAAACTGATGACATTTTAGTCTAGTTTTAGTCAATGAAAATTGTATTTTAGTCTCTTTTTAGTAATGCGATTCTATTTAACCCAGTCAATATAGAATTTCAAACAAGGCTATCTTATTATAGGCTATTTATAGGCCTATATTTAGGGCTGTGACGGTGGCAGGTTTTTTTACCACCGCGGTAATGGACCAACTAACGGCGGTGGTTGGGGGGTTATTAAAAAAAAAAACTCGTTTTATATTTCCACACAAAGACGCGTGATACACTCTGCGCTTTGAGAGGGATGTGGGACACGAGCAGGAAAACACGAAGATATCGATCTCTTTATGATATCTTTGTGTTTTCTACTTGATGTAAATTGGTTTGAAGAGCGAATTTTATCCTCCACAAGGGCAAGATATTTAGGCTGTGTTTGAGATTGCGCTGCCAGAGAAAGTGAAACTAAAAATCACCCACACGTGTCAAACGCGCTTTACAACTAAACTCGCGCCCAATGTCTAATATAACAAGCACAAACTGTGTTAAAAAGAATTTGACATGCAAGTACAAATGTAGGCTATCTGTCCTACAGCGTTTTTCTACTTTACCACAGTAAAGAATACGAATATAATAGGCCTAATTAAAAGCGAACCAAGAAACGTTTATAATACCTTTAGAAAATGGGTGAGACGTGACGTGAGTGAAGATTTGGGAAAAGAAACAAGAGATTCCATGCAGGGATGAGTCACGATTTTTGGATATTCGATTAGTTTATTTAATTATAAAATATCGAATAGGTTGTGCGATTATATCTTCTCTAAAATAAAATCTCCATGTTCTGGCGCTGATGCGGTGACGTGTTCATGTAACAAGAGACACTGCCAATAACGCACATAACAGCTGTCACAAAGAACCAGCAAAAGTAATGATTATGAATGTGTCAAATATATCAATGAGACATTTTAATAGAATAACTAATGGAGTAATATATGGTTAAATTCGCTGATAATCGGGTGACCAGATCGCAATCCAGAATTTAAAGCCGACAAAGCTATGGGTTCACGCACAACTCTCTCATTCGTCGTGACGTTACATTTCGTCTCGTCTCGTTTTGGTCAACGAAAATGAAGAGACATTTTAGCATAGTTTTTATTTTTTAAACCACATTTAGTTTAGTTTTTATTCGTCAACGATATTGCATTATACATGTATTTTAGTCATCGTCACATGACCATGCATTTACGTCTAGTCTCGTCTCGTTTTCGTCAGGTGATAACGGTTCGTTGACGACAATATTTCGTCATAATTTTCGTTGACGAAAGCAACACTAGTTTGGAATCATATAAGCGTTTGCTTCGTCCACCTCCTTTTCAAACCATGCACTTGTATAATTTGTCTGTTATGTTGCCTGTTATGTTGATTTGTGAGAAAATTAGTGTGCAGGTTTGAAAAAAATAATAAAAAAAATAGAAAAAAAACAGACGAAGAGCTGTTCTGAGGTCCCGAAGTTCTGCTTAACAGACGAAGAACTGGTCTGAGGTCCTGAAGTTCTGTCCATCTGTACAGAAGTTCTGTAAATGGTTGTAATATAAGAATGCTTTGGAATATAGACGTAAGATTCTTGTTAATGGATTCTTGTTTTAAAGAAGACATCTGGCAGATTTTTGTAGAAGTAAAAAAAAAACAGAGATGAAAAATTAACATAAGTAAAACATTTATTTTTGCTATGGTTAAATAAATGTTCAGTGTTATCTTCCAAAGATTTCTGAATTTTGGCGCAATTTGTTCTAGTGTTGATATGGCAACTAGTAAAAATACATTGAAGTATTTAAATCATGTGTGTTACAACTAGCCCCATGTTAGTGTGTGTCCCACTCTCCTCTATTGTATATAGTGCTCAGTTCACAGATGTATGAAGCATAAATGCTGTAGAGAACAGGTCATGACATGCTGCATATTTCATATAATGAAAACATTTGCTTTTATGACTTAATGTTACTGTCACGGAATGGATGAACGTGAGACGAGGATACAGATGCAGAGGAAATTTATTGATGACATGCAGACAGGGTAACAAACTCAAAACTCAGAGACTCCAGGAACAAGATACTCGGACAACGAACCAGCACAAGACTACAAACACAAGGAGGCTAAATAGGGGAACAAACAAAGGAGGGTAACGAGACAGACAGGTGGGACAAATTAACCAATAATCAGATAACAAGATGGGAGGGGCTAGACAATAGACATGAGCACATGGCCCAAAATAACAAAACACCCATGTGCAGCACAAGACAGGACAGGCATGTGACAGTTACATGATTTCTTTCTTAAGAGATCGTGGTTCGTTTTCTGGGCCTCTGGTAAGAATTATGCACTTCACTTTCACACTGTTTCGTTTCTAACTGTATCAAACACACACAACTGAAAGAAGAGCAGGGTTTACAAAGTTTAATTGACTTACAATAAAAGCTAAACCCATGAGTACAGAAGAAAACTAAACTTTGTGTTAATTAGGATGTTCAATCCTTCAATAAAAAATATTCTAATCTTCAATAAATATGAAAGCAGCAGCAGAACGTGACTTTCATAATGCTTTCCAAAAATAATAGCAAAATATTTTTGGATGATTTCTATGAAACACTCAAACATGTTATGGGTCATGCGCTCGCATGTTGTTTGTCAAAATATAGAATTATGATCATATTATGATCTTACGGAGGGACAGACAACAATAGGTTCATTAAAAAAGTTATAATATGATTAATGTAATCTAAAAATATCCACATTGCCGTTGTCTGCACTTATTCAGACTATAAATTTATATAGTCTCAGCCAAACAATGCATTGTTAACAGGTCAGAAATGTTTTGATCTGTTGTTTGTTTTTCATCCTTAAAGACACGCCTACTTGTATAAGAAATAACTGAGTTAAACATACTGAAGAGTTTTGTGTGAATGATGGATAGATGCACTTTTATGATGTATAGATACACTTTTATGATGGACAGATGCATTTTTATGATGGATTCACTCATCATAAATTCACTCAGCCCATTCACTGCCATTATAAAGCTTGGAAGAGCCAGGATATATTCATATAACTCCAATTGTATTTGTCTGAAAGAAGAATGTCATATATGATGGCTTCAGGGTGAGTAAATCATGGGATAATTTTCATTTTTGGGTGAACTATCCCTTTTAATAAATGTAACTAACTCTTAGAGCACAGTGACGACTCCTGTCCATGGTCATGCACTAGCCTAACCAGAGATCTGCAACTTCTACACCATCCAGACTGCACACACTCGTCCCTGACAACTGCTGAAAAAGGTTTGAATCAACGATAAATCACTTTTGACTTCACATACGTCACTAAAGTTATTTCCCGTTATTTTTGCAGTTAAAGTTTGTGTAATTCTGTTCAGAAACTTCAGTAAACAGTTTATTGCATTATTTTCCTGTAATCACTGTAAAGCTGCTTTAAAGCAATCTGCATTGCAAAAAGCGCTATATAAATAAAGATGACTTGACTTGACTTAAAAAGCTTGTTTTATTTTAATTAAACTCGCCAGTTTTCATTATTGCTTGCTAAGAAGAAAAGACATGACAGGTTTCAACATTGCAGTTGTGAATTGTATCATACAGAAGCATAGAGCAAAAACATTAATTATATCAATGATTACTGTAAATGTCAGATTCAGATCACATTCATTAAAAAACATGTACTGTAGTCATGAAATCTACTTATAAATATAATATCCACATAAATAATATCCATTTATACACATTTTATATTCTGATAGAATATATGAATGAATGTTTATAAATGGATTTTACATTTAGTATATTATGTAACAGCGCATTTCTTAACCATAGGCTTAGAATGAATATTACCATATTACATGAATCTGTATTATAATAATAATGCAAAAATATAAAATATACATTGTTTAATCAATGACTGAAGATTATGGAGAATATTTTGCTGCTTAGGTTTGTAGAACTGCTGCTTTCTAAGAGAAAAGAGAAAAAAAACATTCTCAGAAGTAGTACAACACAAACAAAGTGATCTTTGTTTATATAACAGATTTGTGTATAATTTCTCAGTTATAAATATAGTTGCCTTTTGAGGGATCTCAATACTGCGTTTTGCTGATGTGGGGATGCATGGAAACAAGTGTCTGAAGCATGTGTGAAATCGCGCCAATCTTATAAAGATAAGAGCTGTGTTGTTGCTTGATTCTCTCGAGGGATGAGACTGAAGTGTTTGCACAGAGGGAAATCTGCTCTTGAGAAAGCTGAAATCGTGTTGTGAAGCATTCGCTGTGTGTAGCATTCGCTGTGTTTGACTCTCTCTCGAGGGATGAGAGTGGAGCGTCTGCACTTCACGGTTTGGGTATCAATAGTGGCGATTGTAGCCAGGCAGAGCATGGGGAGGAGTTTGACAAGAGTATTCTTTTATTTTTTCTTCTCCTGTTAGCACCAATGCTCTCAGGTCCCATTTTTAGATTTGGAAGCTTGCCCTACGAATTCTTCCAGTTAAAAATCGATATGAATCGTGTCGGCTCAGGAAGTCTGTGGCTCTGCGGCCAATTCTAACCTGGCTTAGATTATATTAAGTGGTGTGTCTAGTTTTCAGGAATTAGATGTGCAGTGTAGAATTGAAAATAATAAATGAACAAAGATATTTGCTTGACTGTTTTTCTACCCCCTCTTCCTACCACAATGACCATTTGGAGTTCCTAAAAGCACAGAGGGGCTGATAGTGATCTAGCAAGATGTTTGTACTTTGGGGGTTGATTAAGTGTCACACCTTTAGTACGGTGGGGGACGTGTAATTATCTGATTGGTCAGTTTGAATGTCTCACATCTGGTTTTTAGTCACATGGTCAGGAAAGGATAAAAGAGGATTGAAACTGTTGCTCTCTCTCTTT